>NC_137521.1:9790000-9797500 GCF_041902795.1 Electrophorus electricus | reverse complement strand
CATCGTGGATGTTTTAAACCACAGAGCAGCTCACAGTGAATCACGGGGAATTTTAGGACCCAGTCTGTTCTTCTCCTGCCAAATGCGCTACTCTGTTTGGAATATGGATCGATTGATTTCATTGACAAGTTTTTTTTCTATCTTACTTTTTAAAAAAATAAAACGCTTCCAGAGTATGATGCAGAGTTCCCGTTAGGGTACTCCGACAGAGGCAGCAGAGCACTTAGGCTCTGGTGTGTTCAGTCGAACTTCCATCTTAGAACTGAACTGCTTGGTAAGCAGACTCTGAACAACAGCCATTTAAAAAGACTGGTTTTCCTAATATAACGCACACACCCGCATTTGTTTTTAGATGTTTTAAACAATTTTTAGGACACGGGGATAAGGCATGTTGTGTGTGTTTTTGTTTATATGTAACTACATATATGTAATAAGAATTTTCTAAGCCTAAACCTAACCTTGACCTAAGTTTTAAAAGTGGAAACATGTATCTTTTGTAGAAAGCACTTTGCTTTTTCAGGACTATATTGTTCATCCTGACAAGGTAAGTGATACCTCTTTTTCTCCCTGGGTATTCTAAATAGTCAGGATTTTCTTTGTCATGAAAATTCACACCACACACACACACACACACACACACACGCACAATCTCTCTAACAGTTTTTTATCTGTTAGCTTTTATCAATCTGTTCAGTCATTAAAATAACCTTTATGAGTGTTCAAGTCACGGGTTTTTGTGTGACCTGTTGTTAAACCTGAATTGGAGAACATCTCTGCAGTGTACCAATGAGCATAAAGAAAGTGCCCTAACGTGTGCGTGTGTGTGTTTACGCAGAGATAGTCCACGAAGACGTAAAGATGGGCTCGGATGGAGAGAGCGACCAGGCATCAGCCACTTCCTCCGACGAGGTGCACAGCCCCGTGCGTCTCCGACTCAGGAACAACCCTGGGCGCAAAATTTCCACTGAGGTGCCTGAGCCCCTCCTTCCACCCCCACTCATGGGGTTTAGTGCCCTGCTTTGCTTTTGTTATTTTGTTGTTTGTGATTTGTTGTTGTTTATTCATTTGTTTAGTGCAAAAGAAGTCAGAATGGCTTGTTGCAAAACGGGAATGCAACATTTCAAGATTTTATTAACAAGGCACTTTTGTGCGTGCACATGTGTTTCCGACTCCCTCCCAGGACATAAATAAGCGCCTGTCTCTGCCAGCTGATATCCGGCTCCCGGACGGATACCTGGAGAAGTTCAGCCTGAACAGCCCCCTGTTTGACAAACCCCTGAGTAGGCGGCTACGCAGAGTCTCTCTGGTAACAGCAGTAGTGATGTACCTTCCATGCATCAAACGCTGCTAAACTCTTGTAACATGAATTTGTGTCATTTTGACCAAAATTGTTTGTTTCACGGGTCAAGGAAAGGCTGTAATTGGTCAGGATGCTCACAGCACACAATGCTTTTCTTCTTTTGCATATCTCCACCTTCCGGGAAATGGGTAGTACAGGGGTCAATATTGTGATAAAGGTTACAAGCAATATATTGGGCAGCTCTAATTCTACCCAGAGTGCAGAGTAGTATGGCTTACCACTGTTCCTTTAGAATGCAGTATTGCATTAACAACAAGCGATATATTAGGCAGCCTTACTATTGACCACTCTCCATCTCTCTCTGTTGCTCCCTTACTATCACTCTCTCTTTCTGTGTCTGTCCTTTCCTCCCTCTTTATCTGCCTCCTTGTCTCTTCCCCTCTGGGTCAAATGAGAGAATGCTCAGTTGCACATTATCAGCAGTGGTAGCCATTATAAGTGCTTTGGCTGGGGACACAGTGATAAAGAGAAGAGGAGTTCTCAGTCCAGTGTCTCCCTGCTGAAATAAACACACCGAGGCTCACAGAGTCCTGCTCACAGAGCAGGACATCAAAAGGTGTTTGTTTAAGGTTTGTTGTGTTTCTGTTTTCCTTACTCTACCAAAACTGACTCGACTCATTAGTCAATTACTAAACCCTTCCTCAGTTCAACAGAGGTGAATGTAACAGGGAAACACTAAACCGCAGTGCAGAGGGAAAAGGGGTCAGCAGTAGGAGACATTCTCATGGTCTGTGTAAAATGGACAGCGGTTGTGTGCCAAACGTACTCTGCTCTCCGGGTAACATGAGCTTCTGCCTGTAGAGCTGACTGCAGGGAAGGAAACAAAGCTTCTGGGCGTCCTAGTTATGGACTATATTATTTTGTCGTTGTAATTGGAGGTTAGCGTATGCATTAGCCCCAATGTAGGGTGGGACCATAAAAATAAAACAATTATTATATATTTAATGCACCATCCTGAAATATTTGTGATATTTATCCAAAATGCCAAAACAGATTTGGCAGCCTAATCTCAGGGTTTGAGCAGAATTGCAGTTAATGCAATAATGTATTAAACATTTATGCAGCTGTGAATCAGTGGTGAAAGGTGCACTGAAGTATCCACGTTGGTTCTGGAGTGACAGTACCGATGTTTTTGCTTGCAGTCAGAAATTGGTTTTGGGAAGTTGGAGACGTACGTGAAACTGGATAAACTAGGAGAGGTAATGTGTTCATGGTGCATGGCGAATTCTTTTATCCACCCTGCCACACTTAATGACGTCGTCAGTACACGAACACACACTTAATGACGACGTCAGTACACGAACCCACACTTAATGACGATGTCAGTACACGAACCCACACTTGATGACGACGTCGGTACACGAACACACACTTGATGACGACGTCGGTACACGAACCCACACTTGATGACGACGTCGGTACACGAACCCACACTTGATGACGACGTCGGTACACGAACCCACACTTGATGACAACGTCGGTACACGAACCCACACTTGATGACGACGTCGGTACACGAACCCACACTTGATGACGACGTCGGTACACGAACCCACACTTGATGACGACGTCGGTACACGAACCCACACTTGATGACGACGTCGGTACACGAACCCACACTTGATGACGACGTCGGTACACGAACCCACACTTGATGACGACGTCGGTACACGAACCCACACTTGATGACGACGTCGGTACACGAACCCACACTTATTGATGCCGATTTAGATGTATTCAACTTGTTGGCCTCTTTCCTCTAAGTGTATGCATTTAAATCAGCATTAACAAACTGCCTTGTAACTGCCTTTCAGGGCACATATGCCACGGTCTATAAGGGTCGCAGTAAGCTTACTGATAACCTGGTGGCTCTAAAAGAGATACGCTTGGAGCATGAGGAGGGAGCGCCCTGCACCGCCATCAGAGAGGGTGAGTCCCAGCCCAGAATCCAGAACACAACCCGGAATCCAGAACACAACCCGGAATCCAGAATCCAGATCCAAGAACTCATTAGTATTCGTGGCAGCTAACCACAGCTAAATGTGTGAAGGAGCAGCACCACTCTCTGCTCACACTGCAATATTCACTGCATGGATACTAAGTGACTTAGTATTGGGCTGCTTCTCAAGATGGTTATAGAATAAAATGGATTTTTATTCACTGCATCACCTCTCCTCCCCTCCCAGTGTCCCTGCTGAAGGATCTGAAACATGCCAACATTGTGACCCTGCATGACATCATCCACACGCAGAAGTCTCTGACGCTCGTGTTTGAATATCTTGTGAGTCATGCGCACACGCAAAAACACAGGGGCACATTTGCACACTTCCCAGATTGTCATTTTTGCAACTCTGTTTACAGTTTTCAGCTCTATATTTTTATTGTTATCCCGGCAGTATGGTTCTTTGAAGTGTAAGAGCACTGTGGGTTTCCTTGCCTGTTAATTCTTCCTCATGCTTCTAATGCTGTGTTTGTGGTGTTCAGGATAAAGACCTGAAACAGTACTTGGACGACTGTGGGAACTGCATCCACGTGCACAACGTTAAGGTGAGAGGCAGCAGCTGTAGGTGACTGCAGACACACACAATGTGTTCATCTCAGTCCAAGGCAGAAGGGTTATTTATAAACCTAAATGTTGCAAAAGGATTCAATTAAAATTTCTTTATATATCGCTTTTACCAAGAGATATTGACTTAAAGCAGTATTACAGGAACCAAATAAGAACCCAGACACCAATAAGGCAAGGAATACCTCCCAGTGTGGGATAAAGCAGAAACCTTAGGAGGAATAAGACTCAAAGACAGATCCGTCTTGGTTAACACTGGATAGCAGCATTCATCAGCATCATAATAGATGGAAATAGATATGTAGTAAATCAGTAGATACCGATAGTCAGATTTTAGTAAAATTACAATAGCCGATAGCTAGTCTGCTAATAAACACATATATATCATTTATGACAGAGCAGCACATAAAAGGATTGTTAGTAGGTCCCATGTCAGAGAGAGCCAGTGCAGTTAGGCAGGTCCAGAATAAAGGAAGCACTGCAGTTGGGCAGTTCCAGAATGAGGGGACCAGGACGTGTAAGTCAGGTCCAGGAAAGGTAACCCCAGCAAGGCAGCCATCCAGAGCAACCTGTAAAACTGCTTGTTTCCATGGAAGAAATCCTCATGCCAGAGTCTAAATATGCCATTAAATTAGAACTCTGTTAGTCTGAATGCACACAAGGTAATACATACAGTAAGGTTTAGAGATTAAACAGGTGCCATGAAGTGGCTAGGGAGGGGCTATGTGCTTCTTGAAGAGGTGGGTCCTCGGTGTAACTTTGAAGACAGAAGGGACGTCCCTGTATGAACAGGCAGTGGATCATTCCACGATCTGGGTGCTGGTGCAGAAAAGAGTCCCTAGTGTCCCTCCCCAAGGCTAGCTGTACCGGAGGCACGAAGGGCGCGAGATACAGTTGCATGACCGTTTTGGACCTTGTAAGCAAAGGCCAGGGTTTTTAACCGGTTGCGGGTGACTACAGGACGCCAGTGGAGGGAATGCAGCAGTGGAGTGATGCTCTTGAACTTGGGACGACTGAATGAGTCATGCAGCTGTATTCTGGATCAGCTGCAAACATCTAGTGGAATGCTCATGGAGGCCTGCCAAGAGTGAGCTGTAGTAGTTCAGTTTTGAGATGATGAGGGACAGTACTAACAACTGAGAAAGATAGAAAACAGCCACATTCTCCTGATGTTATATAAGAGAAACCTGCTTGGGAGAAACGTGGGCAGAGAACGATCAGGGAGGTCTTAAAGGAGATGGCCAGATATTCATCTGGGGGGACAGCACCAGGAAAATATAATAGCTTTGCCTTGCTGGGATTCAGTTTTAGATCATGGGCAGTTATCCAAGATGTCAGACAGGCATGCTGAGATCTGAGTTGAGATGTTAGCATCTGTGGAGTGAAAAAGAAAATGGGTTGAGCGTCATCATAGTTGTGTTATGAGAAGCCACGTGGACGATATTACCTCTATAAGAGAGCGAGTATAGAGAGACAAGAGAAGAGGTCCAAGTATTGCTCCATGTGGGACACCTTTGGAGAGCTTGCAAGCGGAATATGACGATTGATTAAACCCGGCATGTTCTAAGTATTCACAAAAGAAAGAGGAGCAATGCTGGTTAGTAGCTGCTGACATCAGAGGGGTCAATAGTGGGTCTTTTTTCCAGAAAGGGAATGGTAATGGTGGTGGTCTTGAAGCTGCTTGGTTCCCGACGCAGTGTTACAGAAACATGTGCAGGCAGGTCAGTGTACAGAAGGGGATAATGCACCTTGCATCACGTCAGGTGATGGGATCTTGCACCGACATGTAGTCCAGACACCTTGGGGACAGGAGAGTAGCTTCCTGCTGTCTGGCACTGGCATCATACCAGGCAAGGGAGTACTCGTAGAGCTCTCCGAGAGACAGAACAGCGTGTTAAATATGCTGGAGTGTCCATGGTCCCATATGCTTTCTATAAAAATATCATGGTACGAGCATGGACTCCCACAGGTCTAGCAGTGGTTGCTTAGTTACAATAGAAAGTACCAGAAGGTAGCCCAGGCATGAAGGCTCCCTGAGACAACAGACCGCTGCCACCACACCACTCTGCCACCACACTGATCGTGAGGAATGAGAGGCAGCAGCACCAACAGCTTAGTTTCCCCATTTTAAAACTGGATGCAATTTCCTACTACTTAATTCAAAGCAGAAGTACTTTCACTGACCCCAAAAGTAGCTAGATAGAAGCTATCAGGATCCATTTTTAATCTTGACGGCTTCTCACTGAATTGTGGAGTAGCTGTAGGAAACTTTGATGTAACTACTGACTCTGTGCCCAAAGACCTGATTAATCAGGTATGCTTTCAGTCTACACTTAAAGACAGACAGTGTGTCAGAGTCTCGTACATTTACTGGAAGGTTGTTTCACAGCTGGAAGCTGTTGTGAGAAAAGACTCTGCCCCCCAGTTGTAGTTTTCATAGGTGGATCCTAATGGAAGATAAGGTTGCTAAGCTACTTTGATGCTACATTGCTAAGGTACAAAGATCATTTTAGCTTGACAGGATAATAAAAATATTTTCTTTTATAGAAAGGTGTAAAATATTTGTTATGCATCATTTAGTGATGGAGTATTTCTTCTTGTTTTGCAGTGTTTCCTAGATGAAAATAAGCTGTGTCTAGTGTCATTGTCCACATAAACATCGAAACGAAAGATCAGAGTCAGTAGGTACATCGAGGTTTCATACAGTTACACTATAAGTCAGTGAGAAGCCGTCAAGATTAAACACGCATCCTGATAGCTTCTATCTAGCTGCCTTTGGGGTCAGTGAAAGTACTTCAGTGGGAACCACGTGGTAGCATTATATAAATCGAAGACCAACGGTCCAAGAATATTGTGGCATGTGACAGTTTACTTTTCTCTGTACAAACAGAATTCTCCATTCACATTGTCCATGCACATACTGGCTCTCTGCTTTACTAAGAAGCTTTTCTCATTTACATTTCATTTCATTGGGCTCTTATCCAGAGTGATTCTGACTTTCATCAGTATGACAGTATCGGTACTTCCTGGAAAACCAACAACCTTCGTGTGGCCAGTACCTTGAGCCCCCTGCTCTGTGACCTATAGGGGCATGCCCCAATGCATTTAGAAAACAAAATGTCACATTTTACTCTGTGTGGAGTTTTTTTTTTGACTGTCTGTGTGTCTGTGTGTTTGTGTGTGGTTTGTTTGTTTGATTGTTTGTTTGTAGTTATTCCTGTTTCAGCTGTTGCGAGGGCTGAATTACTGTCACAGACGCAAAGTTCTCCATCGAGACCTCAAACCCCAGAACCTCCTCATCAATGATCGTGGAGAGCTCAAACTGGCTGATTTTGGTCCGTAATTGTAGACACACACAGTTGTTTTGCTGTTTTTATGGGTTTCTCATTGACTTGTGTGCTACTGTAAATAAATCATTCCAAAATCCGTTTTGCAAATAAAAGCTGCTTTTTGGTTTAAAAAAAAAGTTTTTCCTTTTGGGAAGAAACCAAATGTCCTTAAACATTATTATGCCAACATTTGATCCCCACAAAGAGTTAAATACATCCTCTTAAACACACACACACACACACAC
>NC_137521.1:9742500-9780000 GCF_041902795.1 Electrophorus electricus | reverse complement strand
CAGTCCGTCAGCCAGGGTGTGTGGGAGGGGCTGCAGCGGAATGTGGTGGATAAGGGCGGAACACCTCGGCTCTCTGCTGGATCAAACATCAGCCTGTCAGCCAGGGTGTGTGGGGGAGGACAGCCTGCCTTAGCCAGAGTCCAAACCCAGCAATGCTTCGGGGTGTATAGCTTTGGAAGCGATGCTACCTGCTGTGCGCGCTGTGCACATGTGCATGTGTTTCTGTGTGTGTGTGTGTATGCAGACAAAACTGTGCGTGCACGCATGTGTGTGCATATGTGCACACGCGTGTTTTGGTTTTTTCTGTGCCTTATTGTTTTGCCAGTTCGCCCTCCATGACGGATCAAGCAGGATGTAAAATGTTTCCAAAGTCCAAGCTTCATTTAACACCCCCCCCCCCCTCTCAGTCAACAGCATGTCTCAGCGCCAGAACCTGCTCTTCTGACCTGTGCCGGAGATGATGCAGGCCGAAGACGAGTAAACGAGAAAGAAGAGCGCGAACGGACGTTTCTGCGTGCGATTATGATGAAGGGATCCATGTTTGTCATTTCTGTAACTGAGTCATTACCGTTATGTGGCATTGTGTCTTTAGAAAGAGTGGGGGGTGGGGTAACTAGATGTTTACATGGGAAGCTGGAGGATCATTGCTTGTTTGTTTATTTGCGTTTGTATTTATATTGTTTGTGTCAAATGATTATGCACTCTTTTGCCTGTTTGTGTAACATTAACAATATCAGACTCTCTTCCCACTAAGCAGCGGCGGTTTTGACACTAGACGCAGCAGTCGTCTGTCCAGTCGCCTGCAGCCATGGTTCTGTTGGTTCTGAGTGGGGTTTCTCAGCCCGAGCCAGCACAAGGCAGAGCAAATATAATACACCATTTCTGCAATAGCTGTTCAGCTCTTTGGCCAGAACCTACCTTAAAAGACCAACTTACGAAGAATCTAATGGCTAATAATAATAATAATAAGACGCATAACAATGTCCCTGATTTCAAGCTTGACGTAGAATGGGGCTAAATACTGTTTTGTGCTTGTGCCGGTCTGTCTCAGACCAAACGTGTGAAGGTGTGAGAGCCTTCATCTTAGTCTTCCTCCACGGCCTGACTCTCTCCCGTTGAAACGGTCTGTGCCCAGAGGTAATAGCCCTGCACCTGCCAACTCATGGTGTTCCACAGCACAGCTAGAAACACAACAGAGAACCCAGGAAAGGATTTCACCAAAGATGCTCCCTCCTTAACACCGACTAGAATTATGAGAAAATGTTGGGGAACCCTTTGGAATGACTCACATTTCTGCATGAAAGGAACCTAAAATGTGACCTTATCATTTAACAGTGGCATAGCTTTTATTGAAATGATGAATGAATGGTGTAAACCATCAGTGTAGTGGGCAGTGGTAGCTCAGTGGTTAAGGTAGTTGTCTTGTAATCGGAAGGTTGTTGGCCAAGATGCCACTATTGGGCCCCTGAGCAAGGCCCTTAACCTTCAATTGCTCAAGTTGTACTCAGTCATAATTGTAAGTCACTTTGGATAAAAGCATCAACTACCATGCCATAAATGTAAATGGATGGAAAAGTGCATATCTAGTACAATTTATTCATCCAGTTTGGAGTCTACTGGTCTCCGAACTGGATGAATAACCCTGGACTGTCATTTATTACAAGCCGTACAGGTCCTGAGGCAGCGAAGAAACACTATATCTCCAACATCTAATTGAGTCTGCTTGACAGCAGAGATGAGGTGTTGTTGCTTGGTTATGTTCAGTGCTTCCAAGTACAATGCTGAGTCAATTTACCAGAAAGATGAACGTTCGCACCATCTGTCCATAGAACCTTGCTCCATCGCTGATAGCCAGTAGTTTTTTTATTTATTTATCTTTTTTTTAGAAAACTTGATATGGGTGACTTGAGAGTTTTTTTTCCCCCAAACACAGACGTTGTGATGTAGGGGACCTGTCACCTGAGAACTTTCTGCTGCATGTGTGTGCACTGCTCCTGACCAGCGCTGCAGACAGCTGCACATCTCCATTTGCAGACACATTTGGTTGAGGTACTTGGATTTGGTTACGGTGCTGGACTAGTAATCAGAAGGCTGCCAGTTCAAGCCACACCACCACCAGGTTGCCACTGTTGGGTCCCTAATCAAGGCCCATAACCTTCCGTTGCTCTAGTTGTATTCGATCATAATTGTAAGTAGCTTTGGACAAAAAGAGTCAGCTAAATACTGTAGATGTAAATGCAGTAAAAGTTGCCTAAAGATACACTTACTTTGTTCCATCAATGTCCTCGACTCTCTAAACCATATATTCTTCAGTAAAGATATGGCCAGTGTTCCATTGATGGCTTGTAGGAATCTCAAATGATAGTTGGGTGACATTCATTTAGAAATCCAGGTCATTCATAAGAGGTCACAAACATTTGTTTCTACCAGTTTATCCAGAAATCAGTTGAGCTTCCTCTACATCGATATACCTAGACCCTCTACACCACAGACCCTCAGATTCTTTGGGTTTTTTTCCTCAAAAGGGCAAACCTGAAATGCTTATCTTGATGTCAAACTCAGATTCACTCATTTCGGATGTGCGTTACCCAGGTAGTTCCAGCATGCTGTGTATGTGAGTGTGAGTGAGTGAGCGCACGCACAAGCACCAGCATGCACACACTGGAAATCTGTGGGCTGGCTGGAGATTTCTCTTGTTCTGCATAGGGACTAAAAAAATATGTGATAATTTTGTTAGCCCACTGTAGTTGTTAAAATTACACTTCTTTTAACAGCAGACTAGTGTAGATTTACTGTCACACACACACACACACACACACACACACACACACACACACACACACACACACATGTTCCCAGAATCACTGTACCTACTTTGCAATGAACACCCCATCATCAGGCATCGGGCACCCAGACACTGCCAGAATGTAGCGTGTGCTGAAGATGCAGTTATAGCTACAGAAGTGTCAGATTAAACAGTGGTGATTAAAAATGGAAACACACCTACCAGTAGAGGGAACCTACCTAGCAGCTGACTTTTGTGTCCTGCTAGCATTCAGTCCAGTTTTAGACTAAACTTGTCTTTTACGGCACCGCTCCTCAGCAGTTCAGTTTACCACATAATGGACTTATAGTAAACAGTAATAGATAGTAAACAGAGGTATTATGATTATTATTTCTTCAAGATGTCTTAGAAATTTCTACACCCCAGCCCACACCTTTGGAGTTGTGTGTGTGTGTGTGTGTGTGTGTGTGTGTGTGTGTGTGTGTGTGTGTGTGTGTGTGAGAGAGAGAGAGAGAAATTGGTATTGTTTCTTTGAAGGGATTGCTAATGTAGTTGCCATGTATAATGAAGGGAAAGATTACGTTACACTGTCACTGTAAACGGCCCTAGACTGTTTTTTGTTTTTTTAAGATCAGAGCAGTGGACAGCGAAATAAGAGAAACCTCCTGTTGTTGAGATGTAATTTAAAAAGAAAATTAGGATTTTTTTCCTCTTGTTTTTTCCAGTTATAGTTTCATCCATGATATGTTCTCGTGTGTGTTACTGGGGGAACGTGTAAAATACGGTTAGTCCTAAATACTCTTTGCTGTGGGTCATTTTGCTGGTTTCCCTTATAGTAAAGAAAGTGAAGGTGCAGCTTCATCCATAAGCTTCTGTCTAGGGTGGGTTGGCGGGGCAGGGCTGCTAGCAGTGTGCTGATCAGCTGAGGGGGCGCTCACCTTCTGTCCAGCTTTTTGCAATAACAGTTCAGCAACAGCGCAATAACCAAGGCGTTTTAAGCACATTTGTATCCACATTGACCCATTTTATTTATGTGTCTGTGTGAAACTACATAAAGATTCATAAATGGAATCTGAGGAGTATATTCAGAAATGTGTCGTTCAGAAATGTATAAGGCTTTTTAAAAACTTGTCTTCTCTCTCTCATTCTTCCCTTCTCACTGTCCCACAGGGGAGGTTTTGATAGAACTGTTGATGAAATCTATTTTATACACAGGGGCGTATTCTGAGCCAGTAATACACACCTCCATGCCATTTTTAAAGTGGGTGTATGCTTAGAATGTTACTTTTATAAACAATTGGCCTTTTTAAGGGGCATTTTCATGCTAGCATAAACATAATCAGTATTATTATTATTAATGATAACTATCTGTTAGTTTACTTTTTAGCACAGTTTAAAGAGCCAGGTGCCTGTTTATTTCTAGTCTGCAGTTGTTTTTTGGAGCACTGCTTTGTGTTTTCTTTCAGTGAGTGTGTGTTCGTATGTGAGGTCGGGAGGTCGAGGAGGTGTTTAGTCCACTGATGTATACATATGTACATTTTAAATGGAACTAGAAAAAGCATGAGAAAGCAATACTCATTGTATATGCATAGCTCACATTTTTGTAGATTTCTAAGGCACGCACTGCTTCCCCATGGTTAGCCCGTGGCTCCTGATTTACAGTCGGTGCGCTCTGAAAAATATTATGCACCTGTGGATAAATCACAATTTCTACACAAATCTAATGGTTTGAATACGTAAGTCCCTAAGTGAATGCAGATGTTATAATGTAATGCAGAATAGCCATTTTGGTAATATTTATCAAGGATTTTGTGTTCTTGCTATTGCAATAGTCCACCGTTTCTCCAAAGCCTGGGAAATATGCCAGCTGAAGCTTTTGTGGAATGCCTACAGAAACTGGTGTTGCCGTTGATCACAATGTTCACCACCATTTTTGAAGGACTGAATTATATGCAGAAGCGTGGCTGGCTGTTATTCCCAAACGCTGATTGAACTGCAGGAAGCCCACAAACTGAAGCTGTACAGGTTTTTGTGGCAGGGGGACAAAATGTGAATTCTGTTTTTCAGGTAATACAATCATTGGCCCAAACGTGATGTTTGTTCTTTTTTATTTATTTATTAGTTCATTTATTGATCACTGCAGTTTCAGCAGAGCAGGTTAACATAGGCCTATTTGAATATGAAAATTTATGTTAAATTTACACTTAATCAGTTGACTTGTACAGTTGGCTGTATTACTGTACGAGTATCGTCTCATTTTCTTTTAAACGAATTCCCTTTCTAATCTTGTAGTTCATTTTCATCAACTTCTCAAATCGTTGACAAATTTAGGTTTTAAACAGATGAGCTTCCAAGGTAGCAGATGGTTTGCAATCTGCTTGTATTTACACATGAACTAAGTCGTTAACAAACGAAACAAAATCAGTCTAGAAAATGGATTTGAGTAATGGACCTATGATGCAGAATGTGCCTCCCCAGTCGGGAACACTTCCGGGACTCGCCTTACAGTTTCATTATTCTGTTATTCATTTAGATTTTGTCGGTTTAGTAGCGCTACTGTTGAACACAGATGGGAAGGTTTGAAATGTTTTCTGCTAAACTAATCCAAAAATATTTCTAAGAAAACAAATATGTTTTTAAACATTTCTATAAAAATATTTTAACTGCCAGCAGAATGCACAAATCGCCATTCGGTTTTTAGCAAGTGTGTAAACGGATCCTGATTCGAAGTTTCAGCTCGTTATTTTGCCGTTGTTCACCTTCATACTTTAAACATATAAAATGATGCTTCTTTTTCAGAACATGTATTTAAAACGACAGTATTTCAGTATTTTGATAACCTTCAGTGTGTTTATTGATATAAATGATTATCATGAATTCCTAAGACGTCTAAAATAATATTTGCGCTCGGTGTGTATGGTGCAGCGGCTTGGTTTGTTGACTGCCTTTAACTAGCCTATAGCTTCTCCTATTGGTCAATACCAAAGTCATTTGAAACCTTGCATGGGTTGGTTTCCAATCTTCCAAGATAACCAAAATGCTGATATTTTGTTTTCATCACTTTCACTACGAAATACAAATTGCTGTATGATCAAACCGCATACAATCCAGATATATAAGAAGATATCTTCAATAAATGTTGTACAATTAAGTTTATTCATTGTAACCAGAATATATCGTACAATAAAAATGTTAATTTCTGAGCATTACTATATTTCTTCCTGTACATTTGTTTCTATTCCGAATACAGTAACTTCAGAGTGCAGTAATACAATGAAGCAGCTAAAGTGTATGCATCAATAACTCAGAAAAGGGCTTAAACCTTATTAACAAAAATTTATTTATCGACTCTCCTTCCTTTTCTCGTGGTCGGTGTGTCTACAGTGCAGGCGTACACTGCAGTAACACCAGGGAGCCAGATCTATGTATTTGGCATCCTCATGTTTCCCTGACGGAAGGCACGTAGTTGCTATCCGTGATCGATTTGTTAAACCTGTCGGCGTTCAAAATGGCAGCGCTCACATCGTCGACACGTGAAGCGTTTACAGAAGCAGTAAGAGCTGTTTTGGAAACTTGGCCGGTATTACAGGTACATACCTTATAAATATTATATATACACACACACACCATTGTAGAGCTCTTTGATCACAGGCTGGATGAAATCTAAAGTCAATGTAGGACGTACAGCTGATTGCCTGCCAACAAGCTAGTTAGCTAGGTAGCTAAGAGCTGCGAGCTTGTCAAAAAGACCAATTACGTCTTAAAATCGGGGTGTTTATTGCAAAAATAATGATTGCTTACTGCACAGCACACATTTATAGTTATTTGTATGCCCTCGGGCGTCTGCTAAAGCATGTCCGTCTTGGCTAACAACTCCAAGGCATGTTGTATCGTAGATAACAGCGGGGCTGCTGTTTCCCGAACATCCAGGACACACGTTCTTTTGGCGAGACTGGAGTTAGTATTGCACTCGTGCGCGACCGTGTGCTCCCTAATATCGTTGCAGATAGCGGTTGACAATGGCTTCGGTGGAGCATACAGTCCACAAAAGGCAGAGTGGATGGTCGATGCGCTACAGCAGTATTTCTACGACAATGGTAAGCACGCTTCTGTTCACTGTCACTCCGACCCCTTTTCCCAGAGTTTCAGTCTGTAACACCTGCGATACCTTTGCGTACAGACGACCTAGAACAAGAGGAAGTGGAGGACTTCCTATCCAATCTGATGGACAACGAGTTTGATACGGTGGTCGATGATGGCAGTTTGCCACAGGTTAGATGCGTTTTGCATACAAAACCAAACCATGTCATAACAAATATTTCTGTAATGAAATTATTGAAATATGGTATACAACACTGCACATAATATAAGTAAAGACATATACAATGCACTACTGGAAACACTCCTGCTGTCCTGTCCTGTTTAACCCCCAGATTCTAATTCCCTCTGTGTTTTCTTCAGGTGGCAAAGAAAGTGTGTGAGATGTTCCAGCAGTGTCAGCAGGGGAGACTGGCAGAGGTCAGAGAGTACATCAGCCAGCTGGCCCTTAAAAACACTGCTGGGAGGGCAAAGGTCACACCTATGAAAACACCTACAGGGGAGGAGGAGGAAGAAGAAGAGAGTGAAGATGAAGAGGTCTGCTATTTTTTTTTTTAGCAATTTTTACTTGGCAGACAAACCATGATTTTGAAGTGTTTACAGTACATGAAAATACAGTGAAGTAAATAGGCAATGCATTATGCATTTGTGGCTATAAATCCTTTGTTTACATTTTCACTTTGTGGGTTGTTTTCTCTCAACATGTTGAGATTGCTTGCAATTTAGTCATATTAACAACAGTCCTTGCACCTTTTAAGCATTTGCTCGGTTGCACTTCTCTAACCGAGCAGCATGTGCTCTTTCTAAGCAAGTTAAGGATGTGCTGTTCATACTCCGTTTCTCTGTTCAGTCTATGGAGTGTGAGGACACTGGAGCAGGACTCTCGTCACAACCGTGGCAACAGCAGAATGCTTCAGCAACAGGAACTAAAGAAGAAGAGGGCGGGTGGACAGTGGTACGCAGGAAAAAATGACCAAAGCTGCAGACATACACACTTGGAAGGTTCCATATGTTGGAGAGGCACTACAGAGACCCCCTTTGCATTGCAGGTCTGGAGTTTAGAGCCGTGGTGGTGTGCTGTACAGGACCTGTCAAATATTGCACATCTGTGGTTGGGACAAGGTGTTAAAGGATTAAAAAGCAGCATTTAGTTTTGAAGTGGTACAAGAAACGATGATTAGTTGTACAGAGGAACGTGAAGCCAAATGTATCCAACCATCCCAAAAAACAAAAAAAAAGTGTTTTCCAATGTTGGAAAAATCAGTAGTGGGTTACTGAGTTATTTGTCTGTGTATTCTCAGTACTTGGGGCAGGAAACTTCTGCTTTTTGCTCCTTATTGAACACTGAGAGGGAAGGTCAATGTTAAACCACTCTCAAAGACCGAAGTGATGTCAAAACTACAAGTCTGCTGCAGTCTTTTACTGACACTTGATATTGTTTTGAAATAAGTATGTTGTTTGTGGCATAGATTTGTTTTAAACATTTAAAAGATAGTAGTAGTAGTAAAAGGCACAAATGGGGGTTTACTGATAGGTTTACGCGCGCAAGCACATTAAGGACAGACTGTCACTCAACAGCTGGCTTATGGACATTTATTATTGGTCGAGAATGCCCCCTTGTGGCCACTTCAAGTTCGACAGGAAAAACCAGCTGCAGTTTACTGCTTGTTTGTCTGCAGTCTACTGCAGTACTGCGTGATGCGGCAGGTCCTGTATTCTAAAATATTGAACAACTGAGTGTGTCCACTGTATTATTTTAATAACTTCTCTTTACAGACTGTATATAACTATGTACTATAGAACTATGTACTATAAAACATACCTATTTATCCCCCCATCCCCACCCCCCCAAAAAAACAAAACAAAACAGTTGTATGTGATAGTATGACGGTTTATTTCAGTAGTACACAGATTCATGACTTTCTCTTCATACATATAGTGTTGGATGGTCACAGACAACAAGCATTCCTCACACTGCCAACAAATAAAAAAAGGTGAAGGCATAATTTAAAACTTTTTTTTTTTTTTAATCTTTCTTAGGGCATGTCAAGGCACTATTGAAACATTTAAACACGACCGTCCAGCACATGGAGATGACTATGATGAAAACCATTGACATAACTACAGACTGTCAGCTCCACCATGTAGAGCGCTCAATGCTTCTTTAAATATATATGTATATAAAAATTATATATATATATTTGAGGTTCTACCTAAGAATATTGTGTGCTCAGAATATTGTTTCTTCAGTGTGGTTTTGTCTTAATGCTGACACAATACATTCCCAAGAGTGTGTATTTAGTGTATTTACCTTTTGGGCAGGTTGCTAAATTGACCTTATAGACAACTGCACAAACAGGGTGGTGGGAGTGTGGTTTCAGGAGAGTGAGAGGACGTGTGCGCACATTAGGAGCTGATCCAGGGATGCTGCAGGCAGGCTCCTGCTGTAGCTCGTTTCTCTGGTATGAACTCTAGCATGGTAAGGAGGAAGTCGCTGAACTGTGCCGCCTGTTCCAGTGGCCACTCGTACTTCTCCAGCAGCACCTCAAACAGGCCCCACGGCTTCAGGTTACTGATGTGCCGCAGCTCACCTGCACACACACACACACACACACACACACACACACACACGGGTTCATGACTCTGAAAGGACATGGCAGCAAGCATCAGGTATGTACTCAATTTTTTTGTTTTGTCACACGCCTCACACTGCTAAGTCATAAAAACTCACTGGTGTGTTGAGTCAAAGCTGAAAAACTGTCACACATGAACAGATAAGACAACTGTCTTCCAACACCACCACTTCTGTGCCGTTTTACAGCCAGTTTGATAATGGAGCAGTAAGCTGGTTCTGTGGAAGCTGGACAGGGCGTGAATGTGCCGGGGCTCACTAGAGCAGCGCGTTGCTCCTACTGCAGTGCAGAGAGAAGGAACAGCTGCTCACTAGGGTTACAGACACACGAGCCTTTCCCAGCAAGCCTGACTTCAGAGCTGCAGGTCGGAAACCACAGAGCCCTACGTCTACACCTGCTGCAGTAACCCTACACACTGGGGCTTTGGATCGGAGGGGATCTTCCCCAGACTTGTTTTTAAACAAATAACCTAAGCAGCTGTGATCTCATAGATATTCCTGTTGCTCACGCGTTCTCAAACTTGCCGTCATGAGCTTACTCCTGTGAGGTTACTGCCTTTTCAGACTCAGGTCTAATATTGTATTCACAATCAGTCCACCACCCCAAAAGCAAACTGATGCAAAACACTCTTCTATATTTAGCATCCTTTTAATCGTTCTGCTTTTCAGTAAACATGAACTCTGAGTGACCAGGCGATGTGACAGACCTCGGTCTGCCGTTCAGGTGCTCGAGCGCAGCTGCCCTCCCTCACAGCAGGACACACACACACACACACACACACACACTATACTGGGAAACACAGGAAGGACACTACACTGGTCTGTCCAAGCACACAGTGGTGGGGAGGGTGGGTACAGCACTGTGCTGTGGAGGCGGCTCAGGGAAGATTTTTCATCTGTGTTCATTGCTCCAAGGGTTATATTACCCTCAAGCCTTTTTATCTTACCTCTGCGGTTGAAGTACTCGCGAGAGTATCTGCCTGAGAGAGCGAACTGTGTGGGAATAGGGCCAAGGAGCTCAATGATATGAGCTAAGTGATCTGGAAAAACAAATGACACAGAGCCTTCAGTGCCAGCCCAGACACATCTCCATTAATGGGGGGGGCAAAGAACAGGACAAGAAAAAGCACTAACTGACCTTCATCCCGAGTGTAGTCTTCCCCTGAATGCGGCTCAAACAGATAGTCGCCTGTGGCCAACTCGAAGGCCTGAAAACATGTCACTATTAGTACCACCACTGACACTGGTGCTGCCCTGATGGAGCTGAGTAAATGGAGCCAGTAGTGGGCAAAACAACCAGCCTTCTGTTGCTTCCACTAATTCAAGCTTATCCAGAAACACATTCCCACATGCCTCTACAAATCAGTCATGAATTTGTAACTGGTGAGTTGAAAGTACTAAACGTGATTTATGCACATATTCTTTAAGACTGATCTTGTGCCTTGGACTCAGCTGTGATTTTATTTTCTATTTGTCTTATTATTATGTCCCTACATAGTTAAGAAAGTACTTAGTACAGTTAATAAGTGTGAATCAAAATTAGTCTGTGCACAACAGTGCAAGAATATATCATTGGTCAGGGTCAGATTTCAAATAAGTAGATGTGAAGGTCCTCTGCACAGTCCAGGATCGCTGCATTCACTACACTGGTAAACCACGCAGCAGCGTGTTCCGGTACGGGAACCAAGGAAACGGCTTACCATGCATGCCGTGCTCCAGATGTCGGCCGGCGGGCCGTATTCAGCACCGATCAGCACCTCCACGGCCCGGTACTGCCGGGTCTGAATATCCTCTGTGAAGTGCTTGTGCTGCAGGGGGGGGTGGAGGGGAAAGCACATGATTCAGCTCACCTGTCTTAGATGTACTGTGAGCCAGCTCAGAATCAAGCTGATTAGTTATTTTTATTGATTTTAAAAATGATGCAAACAACATAGAAAACATGTTAAAGACCCAGGGATCCTAAATCTGTTTTTATATATTAAAAAAAAAATAAAAAAATTTATCTTGCTCTTCTGGGCACAAATTGTGTTCTATGAATACCAGTACAGCATTTGTATTTCACTAATTTCTCCTCTTCCGATGTAACATGAGTCATGAAAAGTTTCACTCTAGTTAGGAAGCTCTGTATTTCTACTTTCTCACCCTCTTCTAAGTCACACCATATGCACTTCCCAAAATCTCAGTCACCCTATCTACAATAAAGGTTTGAGTGCACACCTACCCACCTCTTCTCTCATGATAAGATTTCATTATGTTTTTACTTTGAGACTGTGTAGAAAATATCAAAATTGGGCACCATCAGTTCATTGTAGTACATTTTAAAATTTCATAAAAAACCGCTAATCAAATCATCAATTCACTCTGCTATATTCTTGGAGAACACTTTGCAATGTATTCACAATACGACATTGAAGTGGTTTTACTTTAGAGGAATCTGGAGTACTGGGATGGCAAACTCATATAAAGTGTGTTCAGTTCACATTTTGAATATCAATAAACTAAACAAAATCACTCCACTATATTCTTGACATACTTTCACTTGTATTCCTGATATGACTTTCAGCCTTTTTTACTGTAGGAATATGGAGTAATGGGATGGCAAAATCCTGCAAAATGTCCATTTCATTAGGCTTCTGGAACAAACCATAGATGGACGAGGTTGGCCAACATGCATCTAATGGAATGCAACTACAGCAGCATGCTCAGTGAAACAGGCTATATGAAGGAAACTGATGAGGAGAAGATCTTTATCCACACTCTCAAACCATGTAATTAGTTAACCAGCACTCAAACACTGAAGCGATGCTTCCCATCACAACTGGAGATGTATTAAATAAAGGGATAAAAGTCACAGCCTAGACAAAACACCTTTTCATCTGAAAAAGAATGTAATGTGAACAATCACAGCAGGGCTGTATCATACCAGAGAAAATTGAAGACCTCTGAGACAATCCAGCACCTAGTAGTAGGATGCAAGATTCTGGCAGGGAAAGCATACACTCAGAGACACAACCAAGAGCCAGATCATATACAGGAACATATAGAAGGCATAGGAGCTGAACCCCATGGGTGAAGACCCACAGAAGAGTGGTGGAGAACAACAAGGCTAGGATCCTGTGGGACCTCCAGATCCAGACAGATAAACAAGTAGTAGCAAAGGAACCAGACGATGTAATAGTGGGCGAGATGCAGAAAACAGCGTTCCCAAGTGATGGAAACAAAGGAAGGAATATGAGAAGTGAGAAAAATAGCAGGGACTGCAAAAAAGAGAGAATGTGAAATCCCATTACCCCAAATGCTTGCAGTAAAAATGACTGAGGTTCTTAGCATGTGTATGTATGAAGGTGCATTTCAAAAATATAGTGCAGTGATTTGATAACAGTTTGATTCATTTATATTAGAGATTAAAAAAAGTGATATATAGTGGACTGAATAGACATTTTACACAAGTTTGCCATCCTATTACAACAAAATCCTTCAGTAACATGAGTACTTGAGGTTTATTTCAAGTAGATATTGGAGTGATTTCATAAAAATGTAATTTTTTTGTTTTAGAGAACTTCACATGTTGAGTATACAAAACTTAACAGACATTGAACACAATTTTGCCACCCCATTACTCAAAAATTCCTATAGAAAAAGTCAGTGTTAGTGGACTGATAATTTGATTTATTTTACAGAGCTTAAAAAGGTGATTACTTACATTTACAGTATTTAGCTGACGCTTTTATCTAAAGCAACTTACAATTACTGAGTACAACTTGAGCAATTGAGGGTTAAGGGCCTTGCTCAGGGCAACTTGGCAGTGGTGGGACTAGCAACCATCTGATTACAAGTCAAGTACATTAACCACTCAGCTACCACTGCCCACTTTTCACTCTTTGTGACTGTTGGACACAAACTATTGGCACATCATTATAAAGACATAATTTAAGTCAAGTTAACTCTTAATGAGAAATTGCCATCTGTGTTGGGATGTTGATGACAAATCTGTGCCATTGCCTTGAATGACTAGTTAGCTCCGGTTGTGTCACAGTTCTAAGTTTAGCTGGAACTGGTATTGAATGAAGTGACAGTGCTCACCACCCAGCAGGCGTTGCCCAAGTCTGCAATTTTGATCCGGATTTTATCTGCGTTCTGTGGTTCCAGAGGGTTTACCAAGAAGTCTGCTGCACTGAATGCTACAATCACATACAGAAAAGCAAACATACTGCACATTTCAACATGTTATGAACAAAATACACCAAACCAAACCAAACAAACACACTCTGGAACACATTTGAAGGGGAATAAATACTGCTGGTATTTGTTTTTCAACACTAAACATCAGGAATATTACTAATGTTTACTGTTGTTCAATATTCTTTGTCGCCAAGGTTATGCTTTGTTTACATCTCTTTGTTCTTTTGCAAGTGCACTGAGCATGCATGCATGTATGGCACCTAAAATACATTGGAGGTTAGGTTCTGAATGAATGACTGTACAAATGTATAAATTACACAGACAGTTTGACAAACACTCACTGTTGGGAGAGAGCAGGGAACGCTGACTGTCTCTCTCCGTGGAGTATCCAGAAAGTGTGGAGAGTGCAGACTCGGAGGTAGCAGACAGGATGGATCCGGACGTGCCAGAGAGCGCCGATCCAGGACTGGAGAATCGCAGGGGCCCATAGCCATTACAACCCTCCTCAAGCCAGGATGAGCCAGACTCTGGACTGCCTTTAGCACCTGGGGCATGGTATCCATTACTGTTCCCTAGCACAACAAACAAAGGGTTTACCATTTAGGGCATGGAGCACTAGAAAAACCATAATTTAAGAAAATGTAGAAAAAAACCTCTATGGGTTATATAGGTCTTGTACACTTAACAGTGTCCTAATATAAGAAACAAAATCCTGCGAGCAAACCAAGTGGATATTCTCTATAGCCATGGTATGACGCCCCGCCACCCCCATGAACATTTTTCATGTTGCTAATGAGTGCATTTCTCACTCTGTGCATGTGCGGCGTCTGTCTCCTCCCCATTTTCACTGAGCCTCAAGAACGTCCGTGTGTTTGCGGAACGTTCCACCGGCACGAGTCCGTCCAGCTCCTCCATCCTCTGCAGGTCATGCAGCCTCTCATCTAGCAGCCTCTGCTGCCGCTTAGCTTTCCGCTTCAACTTCTTCTTCTTGTTCTTCGACAACTTACCTGCCTGGACACACATGGACACCCCCCCCCCCCCCCCCCCAACACCCAAACACACACACACACACAAGATGCAAGAAGTCAGTTAAGGGCAATAGTGTTGCATTTCATACAGAGTGAGACTGGTGGTATCAGAGTAAAGTTCCAACTACAAGCCAGTGCCATGCCAACTACAGTAACCACAAGCTCAAAAGCTCTATCAAAAGATCCATCATTGTGATGTATTAGCTCATCAAACTGTAACAGTATGGTTTAGTGCAGAGGCCAGACAGTAGGCTTTGTCTTTGTGACTGTTACTTCAAAGTAAGGACTCTTTGGGTGGTATTTAATTCCAGTACCAATCTCAATGCATACTGCATATTTTTGGGGTCTGTCTTGCTCTTACAAAGCTGATTAAACTCACAAAGGGTTTGATCATTTGCTTAGAGCTTCATCAAGTGTGTTAGAACAGGGAAACCACTGGAACTGAACAACACCCCTAATTTTGCTTAGATCCTTAAATGCTGTTGGGCCCTTGACTGTCACAAATTACTTCTGATCTATTTATTTAGCCAGGTTAACTAAATGAGAGCTAGCAGAGTACAGCAGACTGAAACTTTGTAACCTCAGAACTACTTTAAAAAATGACCCACTGACGCTGCAAGATCAGAACAGATCAGAACTTTGAACAGCAGGACACCCAACACCAGCACGCCATTTCCTGCTTGGGGACTATTTTGGGATGGCAGTCCTGTTGCTATGTCAGCAGTCCAGCCTAGGTATGACAAAGCTCCTACCGCTTGAGGGGCAGGACTCCTAAGCTGCTAAGCTGACATGCTGATCTCCTGCAACCAATGCAAAACCAGCAACTAGACAAGACAGAAGGAAAGAGCCACTGCTACTGACCCAGATCCAGCACTACATTCTGAGCATTCCAGGCAAGGGCCAGCAGTGCAGGCCCACCCTTAAACCGACAGAAGCCATCTAGCTTGGAAGGTCTCACGCATCCTCAGTTATACACTGTTATGAAGGGAAAATGCTGAACAGCAGGCAGTCAAATAGCACTATTAGAATTTTCTTTGCCTTTCAGGAGGTTTTCTGCTTTGAGCAGATGTTAAAGTACAAACAGGCTTTGATGTGATTACTTCTGAAAGCCTACACAGCTTTAGCTGGAAAATGCTCTCTCGGGTGTCCTTCTAACTCCGCTCCTGGAAGCAAGCCTGTGAATTGAGTCCCTTATCAAATACACATCTACAAATACGAGCATGTACAGCTAAGAAAAAAGAAGTCTAGCACCAAATGTTCATAAAAGTTGGCATACTTGTTTTAGATTTCTGAGATTCACAAAAAAATACTAAAAAAAAAGAAAAGAAAAAAAAAATCATCATCAAAAACATTAAGTGGTCAAAAATAATACTAATAAAACAGAATGCAGATTTGGTGGTTTTAAACTGCCAGCTACCAAATCTGAAACAGCACACATAGTACTGTAAATTCCTAGATAAATGATCTCTAAATAACTAATCATAACAGATCATGGGAAAACCAAGTTCAGAATCAACAGCTGATATGCATCACTAGTACAGATGTGTGGATGCCAGATGTAAGAACGGTCTTGTTAGTTTAGTTAGATACTGAGTTCTGAAACCACAACAGTAATGTTCATTATATAGTGTTAGTAAACCAGAGCTACTTTGTAAACCATGGCAGCAAATAACAACCCAAGCAAATGAGAACATGACAGGCCTTTCAGAACAGTGCAGGCTCGTTTCTGCTCCCTGAGGAATACACTCCTGCCATATCACAAATCTGAAGCTTATTCATATTCTCAGAAAGTCGACGGTGTGACAGCCGATTGTGGTATTACTCCTTAGCTGCATAAAGGCTGTGTTTGGCATGTGATAAACCGACTCCAGGGAAACGGAGACCAACTCATCCGTCACGCTGCCAATCTCCCCAGGAGAGAAAGCTCCTCTCAGCCAATATACTCAAGTGGAATCGCAAAACTTCCTAACTTGTAAGAAAATCCACTTGAACCAAATCGTCCTTTGTTCTGCCAGTTCCTGCCTAGGAAAAGGATTTTATATGGGTTAAAGGTGGTTAAAAGAAAAGATGTCGAAAAAATGTAACTAGCTTGAAATGCTGTAACATGCAAAGTGACACGTCAAAGCAGTCTCCTATAGGTTAGTGATAAATTCCCAATGCACAAAGAGCATATCTGAGAACAGAATAAAAAAACCAAATCCACTGATTGGAAAAACAAGATAAACAAAAAAACACTACTGATATAGAGATACTGGAGAATATATATAGAATCAAAGTTCCAAAAAAGGCTATAGTTTAACGGATGAAAATTATTAAATGGCCAGCTAAGAGTTAAGAGGCAGCACAGTGGGAATACACACCTTATGGCTGCTAAAACACCTTCAGACTTTCACGGCAGCTCATTCTAAATAGGACTGGCCACACAAAGTAACTCATACACTCCACAACCACAGCCAAGGTGAGGAACAGGTAATAGGCCTAGAATGAGCTCTGAGTTTGCCACCAATGAACAGGATCAAGTGTCACCGTTGACTTTATGATGACATTTCTACTGATGTACTGATGAACCTGCAGTTAATAGATTAGTAAATGATTTGAATTGCTTGCAATGACGGCTTTGGTAGCAGGATCTTTGTCCCAACACCCACCCCTTCCCAAATCAGTGGAACAGGCTGTGCAGATGTACAAGTCGGGGGAGGTGTTAGAAGGGCACAGGCAGACTAAAGCAAAATTATGTGATTTCACCAGGGAAAAACAGAAACCCTAGACGATGACCTCACAGAAGCAGGCACTGCTAGTAACATACCTGTTTGTCCCTTGGAGCCGTGCTAACTGCCATCAGAGGAAGAGAACGATAGGAAGGAAGGGGCACAGAAAATCACAACGATGAAGAAGGGGGGGAAAAAGAGAAGAAAAAGAAAAAAAACAGAGAAAAAGAACAACAGGACACAGTTAGAAAGCAAACGGAGACGGAGAGAAGAAATGAAAATGACCGGAATATTCACCGAAGACACAGCAGCAGCAGAGACAAAGATACACCATGCAGATCAGGCATCAGGAGTACTTCCTTCTGTAAGATGGTAAAATTGGCAAGAAATTAAGCCAAGATCCCTCAGTTCCCACCAAACTGACCTCCCATTTTTGTCTGCTTGCAATAAATTTTGGAAGTTTTACTTATTTTCACTGTTATATGAAAGAGAGAGAAAGAGAAGGAGTCTGCAGACATGAAAGTGTGTTCAGAACCCTGCAGAACTTTGTAGTTACAGCACAGATTTAAGCAACATGGCTGTGTGGTCCCATCAGCTGTTCATTTTGGTGAGTTCCTCCACCAGCTGCTCAGCCATATGGAATTAGTCCAAAAGCAGAGATGAAGGGGGGAGAGATCTTAAAGAAGCAGGAGGCTGTTTTGAGTGGATGAGCGGGTGAGGTTTTGCCTGCAGGACAACTGGTGCTAGGTGGAGGAGTAATTCTCCCACCTCACAATGATTTCACTACCGTTCTTTAGGAAACAACTCCATGCATCATGAAATCTAAGATTTCATCAAGATCCGGAAATATTTAATTCAACTATTTCAGTATGATACAGAACTGTGCTAAACTCCGACACTGCTAGATGCTGAAGAGCTAACTTTAGCCCTAACTAACAGACTGACACTGTTCCTCACACACTGACTCTTTGCCACAAACTGCTCCATAACTGAACAAACCTCATCTTGAAGTAATACTGGGCATCTGAACTGACAAATCAACCTGAGAATTTTATTTTGCCCTCCCCCAAAAAACGAATGCTTACTTTACTAATTATTATTAAAACTGATTCTAATATTACAAAACTGATGCTGTAGAACTGCTTAGACAAACTGATTAGAAGTTATACTGACAGCCATTATTAACTGAGATTAACACTGGGGCATAGGTATACACACTAGTAGACTAACTTCATGTTATCAAGTCAGTAGCTTAACATGTAAAGGACAAATTTACTATGTACAGATGTTAAGAATACATATACAGACCATGTGTGAACTGAATACTCATATTTGTACAGAATTGGTAATGAGTACAGAGTCAGAAACATGTGTTATCAGTAACATGTATTACATTTGCTACATGTAACTGCTTATTGAGAACCCATATATTAAAATCAACAGTGCGATTGTTGACTGATTTAAACCATATATTAAATCAACAGTCAAAAACTATACTGAGACAGTAATTATGTATCGCATCAGTACACTGTAGACTCAGTAGCTATGAAGTCATCAGCATACAGTCACCAAAGTGTAGAGTCAGCAACAGATAGAGTTGGCAACATATGCAGTCAGCAACAGGTATAACAGAGCATGCCTTCCTGAGGGAGGGTTGTGTGCTTTACCCGAGGAGCCAGAGGGAGGCGGAGCTCCAGCCTTCTGCCACAGGGTGGCCTCTGCTGCTAGCCTCCTCACGTACACATCTGTCACATCCAGCAGGATGTTCTCTGGCTTTATGTCTGTATGGATGATCTTGCATTTGGTGTGTAGATAATCCAGACCCTGCAACACCTAGGGTTTAAAGAAGTCTGAAGTTAAAAAAAAAAAAAAAAAAAGTGAAAAGCGAAAATAATAATACCTCCTTTTTTGAAGGCTTGTGTGAGGGTGTTTTGTGTGCAAGTGCCATTGTTTGAGTATTTAACTACTAATAAAAGGTACAATGGCAGGGTCATGTCCAGCGTTCTGTAATTACAGACCACATTAAGGGTTTGGTCAGGTGACCTATGCTTCTCAAAGCGCGAACACGCTGAGCGCGGTCCTACCTGACGCAGGATGCTTTTCACACACACCAGAGGCAGACCCATGTAGTTGGATTTGATGATCCATTTCAACAGCTGGTGTCCAAGTACCTCCAGCACCATACACACATCTGAGGAGCCGATGGGTCAAGGTATCTGTCCTGCAGTGCTGAGGTTCCCAACCCAGTCCTCAGGGATCCCCAATCCTGCCTGTATTTTTGCTGTGTCCAGAGACCCACCACAAATGCAACAGGTATTCAGTGTTTCTGATTGATTGGTTCAATCAAAAAGATGTGCTGGAAGCTGTGCCAGAGCAAAAATATGGACCATCTGGGGCCTCTCTGGACTGGGATGGGAAACACTGCTGCAAGTCTATTTTTACCCCCCACACATGTTAAACTCAAACCTAAAATTTCCAGCACAAAATTCTCAATGCTTATGGAAATAGATGGGGATGCACCTAAAAGAACCTCATTTTGGCCGGGGCAGTATAGCAAGGATACGGACGCCATTGACTCCCGATATCTTGAAATCGTCAATGAGCTGAACTATCGTCTCCCGTTTGGGGTCAGTGGGGTCACTGTCTCGAACCTGTTCCAACATTCCAGGACACAGACATATGACAAAAGGAATGACAACAATCGACCATCAACTATCTTAAAAGCACAGGTAAATGAAATTGAATAATTAATATCTGATACAGAGACAGTGGGCAATTTGAAGAACGAATGGAATGCAGGAAACAAACCTGCATTCCTACTGACAGCAATGCAAACACAGATGAATTTTAATAAAACAGACAAGTAAAACTTTTGAATACTCTTTCACATCATTATAATAATTATTGGTTATACAACATATACAAAATGTATTAGTTCTTCAAATAATACACAAGTGTCTCAACACTTGCCAAGCAGGTAATATGTGGAAAATATCAGATACTAAACAGTCTGATATGTACATAGCTAAATAAAGACTCTAAAATCTAATTATATTTTGACAAAATATTTCCCACTTACACATTTTAAAAGTTTAATCTCATCCAGTGCAGTTTCTGTGTAATGTGGCGCACTCTTAACCACTTTTAGGGCCACAAATCGTTTCCTCCTAGAGACACGCACACATATGGATGCACATGTAAACACACACAGAAATATAGATTCACCAACAGTGGGTCTGTGCCCCAATTTATTTCTGCCACAAATTAACCCTGATCCCTGTGTCACAGAAGACCTAAAGTCAGAGGAGTATACCATGAAGCAGGCATCAGAAAACCAAGCGCTTGTGAAGAGAGCTGCATTCAGTAAATACAAATGCAGTTAGTGTACACTAGACTGCAGTAAGGAAAAAATAACAAGCTGAAACTTTCGCCTCCATATTTGGTCAGATTTGTTCCTATATAAATTGCTTCTCAATTACAAAAATCTGGTAAAACATTGTTAATTGTCTGAACAAAAGCAAATAGTCACTGTTAAATCAAGTGTGAAGTCACTAACCCAAGAACCAGCTTCATGGTATAACCCTTGGGGTCCTGGACTAGAACAGAGCAGCCTGAAGAACATGGACTGTCTGGCCACTAAACCCATGCTAGCAGTAGGCCTGTTTACAGAGTGTACTTTGCCAGCCTTAAACAGAAATGGGTCTTTTTGAAATGTTCATATATTATAACCTTTGCAAACCTACCATGGACCCGACTTTCATTTGAAAACTTTGAGTACAGCCAGAATAATATTATAAGTGACAGAATAATTTCTCAAATGATTACTCACTGAAGGTCCCAGCACAGCCACACAGTGGAGAAGTGGCCCCATCCTAGCTTCCTGACGACATGGTATCTGCCATTAAACAGGTCTCCAATCTTCACTGGGTAATAGCCTCCTAAAACACAATATAAATAAATATATATTTAACCTGAGCTTTAGTAATAAGACACTTAATGTATTATATGAAACTGAAAGGATGTCTTTTCCTAAAATGATGCTTAGCACCGAGTTAATGTCAGATGTTTTAGGTATAACCAAACAGCTCAAACTTAATGATGAATCCACCACACATATTATCCTGCACTACCAATCCATACAAAACATGAAAGATGCATACTACCAAGCATACCTAACTGTGTGTAGGTATAGTACACAGAGCCAGTTGGCCATACACTCACTGTACAAGTTGCGAAGGGCCCCGCAAAGTACTCAAGAAACCAGTCTCCCCTCGGATCACAACAGGTGTAAATGTTTACAGCTTAGTTATACAAGATAAATTTGTGTTCTCTCATCTCCAAGTTTGATGTCAGCAAAAATAGTAATGTGATAGTAAGTTGATTTGCTGGTTTGCAGTGCATCTCCCTCTAGTCTGTTTGCCTAGCTAACCTAACTGGGCACTACAGTGCATCTTTTAATCTGTTTGTTTCTTGCTTGTTTGCCAGTCCCTGTGTTCTGTGGCTTTGGGCCTGACAAAAGTGAGAGTGAAATACAGATATTTATTACATTTGATAAATGCCAACAGGAAACTATGTTTATAAAAATGCAGCTTGGAACAGATAAGCGTGTTGCACGTGAACATGCATTCATGTGCGTGTGCGCGAAATGACACCTGCACAATTTTGCTTAGGGCCCCAGGGAGGTCAGGACCAGCTCTGATGTTACATATACACAATATACCAAAATTACCCTATATACATTTATGTTAAATATATTAGATTAACATTAGGATACACTGCAAATTATACATTGACAAAGTGTCAGACCTTTACAGTAATCTGATGGATTTTCCTGCTCTTCATCATCTGACCCCAGTAGTTCTGCTGGAGGCGGACTAAAGTTTGGCGGGGGAGGACTGAGAGCCTGTGGTGGGGTTGTCTCATTGGATGGTGCTGATGGAGTAGGAGGAGTTGTGGAGAAAAGAGAAGGCAGGCCTCGTGATGGAGCTATGAAAGCCGCCGGCCTCTCTGGTGATGACAGAACGCTGGGTGAGGGAAGTGATGTCACTGGGACTGGGATGGGGAGTGAGTGGAGGTCAGGGGTCACAGGCTGCAGGTCTGGCGGGCTCTGGGAGAGGTTGGGAGGTGGGGAGGGGGCTGTGTCTGGAGGAGTGTTGGGTCTGTGGACAGTCAGGATGTGGCACAGTTCATCCGAGGTCGGGATTTCAGACCTGTGGATAAAGTAAATTAAGATATAAGCAATAATCTGAATATATGACGCATGTGCTGAGGTTATTGGTTCTCCCTGGGTTTTTGTTCAAACCTAGGGAGAACCAAATTAATAGCTCTCATAGTAAGTAGAATTTGTGGGTAACATCAAATGGGTGACAAATGGAGGGTTTTAAATTTGACAATTTTAATCTAGCCAACATAACTCTTCTGTTTAATTTAGGCCCCGTTTGTATATTACAACAGTTACAAGAAAAATGCTAATAATCAGAGATGGTTTTCTTTTGTAAAGTGCAACCTGCGTTTGGAATAACTTTTGCATCAATTTTTTTTTAACTCATTATGCAAGGTATCTGATGTTGGTGACTGTAGTTTTGCAGCTATGTTTTTTGGGTGGGCTTTCTAGCTATACACTTTCTTATACCTGCATCAGTTTAAGGCATAAACTGGCACTAAACAGTAAAAGAAAGGTTAGAAAACGTAATGAAATTGTTGTTCCCCTTGTTAATTGTTGTTAAGACAATTATTGTATGTTTACAATAATTGTGATGTCTAATGTACATGGCTATGTAAAATTAATTCAATATCAATTTGTAAAGTTGAACATGTCTTACACCCACTGCACTTTTATGGTTTGATCTCACTTTAAAATTCATAAAGGTAAAATTTTACTCTTGGACATTTTGAACCCTATGAATGAATGAATGATACACCTACAATTTTTCTCAACTTCCTAGAACTTTGCATGCACAGCTGATGAAGGACCTCTCTCTGAAACATCCTGTTCTCTGGAAACCTTTGGTACCATACTGCAGTTTTTACTACATTACAACTAATACATTTTACTACAATCCCTCCACCTGTGGAATTACTTCTCTTTTATACGTTTCCTAGAAATGAAGTATGGTTAGCCTTCCATGCACAATATCCTCCAACATTCCAGGTCCAGCAAAGGTGCCTGCCTGCATTAATCATTTACTTCACTCTAATTCAAACACTACAGAGACCACACCACAACTCTGGAGCAAACTGCATTATTACAACAAACTTGAATGATGCTACAAATACATCAGCATAAATATATTCTATATTTTTGATACTAGATGGTATGTAAAAAAAAAGAAATAATATTTTATTTTTTTTTTACTTTTTAACTTATTGAATCAGAAACAAACAGTTGATGACAATGTGCGTCTGCACTCAAACAAGGTAACAGGGAAAGAAGTCTGTTTTTAAATGACTTGCTGATTATGTAACAGTGTCTGGCCGGTTTGGCCCTCGTAGTTAAACTCGCATTCAAAAGATCCGTTCGGCTTTCTAACGTAAGCGCTTCATGTATTGTTGAGGTGAGCTAAGTTACATTAAAATAGGCACACGGGGAGGGGGGCGAGTCGATGTGCATATGTGGACAAGTGAGTCCCTCGACTGCCCTTTACGTATTTTTAGCCACCACTCATACACAGTAAACCCAGCCGCAAAATCTGAGACGAGTCCCGTTATACGCAGTGATGTGCGTGTGAGAGCAAACCTACCCGATTTCCAAACTCGAGATGACCTCCCCGGTCGCTTTGCGGTGTTTCTTGTTTTTCTTTTTATGCCTTTTGCCGTGGTTGCCCTGCGGGAGGTCGTTACCGCCGGACACTGCCATTAATCAAAGAACCGTTAGCACCGTTAGCTCTAGCTAGCTTAGCTTAGCTTAGACATTCTCGCTATCTAGCAGCACACACTAGGACACAGCTCGTAACAGGACACAAGCACACATGGACAACCTCGCTGAAAGCAAGAGTGGTTTAACTGAATCATTTCACGGGTTCCCAATCCGTTCTCTCATGAATAAAACCTGACAGTCTCTTAAATTTATAATGAAAAGGCGGCGACTCGGCGTACTTCGTCCATCGCTAGCACTGACTGAATGAGGATTGCCAGAACAGCATTAGCCTGGCTATCCAAACTGCTAGCTAAGCTTTTGACTAAAGTTCACGAGCATTTCTCGTCTGAAACGAATTGACACTTCAAGAGCGCCGCGTCTGTAATCAAAACTACGCCGTACCGACGCTCGCAATCGTGTTATCGAGTTGTTTTAAAACTCTCACCGTTCGTCGATATCATCAGGGCAGCTGTCACCGCACGCAGACTTTCTGGACTTCTGTCTGCGCATGCGCAGAGCTGAGGCCCCGTGCGGGTCAGCGATGTTCGTGAGAATGCAGCAGCCAGAGGAGGTAGCTGACCAACTAAACGCATCTGTAGCTAAACGCATCTCATTTATCCCCAAAGCCCCCCAGTTCTAACCGTCCACCCACAAATGTTTTTCGGACCTCATCTTCCCCTGGTATTTAGACTCGAGCCACATTCCCAGGCTGGGAGTCCTTGAAGATGCGCTATATGAGCTATATAGATGCAGGATCTCTCATCCAACATCTCTCTCTCTCTCTCTAATGAATAATACATTATACAACACACTGTTCGCAATCGCCGTTCTCGTGTTGGCCTCCGTTTGTGGTGCTGCGGTCTCAAATGAGCCGGTTATAACGGTGCCTACGTGCGCATAAAGTGCTCTCCGTGTGTGTAAGAATGCTTGATGGTGCAGTGATGAGAACAGGAAGAACAGGCCACTTCAGTGGTAAAGTTGAACCAAAACTGGGCATATCTGTAATTTTTATATCTAAGAATGAAAATAAATTCTTAAAAACCTGTTAATAAGCTTCACTGTTCCAGTCCAGTTATTACTTCCTCAACAAATGGCTAGTAAGCACTATTCAAGAAATAATTGATCACATTGAAAATCACAGACAATTTTGTTGTTAAAATTATAACTTTATTTTTGATTTCTCATACAAATTCATTCGTGTCAATATTTTGGCTCCCAATTTCTCCTCAATGGAGAGTAATTTTATCCAACTTGGAAAAAAAGTTTTTCTTTATAATATATACAGGCAAATATACACAGCTGTTAGGAAATTATACCCAATACAAATACAAAAGAGAATGAAAGTTTAGAATGGGCCCAAGTTTTATTTTAACCTGGATTCCATTAGAAAATTACAATATATTATTTTTTTCCCCTTGTATAAAAAATTGTGTAAAATATGGCGATTGGCAAAAGCTCCACAAACAGTTCAAACAATCCTTAACAACTGCATCAACGGTCCCTCTAGTGCGATATGCTGGATAAAAACAGTACTTTTGGTATGACCATGAGCATCACAAAAATCGGACTTGGTTGAGCAGTCTCTTTTCTCTCAGAGAAAACCATGCGGTACTGGAAGTTCGCAAATGGCCATTCACAACGACTGCCAGGAAGTTCACCTCAGCGCCATGTACAAGGGCTTGCTAACACGTACGCACATCACATTCATAGTAACATACTGACCCAAAAAACAAAGAAAACAAAAATTAAAAAGCCAACCTCAAGCATGCATAAATTTACAATAATTAAGACTATACTGAGAGACCAAACACATTCCAATTTAGGCTAACATATACTGTATGAACAAATTGAAATAACCTTTATAAGTCCAGGGGTTTATAATATTGACCTGCTATTTATAAGTAAACCCTGATATTTCTAAATTACAAAGGCTAAACAAAAACACTCACAAAATTTGCCCACCCTCCCCACCATACAAGTCCCTGAAGTAGGAACTCTGTTCTGGATTGCAGTCATCCCCACTCCCTTGTATTAATGTGAGAGTGAAAAGTGAAAAAGTCCAGCAGTACATACATGTCTACGTCTTTGTATTCTCCTTCATCCACTGCCATACACTCAATCACTCAGCTTACACAAAAGTGTCAAGACAAGGCCTCAGAACCCGTCTAAGCAAGTCGGGAAACAATGGCAATGATTTCCACAGCAAAGTGCTGCATGAGTGAATTTCAACAATGAAAGGAGAAATCTAGGAATGATTCCAACCCAATAGCAGTATTGAAATTAGTTTTTTATTTACAGTAGCTTCACCTAGAACACCAAAAACAAACAAACAAAAAAAAAACAATCCGACCCGAACTCCCCAGAAAAGTAGAGTGAAGTACACAGGAAAGCCATGTTAAACAGAAAGCTATACAGAGCAAGTGGCAATACTGAAATCACAAAGAAAGGTTGCAGAGATCCTGAGACGTACACTGTCGTCATTTACAGTAACTCTACCATTTTTCCAGTCTAAAAAAGTGGCATGGATGGCAGAATCAGTTCTGGCCAGCCCTCGTCTTTCAAAGGCCACACGTTTAAGCGTAGTGGCACCTCTCTCTTCACTATTTGGCAAGTAACATTGTCAAGCTTGTATACTGTAATTGGTAGTCATTATAAAAGGTTACAAAGAAGGCACGTTTGGTAGTTATTTATAAATAAGCGCTATTTACAATAAAAATAAGTTAGTTTCTATTCAGTGTCATCTTCACATCTTGCATGCCAACTGCTGCTCTTTAAATCACCAGAACCAAGCAACAAAGCTGACCCACCCATCACCCTGATCACCAATCAAACCCGCCCTCACCTATTTAGAAATGTTTACTATGCACTGCCATACAGCACTTCTACTTTTGCTTTGGACATCTACTGCGTCAAAGCAGTAACTGGCCTCGTTCCTTTCAGCTTTCAGCTACATATGAGGCAAAGTACATTACATTTTATCTTTGTGAACACCCCCACCCCTGGCATCGTGCTTTTTCACATACATAGTAATTAGTGCCCCCCCCCAAATGTGATATATACATATATCTATATATATTTTATATCTTTCCTTGAAGCAGCAGTCACTTCTAACCACGCTGATTTGAACACGTACAGATGAAGCCATCTGACCACGTAAACAGCACGTTCTGTCTCATGACTTCTGTACGGCAAAGAAGAAAATTGAACACTACAGCAACACACCGCCACTCAGCAGTATTGTTTTGTTGTTGCTTTGTCATTATGGGTACTGTAGGATTAAATTAACGGAAGGAATGTATTCAGTCTAATTCCCCAACAGCAGTATTTTTTTTCAATTCCAAAAACGCTCTAGTTACTATTACTAGAAATGTGTGACCTACAGATAAGAAACAGTGTAATTTAAAACACATACATGCATACAAATAGAACACACACACACACACACACACACACACACACACTTGTGCTGCATTGACTTATTATGGCACTTGTGCTTACAATTCATAATTTGACAACTATCTGCAATCTAAAATTGCGAATGTAAGAGCCCAATTAATATTTCTGAAAGCTCAAATGAAAGAGACTGTCCTCTCTACATGTCATAAGCCATGCAACAGCTACGGTTCGTCTGTGCTGCCATAGCACACATGCACATTAGTAAAGCATGATGAGCAGAACCAGAGGAGACAGAGGAAACATTCTATAATAATATAAAAATCGTACACTCATACACACCCAAATACAACATACATATCAGTAGTACCACTGAAGAGTACGTGACAAAGAAAAACAAACAAGAAAACAAAAAACTGTTCAGTGTGCTTAGTAGAAAGCCCCCTCGTATGTGCCGTTTTACCCCACACATTCTGTGATGATACTCAGTTGCCTTAACGGGTAAGATGTCTCATTCTGAGTCCTACTTTTCCCTTTGGTTAAGATGTCCCAAAAGGGCTAAAGTGTCCAGAAGTGGGGGTGTGAAAAACAGGGCAGTGGTGTGGGCTGAGCTCAGCTGGGACACGTGTCCAACCTCAAAGGTCTGTGACTTTGTTCTCCACCAGGGCGGCGACCTGCTGTAGCCGGTAGGCTAACTGCATTTTCTGCCCTGCAGTATCCTCCTCTAGGGCCATGATAATCTGCACGCGCGCACGCACACACACACATACATACATACATACATACACACACACCCACCACTTAGTGCATGAGTAATTATATGCATTAGCAAATGAATCCATCATCATTATGCAGTGGTCTGCTCCGATCACTCTTACTGACCTGATCATAATATTTGTTGATGTACTTATACAACTCATGCAAAGCCACCAAGCTGTTCATCTCTGATGCAAAACTCTGAAAACACACATGAAAAAAAGATTATTCAGATGTTCATGATTAAACAGTTTACTGTGTTTAAAATAAACTTAGAAATGTCTAAGAAATTTATTTCTATATTTAGTGTTATATGTTAAATTTCAAATCATCTTGTATTTTGGATTAGATTAACATCTAAACCATATGGAATGCATTTATTTGGTCATATACACACTTGCGTATAGTGTATATATCCCAGCTTCTTTCTGAGCTGGGGTCAGACATTGTATGGAGGGTTAAGGGCCTTGCTCTAAGGCCCAGTAGTGGCTGCATAGCAGAGCTGCGATTTGAACCCACACCTTCCAATTGATAGCCCAAATTGCTATCTGCTTGGCCAACACTGCCCCTCTAACCTCATTATCTTTATTATCAATGAGATCTTGAGGTTACCGATGGTAAAGCCAGATATGGAGCATTTAAAAAAAATAAAAGTTAGTGAACTCTTGCATCTCACCCCAGACAGCTCGGTAAGCATGGAATTCATCTCCTGGTAGCACCCAGACGCGGCGCTGTGGATATCACTGTAGTACCTGCAGCAGAGACATGGGCATTCATTGCTACACCTGCAGCTCCATCAGGCCATCTACCAGTGACAACTACTACCATTAATTTCGCCTTGTGCCAGGGATATTAACCAGCGGTTCTCACCGTTTAAAAAAAAAAGTGTCATGTTGAACAAAAGTGATTATTGTCTCAAATGATCACGCTTTTCACAGCGTCAGTCGCTAGCGTCTCCGCCTGCGGGTGGAGACGTGCTGGTGGATGGGTGGATGATGTGAAGGACTCACCTCTCTACTAGCTGCTTATAACGAGGGATTTCTCTGGCGTACAGAAGCTTATTCACAGGCGAATCCTAAACAGCAAGAGAACACATATGACAGCCCTGCCGGCAACCTCACGGTCGCAGACCCTGCACTGTAGGTAGCGGTGGGTCATGCGCCGCATCCGGTTTTGCCTTGGATTTCTTCCAGGACTCTTCTCAACCTACTCTGGCATGTACTTAATTTTTTCCCCTTGTTTTTGCAAGTAAAATCTAGGTTTCCAAACGGAATTAGCCACATACTAGGACAGCGGATTTGCTTTTGCATCCTAAACATTCCATGTCTTCGTATGAGGTGCTAACTGCAGGAGAGAGCTTATCCACGGTCACCTAGGAGAAATCATCATTTAGGCACCGGTAACATTTTTTCCCTTTTTTATCAGGAGTTTTTTTTCCCCTCTCCAGTGCCCCACTTAAGCCTCCTCCCTTCTGAGTGCACAGAGCCGTGGCTGTCCGCTGGGAGGCCGGGTTTCTGGGTTAATTAACACCGGCCTCGGCGCAAGGGGTTAATCAGCATACTGACCCGGCCCACTTTGTGCTCAGAGGTGGTGCAGGAGTCGATGAAGGTCTGAGCGATGACGGACAGGACGGCATCCACGCTGTCCGTCACCTGCACGTCGAACACGAACTGGGGGTTCTTCAGGATGTTCACCCAGAAACGAAGAGGCAAGCTGAGAAGGGGGATTAAAAGAGGAGGAAAAGCAAGGGCGGTGGAGGGGAGGAGTCAGGGGGAGAAAGACGAAAATAAGATACACTGCTGAAGCTATAAATCATTATTGTTACTACTTAACCAAGATAAAAAAGAAAGATAATACACTTCATTGGATTTTACACTACATCAGCTGCTCATTTCTGCCGGCACCTGTAACACATTCGGTCAGGATTTGAGTAAGGGCTGGTGTGTTAAATGGCACCTGTTAGTTTTCCATATGTGCACCGTTTCTGGGTCGTCGATGCCATGCTTTTCTGCCATGTCGTCCAGGAAGTCGAAGAAGAATCTGACTGCTATGGGGGGCGGGCGCTTGGCGCTCAGGATGGCCACAAAGACGTCGTCCACAAACTTCTGCAGAGTGCCCTGGAGGTAGGCGAAGCGCACACGTTCTGAGCTGAGGCTACAGCAGCACACAGACTGCACACTGCCTGAGGCTTGCTTAGCTAACACAGATGGATGGAGAATTATTCAATTCTGTTTCTGTTTAAAGTAACGATGCTGTGACCGTCTTACTGGTGTGTCTGCACGTGTGTGTGTGTGTGTGTGTGTGGTTTGGCGAGGTACCTTCATGGAGAGTAGTCTGGTGAGATAAATCTCAGGGATGGCTTTAGCGCGTTCCCTCTCCCTCATGCTGCTCTTCCTGTGTTTGGGAATTTCGGGGTCCTCGCTCGATTTTACCAGGTGCCACAGACGCAGACCCTCCTCCTCCTCGCCCTCTAGCATGGGCGTCTCTGCGGTGACCACGGCAAAACACCACAGAAGGCAAGATGGAGCGAGCGGTCAGTGGAGGCTGGGTGGGGCCAGTCTCTCTGTCTGCCTGCTTCACTACACGTGGGGTGGGGATAGTCTCTCTGGAGGTCAAACTCTGCCCTGTGAGGTCTAATTCCCATCTACCCCCACTGCTGTGCACATCTGTGGTCTCACGGAGATGAGAGTGGTCATTTTGGCTCTACCCCAGCACAAACAGTCAGTTGTTATTCAGGACTGTGAGTCATTGTTGGAGCGGGTGGGAGGTCCTGTGGCTGATTTTGGGATGAGAGCAGAGATGAGCCTGGAGCTGGTGGACTGAAGAGTTGGGTTTGGAGAAACATTGCCCTTGGGCTCTGGCTCTGGCTCTCTCTCTCTCTCTCTCACTCACTCTCTGTCTGTCTCTCTCTCTCTCTCTCTCTCTCTCTCTCTCTCTCTCTCACTCTCACTCTCTCTCTCACTCTCACTCTCTCTCTCACTCTCTCTCTCACTCTCTCTCTCACTCTCTCTCTCACTCTCTCTCTCACTCTCTCTCTCACTCTCTCTCTCACCCTCACTCTCTCTCTCTCTCTCACCCTCACCCTCACCCTCACTCTCACTCTCACTCTCACTCTCACTCTCACTCTCACTCTCTGTCTGTCTCTCTCTGTCTCTCTCTCTCTCGGTAACATTCAGGTAGTATTTTCTATGATGCATTTCTGTCATTTACAGTATAATTTGTAATGCATCATTACAACTAAGCAATCGTAATGTATAACTCATTGGCTTGTACCATGATGACAAAGAATCCAATCTGCAGTGCATGTTTATTATTTTAAACCATAACTAGGCTAGCCGAGCAGCTAGTTTTTAAGAGACTTTGCTGTTTAACATTTGTTAATTATACTTTAGCGGCGGATAACTGCCGTTTTACCTGCATTAAGCCTTCACCTGTTTCCATAGTTGGTTGTAGGTAGGGGCAGTTAAGTGAATAGAGGAAGCACCCCCCCCCTACACGTCTGCCCTCCACCAGCGTGGACCACTGCAGGTGAGGCACCAGCTTGCTCCTGCACCAGTTCACCTCACTTGGTCTAAGCTACTTAACGGAGACACGTGGTAGGATTTACTCAAAGCTGCACTCTGCTGGGCATCGCCTGCACTTCAGTTCAGACCATACTGAGGGCAATCGGAACAGAGAGGGTCTCAGACCTGGCCGCACGCGTTCCTCTATTAGAGCAGGTGAGGCTTACTTTCTCCAGTCTGGTAGATCTGATTAACACCCGTGATGCCAGAACTCTGGGAGCGAGGAATGAGAGCCACCGTGGCTCCGTCTGGCACCTGGAGACAGAGGAGATCAGACAGAGAGAGAGATCAGACACAATGAGTGAAATCACACAGAGGCAGAGAGATCAGAGAGCCGAGATTTCACAAATAGGAGATCAAATTCTATTTAAATCAAATCAAAGACTCCCATCAGACAAAGACCTGAATGAAAGGTACTGCCTTGCAGAAATGTAAATGTTCTCGTCTTCCATTACCTTTCAAGTGAAGGAAAACGGACACAAACTGAAATGACAAATGTGCTAACACCCATCTCCTCATGTCGTAAACAAGACAGACAATTGGATGCAACGTCCAATGATTTTATTATAATGCCCATAATGTAGCTGGGCAGGCACTCGCTGCTATGCACAGGAAATGGAACCCTTTTTATTTATTTTTTTTTGCATTTCTGACAAAAACAAATGAGCAGTAAAACCCGTAATTACATGCTAGAGCATGGAAAGTCGGGAGCACTTGAAGGCAGCATTAGCGCTCCGGCAGGTGAGGTGTGACTCACCTTGTAGTGCTGCAAAGTGTTGAGCCTCTTCCAGTGACCCTGCACGATGGCTGTGACATCATCATCGGACAGGGTCAGGTGACCCGCCTGCCCTGATCTCCACTCTGTGAAAGCAAACGTGGGCGAAAATAATAACCTACATTACAGCGAGCAAAACTGCGAGCATATGGGCACCACTACATTTACGGAGTAAGGCTCCGAAGCTGAGGTGCAGAATCGCCCAATTAAACTCCATAATGAGGATAAACGTTTAGGGTTCGGATCCCTAGACATAGATTAAATCTCGGCTTGGGCGAAATTGCAGGGCCAATGACAAATCACCTTTGGAGGTTTCTTTTATGTTGGGCTTCAGCTCTAATTGGGTCTGAGTTTCTGCTTTGAGAATTCATGCAACACATAATGCCAGTGAAAGAGCTTTTCTGTGGCGTTGACGGCGCTTTACTGGGGTTGGACAGGGCAGCGGCGGGTTTCTGTACCGAGGTCCAGCGAGTCCGCTGAGGGCCTCTGGGAAAACGGAGCTCCTTTGTAGATCTGGTCCAGGATCTTGTCCTTCACCTGCGTGATGGTGTCTGTGTCCAGAACCTTAACCGGACACGGCTGGACCTCCACTCCACTCTTAACCAGTACGGTCAGAGTCTGAGAAAATAACACAGCACCAAACACACAGGAGAGTGAGGGGCCGTCTCACGGAGACGGAGAGGGGGTGAAGGAAGAGAGCAACAAAAGGAGAAAAAACACCAAAGAGAAACAGAAGAAGAGTGCCAACGTTGTCTAATATCTCTGTGGCCCAGACTTTCTCAAACAAACAGCGAGTCGCTGGGGATTTTTACAAGGGGGGGGGGGGGGGTAATGGGTGAGCAGCGGCTGTTATCTTGTGTGTTCCTTATGACGCAGTACTCTGGCTCAGACAGTGGTAGTGTCTACAGCTAGTCAAAGCAAATCCAGTTTTAATGAGAAGGACACAGCAATGCCACCATCAGGCCAACAACATGGGAATGTGCAAACACTAGCACTAGTGTAAAGAGTGAGAGCGAGAGAGGTAGCTCTCACCACAGAGCAGTAATCTATGTCCTCTCGGAGCAGGTGGCTGTCGTTAAGGGTGCGTTTGGCTTTACCAGTCACAGCGTCAACAGGGCCTTTATCCACCTGGTACTTTATGGCCCTGAACAGCATGTACAGTGGCTCACCTGCCATTTCCTACACACACACACACACACACACACACACACACACACACACACACACACACACACACACACACAGGAATAAGTACATAAAAAGCAGTGTCCATATTTATCACACTAAATCTGGTACTTGTGTCTTGTTTTCACAGTGTTGGAGCACTTTGGGTCAGCGGTGCGCCGCACTAGTCGAGGACCTGAAGACCCCGGCGCACTGCCGTACCTTCAGGAAAGAGTAGAGGCAGATGGACATCCAGTTTGTGAGCATCTTCTCCACCACCGTCTCCGTCCTGCACAAACCCACAGGAAGAAAATGCCCCATCATGTTAAACTCAGCTGTGACCAAATTATAAATAACCATTCCTCCAAGTCAACCAACCAATCGATCCATCTGTCTGAGGAGTCCGACCCAGGGCAGAGGTCGCCGTGGGGTCGTGGGCCGTACCTGCGCAGCATCAGCTTGGGGTTCTTGACCACGTACTGCTGCACCAGGTCCCCAAGCAGGCTCTTCATGACGTCGGTGAAGTACTGCAGCTTATCGTGAAGCGTCATGGTGAGCAGGGACGCCACGTAGCCCCGGTCTCGCTGAGAGAAGTTCTGCTGCTCCTCCAGCGTGTGGATGAACTGCAGACGCAACGGCAACAATCACGAAGCCTTTTAGCCGTTTTCTCCGCTTTCCGCATTTCCATATTCATTCTCAAGGCATGATCGTCGACGCGAGGCAAATCCGCCTGCCTCATAATGAGTTTATCGCACGACAGCCGTTAAAATTTGGTGCTTTTACACGGAGCCCTTCACGCCGCTGCGTTCCCAGCTTAGTCTACGACTTTTAGAGGACTTTAAGGATTGAGAAAACACAGGCAATGGCGTCTGGACTGCGTGGTTCTGCTGAGAGCTTGGCTCGCTCCGGCCACGAGCGGACGCGCTTATTTGGCAGCACAGCGGCAGCGCTTTCACCGCGGCAACTCCTGCCAAAATCCCACGAGCATCATGTCATAAAGAAAATGAAACCCCACATTCACACAAACACCTTCACCGAAAGTCATCCACCGAATTCAAAATGGTGCGTAAATACTTAAAAATGTATGAATAACTGTCAGCTTCATCATCAATAAGTCAGCGAGAGGGAGGGCCGAGTTCTCTATGCAAGGCAAACAAAACCATGAGCCTCTACTGCAGGCACCGCTTCTCTTTCAGCGGGACATGAATGGGGGGAGACGCTTTTGGCTGCCGTTTGTTCTCTAAGGCAATCTAATAGGTCCAAGCATACACGCCGAGAAGCAAGGTGAGAAATGACCCACTAAACCAGCAAATTATGACCTAGCCTTAAAAACAACCCTCTACAGAGCACTACAGTACTTCGAGCAGTGCTTCTTCTGGCCAAACCCAATCTTAATAACCAAACAACAGGATATGATCAACAGCAACGACACTCAGAGTCAGCTGGTAATTTAGTCAGAGATGCAAAAAGCTTGCCAACACTATCTTTAAGATGATTGCAACGTATGGGTTTTTTTGGATGCTTGCCTGAATGTCCAGTGTATTACCCATATAGAGTAACTAGCCACATCCAGAGCTGTATTTAAATTGATGGTTACTATAATCCACGTGCTGACTTGCTGATCAAACGCACCCCGGCGGCTGCTTTGCATTCTGCCTTTTCTTTGTTTTCTTTGTCAGTATTTGCCAGTTCCGACTCTCTAGCCAAATCTCGGCACAACAGCTACCAGTCTGGGTGTGTGAGAGCTGGCACACACTGGCACACGCTGGTACTCGCATCCACCGTCACACGTGTAGCTCGAACATTTTGCTGAGCTGTTAAAGCAATGTTCTAAGACAGATAAGCATAACAGGTGAGCACCAGGTGCAGAGTTCTGTGTATGGGACCTAATGGGCGCCTGTGATTGGCCAGCGCTGCACTGGATCGCCATGGAGGGTGGAACTAAGCCTTCCTCGACAGCCAATGATAGTGCTGCTTCTGTACGCTTCTGCCGAGGAGTGGCTGTGGTGTTAAATTCAGGTTCCAGCAATAGGACAGACCCATAACCAGACTTCCAGTCCGTGGACCTGCTTGGGTTCATAGTGTCAAAGGGAGGGTGTGTTTGACTAACGCGTGTGAGGAAGAGTCTGTTGTTCAGCAGGTTGTTGAGCTGTGCCAGGCCCTGCTCCACCGTCTGTCGGCGAGACTCTGGCAGGTCCAGGTTCTGGCTCAGTGGTGCCCCTCTCTGTCCAGGGAAGAAAATGCGCTCTGCGTACGTGCGGTAGTCCAGGAAGGGTATGCCTGGACCACCAACATCGCTACTCAAGTCCATCATCTCAGTCATGAGGTCTGCGTTCAAAAAGAAAAGACTGAGCTCGGCACGCAAGAAGCCGTCAGTCGGGCAACGCCTGATAAATGCATTAAACCCAGTGTCGCCTGTGTGCGTGCGCTCGGAACACACCTGTGAACTCCTTCCGGCACTGATCTCCAACGTTAATTTCCAGAGTTTCCAGCTGAACCAGAACCTTCTTGTAGTCTCTCATTGCCTGCTTACTCTTCCTCCTACACACGGAGTACTTAAAATCATCACCGCCATCGTCACTATCATCATCATCATATTAGGCTAGTTAGTAACACACACACACACACACACACACACACACACACACACACACACACACACACACACACACACACACCATACAAGGTGGAAACAAACACAGGTAGGTACGAACATGGACGAGTAGCTGCAGTGGTTAAGACGTTAGACGAACACACCTGGTCAGCCAGCTCTGGAGAGGATTGCGTGAACATGTATGGATACGGGGAGATGTTCCCGTACCTGTACATGAGGATGACGACGAGGACGATGAGGACGACCACAGCGGCGCTGGCCGCCAGCCCCACCTGTGCCTCCAGGGGCACGGGGGAGTGCGTGCCACTGTCATACTGCACCGAGCCCAGGTTAAACTCCAGCCCACCCATTTGCACCTGAGAGATATGCGCGCGCGCGCGCGCACACACACACACACACACACACACACACACACACGTACGTTTAATTTCAAGTAATTGCATCAGCAACCATCTACACAAACACAGTCTACATGGTTTAGAATTAAAAGTATGCAACATGTATATGAGGAGTGAGAAGGAGGGGTCGTGTAAGTAAGGTGAGATCGGGGTGGGTGTCTGGGCCGTAACCAGGTGGGTGTGTCCCTCCGCATTCACCTTCAGGATGGGGAGCGCTGTGTGGTCTACACCATGTGGCTGCTCTTCGGGGGGCTCACAGTAGAGGTGGGTGTCATCTAGGGTCTTCACATCACACTCCTGATCTCCCAGGTGAGCCACCACCTCGTCCCTGCTCATGGCCAGGGTCAGACCTTTCCCCTGCAAAAGAAACAGGTCAGACCTTACACTCAAACTAACACTCTAAAAGGCGCGCACACATCGGACGCTGCACTCTGACCCTCAGTACAAAGTGAGTCGAGGGGACCAACACTCCTGAAATTCCAAGACACGTCTCGAGAACATCTATAAGAATTTTATGGTCAATGGTATGAAATTAGTCTTGACAGCTA
>NC_137521.1:9712500-9737500 GCF_041902795.1 Electrophorus electricus | reverse complement strand
GGTTAGAGGTCTGGTACTTACAGCGGAGGTGCGGTGCAGAGTCTATACGCTGAGAGCCCCTCAGCAGGTACACTGGGGCCAGGTACTCCAACTGCTTTACTCTGTATTGAAACTGAGGGCACAAGGGCGCACACACGCGCGCACACACACACACGCGCACGCGAGCTTCTCTCAGTCCTGAAACCCAAAGCTACAGTTTTCACCTGCATTAGCATGTGTGACTCAGCTTGTTGGTGAGCAGACAGACCCCTGATGAGCAGTGTGAGGTGTGTTGCGTGTGATCCGGGCTTCCCCAGCTTCCGGCAGCGTGGAAGGTGTGCTTTAGAGGACGCCGTTACCTGGTGGGTTTTACACTTGAACACATGTGTGCCTGTTTCTCCACTCTGGACTAGCGTGGCGGGTAAAAGCAGCTCCTGGCCCTCGATCACAACCACACACTGGTATTCTTCCTGGTCCTGCACACCCACCTGCCCGCCCGCACGCGCGCATACGCACGCACACACACATACACACACACGCACACCACATAATGACCTACAGTTGCACAATTCATGAGAATACTGTACAGCAATTACACTGCTCCACTGAGAGATGATGCTCAGTAAATAAAACACACTAGTGAATGTTGAGTTAAAGTCTGGCCTGTTTTATTTTGATTAATTGGATCATATGAATACAAAATCCACAGAACGCTCATCTAGGATGTCTGAGATGAGTCACAGCACACAAGACATTTGTGATTTGTAAGCAAATCAAATGCATATTAGAACATTTTGCTATATTAGTACTGCAAATGCCAAATGTGTATATTGTTTCTTAAAAGAGCATGCAGGCCGTGTACATTAAGCAACGCAGTGCAGTTCTCTGCTGGGTGGGGCGTCCTAAATAAACAAGAAGAAAAAAAAAACAGAAAAAACCAAGGAAAGCGCTGTTGTCTGACCTCAAATATATCCAGGTTTCTGCCCTGTAGTGACAGCTGGGTGTCCAACCCCACTGGGATTAATGGAGAACTTTCCAGAGCCCACAAACAGGGACAGGAGTCCGCACCACGGGGATCCAAGCCATGGGGCTCCTGGTACACACGCGCACACACACACAGGATTAGATTGACTTCAGTAATAACTACAAACCTCGTGAAATGGGAGCACAGAGGCACACAATCCCTTTCAGTTCAGTGATATCCAGAAGTCGTTTGGTAAACCTCAGAAAGGGGGACCAAGGGGGCTGAGAGAGAGAGAGAGAGAGAGAGAGAGAGAGAGAGAGAGAGAGAGAAAAAGTGTGAGGGAGTGCGAGTGTCTCACTCTGTTGTTGTAGATGATGTGCTGCTGAGGGCAGCTGTCATTGTGAGTGCAGAGTTCATCTCGAGGACACCAGTGACATGGCCACGCACTGCTCACGCATGCCATACACCTGCAGTGCCAAAAACGACATTAGCACACAAAACCTGTCAAACACCTGCGGCAAAAGAGTTTCCATTTACACACACGCCAGCACTCGCACACACGCGAGCACTCGCACACACACACGTGCACTCCCTGCAGCACTAGCTATCCAATTACACATTCAAACAAGAGGAAATGACTGGTATCAAACATACTCCTGCAGTTAAATGTACTCTTTCAGACATAAATTTGATCCAGTTTAGCTCATTACCAGTGCTTTTGCTACTTACTTACACACACCTAAATAGCACAGATCTCTGCGTACAGAACGTTAAAAAAGGACAGTCAAAAGAGAGTACAAGATATTTTAGTTCATCCTTCAAATGTCTATCACTGTGTGTATGTGTGTGCGTGCGGGCATGTATGTGTGTGTGTGTGTGTGTGCGCGCGTGTGTGCGTGCGTATATGTGTATGTGTGTGTGCATGCGTATGTGTATGTGTGTGTGTGCCCTTACGGTGAGGTAGCATTGAGCCTGCCCACAGCCTTGCAGTCATAGAAGGTGATGTTGGTGTGAGAGATGGTCACTTTTCCAAACATCAGTGCCACCTTTAGAGTCATGTGATCTATGGGAAGAGGAGGGGAGAAGGTCTACCAGTCAGGACAGACTCCACACACCCACACACACAACCAGACACACCAGTCAGAACAGACGCCGCAAAGGTACAACAGACGCACTTCGGTCACTAACTATGGCTACGGGTTTCTGACTCTGGTCTACTGTTATGGCAATGTTTTCGCCCGGCTCCCACGCGCCCTATTCAGCTGACGAAAGACTCCGTAATCGGAGGATGATCCGAATCTACTGCCTTCAAGTTGGGGGGGCGAAAAAGAAAGGAAAACAACAGTCCCAGTCTGGGAGACTGTCGCTCCTCCAAGTCATTCAGCCTGGCAACTCTGATCCAAACAACAACAACACACGAAGCCGATGGACCCATCAGGGCGTCTGCAGGCAAGGAGGCGTCGTCGTCTGTGAAACTGTGTGACGGAAACTTGAGTGTGTGATGCTCACTTCCCAAGCATGGCTTTGGGCTAAGCTTCTTCCTTTCAGGAACATACTTAAGCTGGCATGCGAGCTGATGTTCGATGTCATCACTCCTGGTGTCGAATTTCAGAAACGCGCAACTTTGTCGCTTCGTGTGCCGCTTCTATGGCGCTCAATTAATTTCCAAAATAAGCCTTGGGGCCTTCAAATGTGGAAATGTAATCTTCATCTATGGAAATGCCTAGATTTGAAAGTTTAAATTTAGTTTAAATTATGTGTAAAAGTCTCAAACATTTTGTACACTTTTAGACAGAGAACATGCGAATGAAACGATGATTTAAAAAAAGAAAAAACTTATAATGGATTTATAATGATGGTTATTTCTAGAAGAAGGTCATCGCGGTTCACACAGAAAGGAAATATGTTCTCCAAGTTGGCTGGCAGACTGAAATCGCCTCGGTAACAGGAGTCCCACCCACTCACCGCTGCCCCAGGGGCTTGGGGGGAGGAGCTGAGGCGGAGGCGACTGGCAGGTGATTCTGTTCTCCACGGCGACGGCAGGTTGAGCGGGGAGAGTCCCAAAAGCACAGGACAAAGACTCATTCTGAGACAGCGTTGGCAACTGCAGCACGGTGAAAGAGACCTGCGAGAAACAGAGGAAGGCCGGCAAAAACGCTCAGGCACATTTGTTAGCGCAGCATCTCACCAAGCCTGCTCCTCTGAATGTTAATTTAGTCTATTTTTCCAGCCAGCAGGGGATGAAAATCATGTATGTGTGTGTGTGTGTGTGTGTGTGTGTGTGGGGGGGGGGGGGGGGGGGTTGTGGGTGAAAACCCACAATTTTTCAGGGTGACTACTTCCACAGTGGAACATGGATGGGAGGTATGCAGAGGGAGTGTGTGTGTGTGTGTGTGCGCCAGCAGGCTGCTGTATCCAATCGGGTGTGAGTAATGGTTAAATTGGGGTTCGTTGAGGCGGACGACGTGTCAGACTGTCTTGGACTGACTGACAAGTAATTCCATAACCGCTCATTACACTGGTCACCAGCCTAAACACTGACACCACTCACACTCTGCAACAGGAGAGAGTTTAAGGCACTAGAGCAAGCAAGCGCACACACACACACACACACACACACACACACACACACACACACACACACACACACACACACACAGTGTCCGTTCATTCCACACTGTCAAGTCCTGCACACGCCAGTGCCCAGATGTGAAACTCAAAACATCAGGGGAGTTTGTCGATACAGGAAACGCATTCGACTAAACTTTTTTAACATAGTGCTGTACAAGTTAAAATCACTCACAAAAGGCTAGAAACAAAGTCTAAGACCTGCTGAAAGGACTAGGACCACACCGTCCACCCCGAACCTCCCGAGTACATAGTACAGACAACAGAGAAGGTAAATAAACTGCACAAATAAACTGTGACGTCACTGTGATCGGCATTTAGGGCCAACAAACGTGGCCTCGCTGCATGCTGCTTCTCGAATAATTGTACTTTTCACCAATTGTTTTGAATATATATATTCAAAAATAAACAAATAAACAGGTATTCTTGTGTTGCACAGCGGGGTCGGCCGAGTGGTCTGTCTTGGGCAGCTCCGTTTCTGGCCTGTGCTGGATCCAACGTGACAGCCCTCATCTCCGTGCGGGCACGGGGCTCACATCCAGTAGTTCCAGCATCACAGGAGACCCCAGGATAGCCGTGCTGACCCTCTGGGTTCGAAGGACAAACCCGCCATCCACAGAAGGCAACTACAATCTCTTTTCTGTCTGAAAGCCATAATGCAGAGGTCTTCACCCTTACTTCAGTCTGGGCCCAAGCACACCTTCCGAACGCTCACACTCTCCACACAGCTCAACCCGGGCCGCTGTTCACGCCACACGCTTGGACATTTGAGTCCGACGTTCTTCTCTTTACTGGCTCTTTGTGCCTGCTGCCCACAGCTGACGGCTGTGCTGAGGGAGTCCGCCACTGGTCTGAGATCTGCGGGAGAGGCGGGAGCTCTCTGAGCGGGAGCGCTGCGTGGTCCTGGCCTGGTGCCAGGGAGCCGAGGGATATGTGCAGGAGACGCGGAGGAGCACGGAGGAGGCAGGGAGGCGGAGGGGTGGAGGGGCGGGAACGGCTTCATCACAAAGAAGGAAAAGTGAAGGGAGAGGTGGAAATAACAGTGTGTGTGTGTGTGTGTGTGTGTGTGTGTGTGTGTGTGTGTGTGTGGGTGGGGGGTGGGGGTGGGGTCTTTTTCCCCGAACTTCACAGCTACTGCAAAACTACATACGTTCTTTGAAGCCGACTGATGATGTAACGCGTTCTAACATCAAAGGTGTTGTGCAAGCTTTTCCGTAGTGTGGGTTGTAGTGGGCTTGTGTACCTGGGTCTGCTCATATCGGCTTTGGATGGCTGGATCCAGACTCTGGATGGACACACACTGCCGATCGCGCCCATAGCCCCACAACCAGTGGTGAGGCTGCGTGTGGCGAACACACTCCTGCTTCCAGGTACACCTAGGTCACACCCACACACCCACACACATCTTAATAATAAGGTCATTGTTTTAAAGTGTACACTGCTTTTGATCCAACTGGTTCAAATTTTCCTTCTGTTGTCAACATTGTGGCTAGACACAAATAACTGCTTAACAGAGGTGTGTCAGCAAAGTGTAAGTAAACCAAACAGTGTCGTTAAATCCAATAACGAAGAAAGACTCAAAGTTCTCAGACAGGTCTGATAAGGCTGAGTAGTGATGCCTGAGGATTTAGGGACTGAGAAGGTAACACAGAAGTAATAAGTTTTGAGAGTGGCACAATGAAACTATACTGACAGTCACATCAGCGAGATGGCCTACTTTACAGACGCTGCCTAAGACCAGTACAGACAAAGAGGAAAACGACCGGAGAGAAATAGAGGGGAGAGGATACCTTCCTTCCAGGGAGCACCAGCCACAGTAGGGGTCTCTGACTGACAGACATGAATGACAGTCTAGGTGCCGCTCACACTGAGCTACTGGCAACCTTGTTACCTGGAACACACGTACGCACGCACACACGCACGCGCTCAATATCCAACGCGAAAAAACTTTGGTAAATGTATGACTGTGATCTGTAATCCAGTAGCAGAGCTGGCATTTCAAACACACTGAAAAGAGGCACCACTTTTGACATCCACCCTCGCACATCATTTGCATTCACACATTTCGGCCGGATGAAATGCCGTTAGTCTTTTGTTTCCAGCTCTGCTGGGAACAACACTGAATTCCCACTCCTCTGAAGCGGCAGAACATGTGACATGCGATACCCTACAACCTGAAATGGTTCGGGTTATCCAGAATCTTTCGTATTGAAGTTCTTGGGCCAATAAGATAATCGATAATCAGCATAAGTGACCAATAGCACTTGATTGTGTCCGATACCAGTATTAATAACCGAGAATTTTACTTTTCTGCATTAAATCTGATGTGAAAATTATTCTAAACAAAAGATTGCACTTTACAAAATAAAACTAACAATCTCTGATTATTAGCATTTTTCTTAACTGTAGAAATATACAAAATGAGGCATAAATTAGACAAACGGCTTAATCTTTGAATAGATGAAAATTATCAGCCGATATTCCAATATCAAACCAATAACAAACTCAAAATTGTCCTTTTTGGCAAATAATACATCGGTACCCCGTATATAAATTAACCTAAATTATACTCATTTGACACGCCCATGAGTGTGTGGTGTAATCCAGGTGTTCTTACTCGGTTCACTTATTTGAACCTCTATTATGATAAACTGAACACACCTTTCTTTCGGTCAGGACGTAAATGTTGTGTCCCGTCGAGTCCAGCAGCAGGTCAGCATTGACGGTACTCTCACTGTCCACCTCCACTGACTCATAGAGAGCACCTGTACCGTTGGCATGGAGAAACACCTGTGCGCGCGCACACACACACACACACACACACCAGGTAATTGCATTGTTCTACCAGCTTCAACAGCGCATGTTGTACATTCTTCTAATAGCAAATACATAAATGCATTTGTACACACACGTACATACACACTCTCTCACACACACACACAGCATGGGTGCAGTCTCATCAGGGAGGAGTGTGTGGCGTCAGGCGTGTGGAGAGCCAGTGGGGTGCTACCATGCGGAGGCTGGGATGCGACTAGCCCGAGGTGCTGAGGGCTGTAAACACACCGCCTGTTCCGATGGAGAACGTTAATATTTCATTAAGCCCTGGAGGAGCTGCAGCTGCTCCAACCAGCCCACAGACAATGAACCACAGTGTCGGGCCACTCGGGGACCAGGGCTCCCAACAAGCCCAGTCATGTCCCACCCACCCGCCCGCACACGCACACAAACAAAGCTATGCCTATACACATATCCTCATACACACAAACATGCATACCAACACACACACACACACACACACACACACACACACACACAAACAAATCTATATACATACGCAAGATGCAAATGCACAAGCACATGCCAGCACAGATACATTGATACATATATACACACACACACACACACACACACACACACACAAACAAATCTATATACATACGCAAGATGCAAATGCACAAGCACATGCCAGCACAGATACATTGATACATATATACACACACACACACACACACACACACACACACACACACTCAAAAGCTCACAGCCACACCCACCCACCCACATTCATAAGCACTCGCACTCTCCTCACATGATCACAGACATCCCTTCGGGCCAGATCGGGCTAACAGCGGGTGGCAGACATCTCGCACAACGAGATTGAAACACTCGGGCACGCACAAACATCCCACTCCCCCGTTAACACTTACACTCCCACACCAACCAGCACAGCAGCGACAGACTCCTAAAGCAGCTCCCTGCCGCTGCACACACTCAACAGCCATAAATCACCAAAGCCGGAGGCAACAGATCATTATCGGCTACGCTGGGTATTAAGGAGTGCCAGGAAGGAGGTGAGGGAGAGAGGTGGGGGGGGTGTCAGAGAAGACAACTTGCTGTTCCTGTTTTTTCCCCCCTTTTCTCCAGAGCTCAGAGAAACCGTAGACCCCTTCCGCCACGCTGCCGACTGCGAGGAAACAAGACTGCGCTGGTGAGGCGCGGCGGCGATCCAGAGGTGTCTGCTGCCGCACGTGCACGTCATGCATTCCTCTGCCCCAAGCGACATGATGCGTAGGGAGAGACATACAGGGGGAGACACACACACGGGGGGGGAGACGCTAAAGTGGGCACCTGCTTTCCACCCAGTGGACTCCTGAACCCCAGGGACCAGCTGGCAGGCACACCCACCTCTCATCTGCTCCAACTCCCATCATGCACCAGGCAAGGGGCGAGGTAGTCAGCAGAGGAGCTGAACCAGGCGACAGCTGCAGTCCAGTTGGAAGTGCCCCTGCACTAGTACCACAGAGTGACCAGCAGGGGACACCCTGACTGACCTAGCTGGCTCTTGGTTCCGGTCTGAAGTTTGCCTTTGAAAAGCGATCTTTGGCAGCTTCCATCAGCGTGCTCATGAGCAGACTGTCCTTGACCCCGGCAGAATGTGACTCAACACCAGGCGGAAGCTCCCTCACGTTACAAAACCGCTTTGTGCTTGGGAAATACAATCTAACACAGTCAAGGCAAAAAATATAGACCACGTTGCACACTGACCGGAACCAAGGTCACAGTCGAACACAATGCACGACGCTGCCCCAAGGCACATGCTGACTGACCTAAGCATCTAAAAACATCTAAAAATTCGATTACATCAGCAAGTCAGATACTCGTCTTAGAGTGATTTTTTTTTTTGGGACTGCCATAACCCTCCCTCAATAGCACCAATATTCAGTGTCACACTTTGAGGAGCAATACATAGTTTATGAGTCAAAAGGGGTCATCTCACGGACATTACGCACGCAGCATCATCACACACTAAAGAAACTAAAATATAAAAGTCATTAATGAAACTGTACTTTCTCACACACGCACACACACAAGCGGCGACTGGTACCTTGTGCAGTCGTCCGCTCCTGTCGCCCAGGATGGCGATGGTGTGTCCGGCCTCGGTGGCCACAGCCACGGCCGTGATTTGGGTTGCCCATGTGATGGCGGGCTTGGAGTAGACCGCCTGGACACTGGCGATGGGACTCGGGGTGTGTTCACCTCCACACGGGTATTCACTCACAGACTCCTACACACACACACACACACACAGTACCCATTGGTCAGGTTGCTTTCATCCAAGCCATTTCATTTTGGATCCATTTCAAAACAGGATACCACAGAGACAGGCAGAGACCACAACAGAAAGCAGACGCTACCGTCCGGACAGTTTGGCATGCGTACACCACGGCCACTTACCAGGTTCTGAAAAACGGTGGCTTTGTATTGTTTGCTAACGGAATTATATGAAAATAGCAAATTCATTTTTATGCTTTTTATGTTGTTTTCTATTTAACTTATTAGCCCCTCATGTCCATATCCACTATTAGCAGTGTTCTGATACAAGAAAATTACAAACACCTGGTAGCCAATGAGAAACTAGTATTTTCTGTGATCATGGTAGTATGTGACATGGCTCTGTGGGGCTGTGATAGTTCTCCAGCTCTAGCTCAGGGTGGCCACAGCACCTTCTAGAGTTCTACTTCAACATACACCTGGTTCCCACCGACGCCACACTGCTGTAGTAACACACAACCGCCAGCAGGGGGATGATGGGATTTTGGTAGAGATGTGCTTTGATTTCAAAGTTCAAAGCCTCGAAAAAGGCTACCAAGTTCCCCAGCTCCGTCACCCTCGGTCACAGGGACGAACATGACCAGTGGCAGCTGGTTAAGGTTGTTGGGTGCCACCTCCATAAAAATGCTACAAATACCATCCCGTGACGAGCACACACATCTGTGGTTCACTCTGAAGCCCCAAAGGCTCCTCTGGTTTGTTAGGTTCATGTTGCAGCGGTCCTCTGAGGGGAGACCATCGGGAGCGGGAGCAGCCCTCAGTTAACGTCACCAATCCACCACTGAGGAGCGCTGGGATGTTAAACGGGGAGCGAGTTAAACTGGAGCCCTGCTTTCTCATTGCACCAGCTGTGAAGAAGCCCAAACGCTTCCTTCTCCAAGTTGACTCCGCTGGGGTGCTAACCAGCTGGGTCGTGTTCGACCGAGTCAAAACAATGAATGATTCATGTTAAAATGTTAAAAAAAAAAATATTGTTTTTTTTAAAGAAAGAAGCAAAGCTCTCTCCATACCAGGATGGAACCACCTGAACCACTATTCACCGAGTAGGGGAAAATCAATATAGTCGAATCGATGTGGACGAAACATGGTGTGGGAAAAAAAAGCGAAGTGTGAATCCCTTTTACTGTAAGCTTGTCATCATCAAACAGGCCATCAGCTGGTCACAGAAGTGTTCAGCCGCCGTCCCGCCTGCAGGGCCATTCCACACCTGCAGCTGTTGTAGCTGCCTGACAGGCGCACAATGCAGGGCTCAGCATGCGAAAGCTGGCGTTCGAGTAAAGGGAACCACGCACAGCATTGTGTAGGCTACAGCATAATGTAGACTGTTGGTACTAGCAAAGCCATTTTTTTAATGGCTACTTTTAAAAGATGCAACTCTACAATATGCAGTTCATAAAACACAATATGCAGTTCATAAAACACAGTTGATCTGTGTCGGGGAGTTTAAAAACAGCCAAATGACCTATGAGACCAAAAATCTGAGTGCGTTCTATTAGGGTTACATAAGCCACTGTGGTGTAAGCTAAGTGTGTGTGTGTGTGTGTGTGTGTGTGTGTGTGTGTGTGTGTGTGTGGATGGTGGGGTGGGGCACAGAGGAGATCAGAGGCTCAGAGGTCAGTAATGCGATGTGGGAGAGTGTGGGTGTGTTGGTGTGTGTGGGTATATGTGTGTTGGTCAGCGTAACCAAGCTCAGAGAGGATATGGGTCAGCACAACTCAAACCAGTTGCAGCTTGAATCTGGATATACACACACACACACACAATAAAACTCTAACACAAAGACACCCTGTTTTGCCCCCTACAACCTATTAAAAACGTAATTTTCTTACTCACACACACACACACACGCCCCCTCTCTCCCATAACATCCCCTTATTCTTTCAAATGTTCATGTGGTTTCTCATATGAAAGTAGTAAAATCTGGACCACATTTCCTGCAGAAGCTAATTGCCAAGCAAGTAAAAATCACTATTTTACGCCATTACCATAAACAGCAGGATGTATCTGTTTGACGCTGTCCGACACCATATAAAATTACTACGTAAACAGGTTTAAAACTGTTTAATTGGATCAGTATCACTTTAATTTTGGCCCTTTTTATTAGTCTGCTCATATTCCACAGAATTCTTTATTTAATTTTTTTAAGGCTCAAAAAATAAGACCCCAATACACCGTTCTTCCCCGTAATTAAACCAGCCATTAATAACAGACAGTACAACGTGAGAACACTGCATAATGAGATCAGTGCACCGAGGATCGAGACACAACCAGTATCAGCTTCCCAGCTATGGCTCACGGCGGAGAGACCTGCGGGTTGAGTGTGGGGCAGCGTTCCAGAAACCGTGCGGCTCGCAGCGTGCCGGACGAATTGGTGCTGCGTCCGACAGCTGCGGCTTAACCTAACCCGGACCTCTCTCTGCAGCCTACACGTCCGCATCGCGAGCCCAGCTGTCCCCGGTTTCTGCTCCCGGCGGCCCCTCCCAGAAACCCGAGCCACTAACCCCACCGTCTCGCCCTGACCCCGCTAATGGGCTGCATGGTGCGCCGCGCAGGCTTACGGCCCCTTAGCTTCAGACTTGGCCCTTGTTAAAAGGCAGCCGCCGCCCGCTGGTGGCCCACTGGTGCCCTGTTCTCGCCAGTAGAGGGGCGCTTTGAAGCACCGCTGCAGTACTGCCGGCTGTGAGCTGCGCCGCTGTGCCGCTCGGATGCGAGATAGCGGCAATGAGTGGCGCCAGGCTTGGAGTTAAGGCACGCGTGGCTATGTGCTGTGGACAGAACTGCAGAGTGTCCGTTCAGTCGGCCACCTGCTGCATCATGTTTCATTTTAAAAAAGGTTTAGCCAAACACTAAGATCCTGGGTTAAAGGCTTTTAACTAACTGGCGAGAGAAGTTCGAGAGAACATTTCAACGGAGAGGATTTCTCTCAAACAAGCGAGGGAATTTCTTCAAGTAAATGAGAGAAATCTTACAGATGCACTGAAGTGGGTCTTACAGCTCTCTTCCCACAGGTGCACTACTCTGTCCCACAGTCAGACCGAACAGAATTCAAACATCTGTGCAGAGCCCTTGACAGCTGTGTTTAACCGAGCCTGCCGAGAATCCCCTCAAGAGGTGGGCCATCGATTCTCGAGACGGTTAATCCTCCCTGAGCAGCGGTGGGGACGTGACTCACCTGAGGAAGCTTCAGGCACGTGGAGGACACCTCGTACTCGATGTAGGCCGCGTCCAGTCCCTGGGGAGCTTTCCCTTCCGCCGTGTAGCACAGCTCCTGCGCCTGCTGTATGGCCCGGTCCAGGGCGGCCATGGCGTACACGCACAGAGCCGAGCGGGGCGTGGGCGTGGGTGTGGAGGCCTGCCCTGCAGCCATGGCGACGAAGAGGGCGTGGCCGCCACGGTGAATGCCCAGTGCCGCTGCCTGCGCCAGGTTGTAGCCGGCGGAGCAGTCGAGCGGGACCTCCACGTACGAGTAGAAGCTGGGGTCCCCTGCGCACACGCGCGAGATGTAGGTTCTGTACTCGCGCGTGTTCCGCATGTCGCGCCGCGAGAACAGGAAGTACACGTGGTCGCCGTGGAGGAGCGCCTTCACGAACTGGTTGTTGTACTCTGAGTAGCTGCCCACCACCAGCTTGCCCAGTTCCTCGTGCGAGAAGGCCGGGGCGGAGAGATACGCCGCCAGCCGGCGGGTCGTGATGGGCGGGATCCCGCCCGGCCCCTTGCTGGTGTAGCCACGCCCGACCAGCATGAGGCGCACGCCCTTCCGCTCGACGACCACGCCCACCGAGGAGACGCGCGGGTCGTTGGCGGCCACGTACTGCGTGTCCACGGGGTTGGCCGTCTGGTACATTACCTGCGAGACGTTCTGCAGACTGCGCTTCTCGCAGATGCCCTGCAGGACGGTCCCGCAGACGATCAGGCTCCGCCCCGCCTCGCCCTGCTCCTCCAGAAGGAGGAGCTTGTTGGTGTTGTCCGTCTCCCGGGCCTGGGTGCAGTAACTGGGGTCGATGGGGGGCAGGCAGTCCGGGCTGTCCAGCTTGGGCCCCGTTTTGCTCCATGAGAGGAGCTGGAGGTCAGCGGAGAGGTGGTACAGGGCATTGACCCCCCCCACATAGATGTGGCCTGAGCTGGAGTCCAACAGTAGGTGGTTGAGGCGGGAGTTGTGGAGTGGGGTGGAGGTGGGGGAGGTGCTCCTGGGGGAGTAGCTGAGGACAAGCAGAACAGGGGGTGACAGCAGGAGCAGTACCGGAGGCCACCACCAGAGGGCGAGCAGAAGGGGAGCAGCGACCGGCATGGCACCCCCTTACCTGCTGGAGAGAGAGAGAGAGAGAGAGAGAGAGAGAGAGACCAACGGTGAGATAGATATAGAGAACATGGCAGGACGAGGGAGGCAGAAACGAAAGGGGGTTGGTAAAAGCAGAAAGAATAGCGAGGGATGAAACGAAAGGGTGAAAAGGAGAAGATAATAGAAGGATGACAGCATAGAAAACAGAGCAAGAGAAGACCAAGCGAGGGGGGAGTGCGTATGAAAGGAAGGAAGTGAATGAAGGAAAGTAGGGGGGAGGGAGAGAGCACAAAAGGGAATGAGGAGGGATGGAAAATTTGATAGGATATTAACAGGAAGGAAGAGTGTGGAAGAAGGAAAGCCAGATAGTCGTCCACAAGCAGGGAGGGGAATGGATGAATCATAAGAGAAACGCACACACACACACACACACACACACACACACACACACACACACACACACAGAGAGAGAGAGAGAGACACACACACACACAGAGTGTTAACACAAGCACACCAGAGGAAGCAGCACAGTGCATCAGTGTCCAACACAAAGCGTCGGAGCTTCAAACACACTCGTGCTGTTCGACGTCCTGCCACCTTCAGGAGGACGGAAGTGGCCGAAGCCTGCCGCCTGCCCCCAGCTGGACAACAGCACCTCGCAGGGGCACCTCAGCTCCGGGGGCACAAGAGGAAGGAGGGGCAGGATGTGACGGCCTCACCTTAACCGAGGCACGGCCACATCAAAGGAACAGATCAAGGGACCAGAAAACCAGATCCAGAGACGGTGAAAAGACAAAGTTTAAAAAGTTAAACAAAACAAAAGAAAACAGAAAAAAGTCAAATATATAATGCTACAGATTGAAAGAAAAAGAAATGGAAGAAAGTTTCTGTGCGTATACGAGAGAGCGTGACTAGTGAAGGCCATGATAGACGTTGTGATGGTTAGACATTAAGTGCTAAATTATGCATGATCCCTGTAGCTGCTTCTTCTCAAATTTATCTGATGAAGCTGTGAAATTAGTGAGTTGGCTTGAGGCGAGCACACGCGCGCAAAACACACACGCACGCACATTCCAGTATTCAAACACACGCACAGACACGCGCACACCAGTACACAAACGCACAAGAACACAAACGCACCTGTAACAGTTTGAAGAGAGCTTAGAAAACAGCTTAGAACAAGCGAAAGAAGAAAATCACGAAAAAAAAACAAACCCTCTCTGCTACTTTGCCTGTGAAAAATACAGGAGCAGCTCTGATTAGGACCTTGACTAATTTGTGCCAAAATGCAGGACAGATTTTTTTCCTCTCTTAGAATGAAATTATCGAGAGAGAAAGAGAGAGAGAGAGAGAGAGAGAGCGCGCGAGCGCACAGTAGGGAGGGAGAGTAGTCATCTTTAATTCATACTGCAGAAGCAGAAGTCTTGGGGGCCTGCACGCCGTTATATGAAAGATGAGAGCGTGAGCAGTTGCTGGGATCCATCAGTATGCAGAGCATTTCAGCTCCTCAGCTCCACTGAGCGCCATCTCCTCTCTTCAAAGCCTCCGCTCAATGAAAGGACAGTTTGACACGCTGGCGAGATTAGCTCCTTCTTTTCAATTAGGCCCGGCCTTGCCAACGTACGCCGGCACGCTGTTTATGAGACGTGATGGCGGAACGGCGTCCCCTGCCCAGTGCCCCCCCACCCCCCGCTGTAACCAACGCAGGCTAAAGAATCGGACAACGGCTGCGCGCTGGCCTGCTGGTGACCGCCCCGCAAAGCCGGGGGTTTTTTCAAAGGATCCTTAGCTAGCCGTGACCGAACGCTAGTCTTAAGAAAATTCCATTGTACCAGCTTTTTAGATTTCTAGCCATTTGGGGTGAGGTTTCACAGTGGTGTTTATATACAAACTATGCCACTTATGTGGGCCTCCGCACCTGCCGTGGTGCTCCGCCCACTTCAGCAATGATATTTTAATTCCAATTTCTAGATTACATTATTGTTCATCTTTGCGGGTTAGTGCAGAATACTTCAGAGGACCAAGCTGTGATGCTCAGGTAACATTGTGCATGGCTGTCTACGTCTTCGAATGTAACAAACAGTTAGGGCTTTTTCCCCACAACGGTACCCGTGACGTAAAGGGATGGTTTCAAAGCACCATTACTTGTGGGGTGTGCGGGTCAATGGGGAAAATGCGTGCTGTGCGGTGAGACGAAACCACAAGACACAAACACGCATATGCAGTGACTGAATCATTATAGTCTCTCACCTCATTAAAGTGCAAACATTCAGTTCAGTGGTAGCGGTGAGATTATGCAAGCCAGCTTTCTAACATCCTATGTGGCGTACCAACACTTAGGAGTATTTCACGCCACACATAACGAGGCTTCTCAGAGCTGTTTGCGTTTCCTTCTTGAGGTTTTGCACCAAATCTTTGATGCATTGGTCATGCGATGGGGGAGTTACATCCATCAATTTAAATAAAACAAACTTTAGCTTTATAAAATAATTATAATAATGAATGTTTGCATGGTTTCTTAGCGATCTAGGTTATCATTTGGTTTAGAGAATTTTGCAAAATTTTCTTCTAGTTAGTCTAGATAAACTGCTTGTTCACTAAAAGATAAAGATGAAATGTTTAGGTCAGACATTCCCAGTTATATCTGTTAAGTTTTGCATTTTGGGCTCTGGGAAGGACAGAGGTTTTGGGTATTCCTTTAACAACGAGAACATGGGACACCACCACTATCCGCCATCGGCATCAGAATACTGCTTCTGAGCATCCGGTTCAAAGCAGCTTTCTGATTGGCCAGTGATTTTTGTAGGCACTGGTGGAAATGCTCACTCTCCTGTGAGTCACGTGACCTGGTCTTACCGACCGCTGAGCAGAAACACCCGAACACGTTCATCAGTGCTAGAGCACGTGGGAGACCTGGAGACGCTCCGCTCTAGCTTCTGGAGGAAAGCCCCTCTAAGACAGGCCAGAAACAAAAGAACCGAGCTCTGTACAGAAGGCCGGTAACAGCTGTGACACGCGCCACAATTCTGATGCACTACATGAAAGAAAACGGTGGCGGGTCCAGAAGAGCCTCCACCCTGGAGAATGAGTGAAGGAGTGGAACAGGGGGATGAAGAGGTGCGTCGCCCTCAACACATCCTCCCTGAAATCACAGCACACACAGACAAGCCAGAGGACGTCTGCTGAAGTCGCACAGCCTGTGTGTGTGTGTGTGTGTGTGTGTGGTTACAACCCAGGAAGGCAACCGTACCGAACAAAAGGCTGATAAAATAGAGTGCAGGGGGTCTCAATCGTTGTCAAAACAGCCAATTTCACAGCTCAAATTCAGCAGTCCTTTCTGCAGTATCAGCATTCCCCTACCACTCCCACCGTCCTTTCTCCCTCTCCAACTGTCCATCCCACCCTTTCCAGTGTGCTCTCCATTTCTCTCTTAAATGGTACAACCATTCCCGGTTTTCCAAGGGAATCAGAGGAAACACACACGCACTCTCCTCAGACCAGACTGAAGCCACGCCACCTTTGTGTGTGTGTGGTGCAGCAAGGTCAGGGTGTGGCTATGCGCCGGCTGACGGGCAGCTGGCATATGGAGGGCGAGTCTGCTGCTCACGGGCATTACAGTAGCAGGGGGGTGAAGTGGGGCCCTCCTGGTCCACGGCAAACGCAGGTACAAGAGGATTGGAGAACTGAAGCCTGCCACTAATGTAATGAATTTTCTAAGCCATTAAGTCACTCAGATACCCAATTTGACCTTTGACACTGGCCGAGTCCCTCGCTGTCGTCAACTGTTTCCACTGGCTGTTACCTTCTGCTTCTTTATCTCTCCCCCTCCATCTCTTTCTCTCTTGTTCAATTATTCGTCTGTACCTCGTCTGGGCAGTGGCGTGGAGAGAACACATACTTGCTGTGTTGCTGAGCTCACTGCACACTGCTGTCAAAGGTTCCACCCATTACACCCAGAAACAGGCGCCCAAGCAATTACAGTGTGCGTGCGTGTGTGCATGCGTGTGCGTGTGTGCATGCGTGTGCGTCCTTTATCCTCCGCTTGGCTACACCATACACTGGAGGAGACAGATATTGACTGACTAACACACACACAGACACGCAAACACGCATCTAACGGCAGACAGACAGACAGACACAACGACTAGGATACACACAAGAAGCTGAAGGACACCACACACAAAGCCTACACCTTATTCCAAAGATGAAAAGATGCGCATCTGTGTGTATGGGTGGGGTGGAGACGACCAAACAAAGTAACAGTGTGTGTGTGTGTGTGTGTGTGTGTGTGTGGAAACCGAAGACAACGGTGCTTTGATGTTGGATTCAGTGAGAGCCATTTGAACCTCACCCATACGGTTTGGTCTGAAGTCAAGTGCACAGTCAGCCATTACTCTGTGTACACCAAACAGCTTCTATATTCACACGCTACAGACGGACATACACCCACTAACTAGACTTTACCACTGAACTCTAATGGAAACGCAAACACTCAAATTCCAATAAATTAGTAAAATCAACGAATACAAATGAGGCTGCCTTTACACAGAGCTGATGGGAAGGTGAGCTGTAAAGGCAGTGGAGCGTATAGAGTAGGCACGGTTCACGTTGGCCCAGGCGGGCGAGAGTACCACCCTGGGGAAGAGGGCACAGCGAGGGCAGCCACACCCACTCCCGCACACACACCTCGACGTGTACAAGTGTGCGGCCGGGAGGGGAGACAAAGACAGAGCATTTCTCACACACGCACAAATCATTTCATGCTTAATACACACGCACACACCCCAAGCATTTCACACGACACGCAGCGACAGTAGAAGCATCTCAGAGCAATGAAGGCATTCTGAAGACAGCCACTGATTATTATAGCATGGGCTCCCTCCGTTGGAAAATAGAATAGAAGTGAGAGAGAGAGAGAAGGAGGGAGGAAAGGAACACAGATAGAGAATGAGAGTGGGGGGGACTAGGGATTTATAAGTCTCTTTGATGCCAAGCATGAGAGTGTCAGCACACCAAGTACGTGTGTGTGTGTGTGTGTGTGTATATATATATATATTTATAAGAGAGTGTGTGTGTGCCTGGGGCGTGTAGTGGTTTAATCACCACCTCTATGCAGTAGAAGGGGGCCTGGTTTGGGGGGGGGGGGTCATTACCATACCGTACTCGGAGTGGGTGGGTGGGGCTGATATGGCGGAGGCCAACACTCCACAAAGTACAGAAACAGAGGAAAGAAAAATGGAAAAGGAGAGAAAGAAAGAGGTGCATGGCTGCAAGAACCGAGAGAGGAAGAAGCAGCAAGACAAAATAACGCAGTTAGCAACGCAACCACCTGAATATTCCAGCAGTTTCCTAATGCATCACAGCCTCCCTCTCTCATTTACTCCTTCTCTCGCCCTAAACTCTGCTATCGTTCCCGCCTGTTTCAGTCTGTCCCTCGTTCCTTTCGTGCCTCCTCCACATCCTCGCCTCACGCCTGCCGACTGAGCTCATGAATATTTCTTTGCACATTTCGCATGCACTGGAATATTTGATATGATCAAGTCGTTGGCGCGAGGTGGGAACGCGCGTGCGTGCGTGCGTGCGTGGACACAGGTTGGCAGGGCACTACTGAGTGCTGTTTTACTCCTGGAAGAATTTGTAGAGGAATTGGGTGGGAGGTGTGTGTGTGAGGGGAGGGGGCGGTTTGGGACAGACTCCAACCAATCACTGTTCACTTTGTCTAATTACCACCTCTCAGAATAAACAAATATGATGATGCCATCTCGTTCTGATGCTAATGACCCTTAATGGCCACTTGGGGAGTAAGAATGGCGCTCTAATAACTTGCCACGATAAAGACAAGATTGGTATTCTGCTCTAACGAGGAAGTGACTCCACACTTAATGGCAATAACACAGCACACTTAATCTTGATCAGGTGGAGGCACCATCACGGGTGTGACCTGAGCACTGGGCCAGGAGGTCTCGCCACAGCCTCGTTCGCGTGGCTCAGCCTGGTGCAAACCGTCGCCCTCACTGTAAAGAAAAACAAACCAAGAGGCTTCCTGCTATATGATTATGATTATGAGGCATCACCTCAGCTCTCGTTTTCACACTGTCACACACTTAACTCCCCTTCTCTCTCGCTCTCTCCTCACACATACGCATGCAGCTTTCATCGCCACCCTGTCAAGCATCTGTGCGGGGCGATGCACTGTTAATTATTCGACGGGGGCCGATAAACACACTGCTCCAATGAAAGCCAAGATAATGCAGGAAGGAGCGCAGTGTTTATGAGCATATTCTTACTGCATAAACGTAGATATGAATATATGGGTACCTTCTCACTCACACACCAAAAAAGTGTTTAACACTGTTGATTCACCGTTCAAGGTTTTCAATTGTGCATACTCTGACACACACACACACACACACACACACACACACACACACACACACACACACACACACACACACACACACACACACACCCCCCCCAGATATTAATTAAGCTTTGGGGCTTTTGCCCTGTACACACACACACACACACACACCCCAGATATTAATTAAGCTTTGGGGCTTTTGCCCTGTACACACACACACACACACACACACACACACAAAATATATATATATATATATCCCTCTATAATAATGATGTTTTTCAGTGGCCTGAACCATTCTTCACCCAACACCAACAAACCCAAAGTTTGGGTTTGGTTTACTGTACCTGTGTGTGATTGCTGGGAAGCTTCTAGAATGTTATCATCCATCCTGGTGGGTTTGAGTCCATTTATGAACTCAGTTCTTTTCCAGGACATTCTAATGCCAACTGTGATGGAAAGATAGTGTTTATTGAACAATGGTGATGTTGTCTTTAGAAAGCAACTAAAACTGCTGTGTTTTTGTTTTCAGGCTTCAGAAAGTGCCTTAAACAGCTCATTTTTGTGTTGTGTTGGTCCTTTAGCCCTTGTTCACCACTCTATGTAATGGACCTTTTAATGTCAGAAAACACTTAAACCAGCTGTGAGGTTGCTGCATTTGGCATGCGTGGGGTTTGGAGCCGGTCTGAACGCTCCCAAACAATTTATGAGTCTCACAGTTTACAAGCCCACAGCTCTCTTTGAAGAGAGGGAAAAGACACAAATACACATGGGAAATGAAAATGTTCAAATTAACAGAACAATAAAAAAAAGAAAGTGTAGGGTGGGGCTTGTTTGTGGGTGTGGGGTTCACGCAGAACACCAAGTAGAGAATGTCAACAGAAGTAGCAGATTAGAGCCCCGCAGAAGATTACACCAGCATGTGCTGAAGGTAAAGAACACAGCAATCCCAGACGGGAGGGGAGGGGTGTTTAGACAGGAGACAATAGAGTGATAACGAGACAGAGTGAAGAGAGTGTGTGAGGGTGTGCAAGCACGTCGACGCACATGTATGTGCGGGTGTGTGAGTGTATTTATGTAGATGAGAGGGGGAATAGGTGGTGTGTGCACACGTGTCGATGTGTGTGTGTGTGTGCATATGTTGTACAAATACACGTGTAGAGAGAGTGTGAGAGGGGGGAAAAAAAAAGACTTTGTCTGTGTGTTTGAGAGCGAGATAGAAAGGTTCTACTTTTGCAGTACTGATTCTGTCACGATGTCGATTTGCTGTTCTAGCTGGCCTGAGTGACAGCAGTCACGTCTCCCTTGAGGGTAATACAATAACCAGCCATACTTACAGAGCAGCACTCTAGATGAAGGGACTGAATGCATGAGCAATTAAATATCTAGTTAGCCTCTGATTAGCTTCTAATGGATTCACCAAAGGTGCACAAGATTCCTCCATATTAGTATAATTACAGTCTTGTGGGTGTTCCAGCTGCTTGGTGCAACTCTTTGAAAATGTAACTTTATTATAAATAGTGCATGCTTATGGGGTGGCTAAATATTTCAGTAAAGTTTTAAAAATGCTAGAAATAAATAAAACAACTTGTTAAGATACGCCCAAATATAAGCCCAGTGGATATTAAAATGGAGACGGCGTGTAACAAAGGAAAACAGCATGCAATAGTCTGGTATAGTATTTGATTATCGCATTAGTTGAAAAACTGGTTTTATTTTCCACGCTTTCTCCTCTCTCGCGGATAAAAAAAAAGCACAGAGCTGATGATGAGCTCCGATTAAAATAGGATGTACGCGCAAAAATCCCTCCCTCACCTGAAGGGCCCTTTGACAGCAAGCCCGCACAGACGAGAAATAAAGAAATCACCTCCGTTCACCGGTCAGACAAAGAGACCCGGAAGAATTAACTACCGTTTTAGTTCAGACTGATTAATAGCAACACCACAGCTTAACCTGCGTGAAGGTTTCAGCTAACCTCAGATCATTAATAACTCGGTGGTCCACACCTAAGCAATTGATAGCAATTGCCAGCCAAACTTCGTCATGCTCTCACATACATTCAATTCACTCACTTTTACTACATAACAAAATCAAATCAACCACACAAAGTGTAACTAAGCTCTCGGTTTAACGACGCGGCGGGAGCGGATGCGATTTAAAGTTGGCGCATTGTGTTACTTACTTTATTCGGCAGCGCGGAGTTGCATTCCCTTAAAGCGTGGCTGGAGACTCTTACGACGGAGCAAACGGCGATGAAGGCGTCGCAGCGACCCTGCAGCCCAGCTACCCTGCACGCCCCACAGGTCCCATTATGCGCGCGTTACATTGTTCGGAGGGAGCCACGATCAGACACGGCAGCGCGAGCCGACCCCTCGCGGCAGTGGGCGGAGCTTATTCCCAGTCGCCAGTCGCGAGCGAAACGCCTCCGAACAGGCGGAGCTTTCCCCCCCCCCCAAAAAAAAGCAGGCGGAGTCTCGCCTCTTCACGTCGCGTCTTCCGCGCGAGTTTAGAACGCGCTTGCAGCGCGTGTCTAAGCTCGCGCCTCCGCCCAGGCCGGACCCCAGTGAGCCTCCCGTGCGCTTGGCGAGCGTCCCTGAAAGCCAAGGCCGTCGTCTCCTTAACCGGTTCTTTCACATCACTTGCGTTTGTTTGTCCAACGTCCCCCGACTGCGCCAGTTTCCACGACGCTAAGATGAATCCGCGCGACCACGTCTGTCAAAGAACTTTTACAAAAGTGGAAGATGAATAATATGTTTAAAAGGATGTATGAAATATTTGAGTGAATTTAGCAGAGCCCGAAATGACATTACCGTAAGTGAAACAGCCACATTACACATTATGTGTACCAGTTTCTTTATTCATAACATGAGTGAGAGAGAATTGAGGGGGGTGAGCGAGGCAGTGGAAGCAGAAGACAAGGGAAGGTCTCTCCAACGAGCTGAGCTCCGGACGGGTGAGCAGGGCTCAGCTGGGACTGTTTGCCTGGCAGTGAAGAGCCCTCATCATACCTCTTCATAAAATATTAATCCTCCTCACAAAGACCTTCCACTGCACAAACCAGATAAAAGAGGAGAAGGAGCAAGAGAGACAAGCAGACAGACAGACAGACAGGAAGACGAGGAGAAGGAGAGGAGCGATAGGTAAGCAGAGAAAGAGGAAAAGAGGAGAAAAAAGCGAGGGAGTGTAAGAAAAATGAAAGAAACAAGTGGAGAGAGATAGAGAGATGGGAAAAGAAAACAAACAGAGACAGAGGGAGAGGAAAAGACAACCTGAGGGAGACTGAGAAAAAGAGAGAGAGAGAGAGAGAGAATGACTGAAGCAGGCAGACTGAAAGCGTGGAAGACAGTAATGAATGGCCGTGCGGGTGGAGGAGAGGGGTGGAGAGGTGACACGCAGTAATTGGGGGGAAATGTGTCCAACGGTGGGAGGAAACCATTATTGGCAGGTGGAACAAAAATGTACGCATCCCCGAAATAATGAAGAGTGGGGGGAGGAGAGCACGCAGTGAGCAAGACAGAGACAACAGTTAAAAACACGGCACCGGGAAAAAAATTGGCTTGTTATCAATTAATAGCAATTGGCTTTGCATGAAATGGTGTGTGTTTTTTTTAAACACCGCAATTATGAGTCCTGGAATAGCAGCGGTGCGCGCGTGTGTGGGGCGAGGCGAAGCGTATGCTTACGGGCTTGGCAGAGATACGGGCGGCCCAACAGTTGTCTGTGGCTAGCTGTTTACATTGCCAGAGCCATGGGCTGCAGCTCGGAACCAGACAATGAGGGGATTTGTTCGGAAGATGCAACCCTGCTCTCTGCTTCCAAACACGCCTGGCTGGCACGCCAAGGACAGGCTCTCAATGGGTCGGTCGCAGACGCACACACGCATACGTGAACACGCACGCAGGCAGACAGCATTCACTGTGGGTCTGTCTGTCTGCCTGTCCGTCGTTCTGGAATGCTGGAGTGCAGAATGGTGCCTCAAAGCAATAATCAATTGTGCTTTGAATAATTGAGTCAGAATATGGTAGGGATGGTTCACTGAGGGCAGCGAACACACGCGCACACACGCACACACACACACACACAACAGGGAAACCTGAAAATATCTGACACAAAAGCAGAGCGGGCATTCTGTGAACATGGTTTACGGCCTGTTCCGTGGAGGCTGCTGATGCCCGTGAGAAGCAGGCAGCAAAGGCCAGCAACAGCAGAGGTTTCCTGTGGCGGCGCAGATGTTTGCACAGGGAGTGTGTGGTGCGGAAGGGCAGCAGCCGGAGAAGCTCGCTGGTTGCATGCAGCACTTCTGCAGTGTTGCGCTGTCCGGAGCAGAGGTGCGCGTGCAGCACATGCCTGCCAAAGAAAGGGCTATGAAAACACTTCTGAGAAACGTAGTCGCACAGACGCAGACAGGGTGGGAAAATGCCACTGTTGGTCCCCTGAGTAAGTGCTTAACCCTCAACTGCTCAAGCTGTACTCAGTCATAATTGTAAGTCACTTTGGATAAAAGCGTCAGCTAAATGCCGTAAAATATAAATGTTAACACACATACTCACATGGCACACACCATTATTACAGTTTAGATGTACTTTTATGTTCATTTTGACTGCTTGGTAGAGATACACCCTACCACTACGGCCACTATAGCATTTCCACTGGTGTCTGTAATACATGAATCATGTGAGTGTACACGTGTGTGTTTGTTGTTTTTTTAAATTAATAAATGGATATATATACCATATTTAAGTGTAAGTGTGTGTGTGTTCGCTTGTAGCACATCAGACAGCCTGACAGTTAAATTACTTTTTAACTTTTATCCCCCCAAGATGTTTCATGTTTTAAAGGTGCAGGGGCAAAAACATCTTTATGTTTAGTGTTACGTTTAGCAAAATGTTTACATATAGTACATATATTATTAAATATGTGACACCTTCTGACAAAGGATGAAAACAAATGTGTGTGTGTGTGTGTGTGTACGTGTAAGCATAAGTGTATTAGTGTGTGTGAATGTGCATTTAAGTGACGGCGTGAAAGAGAAACTGAAGACACTGATTGTGTTCTAGTTTCATGCCTCGTAGAATCCAAACACTCTTCCCCACAACAGGGGGAGCACCCCGAATTCACCCCCCCCCCCCTTGACACAGTACCCCTCACTCATGCGGTCCCAGCTGAAACACGCAGGCTGCATGCCTGTTACAGAACCGAAGCGGGACTCGATAAAGCTGGCCAGTGTGCGTTTTAAACGGAAGCGCCACGACCTTCCCGCGTTTGGGATGGTGCTCGGCAAGCTCTGAATGCTGCCACTGTGGCTGCTGATGACCTCTGACCCCTGCTCTGCAGCAGTTTCCTTTTTACAAGGCGAGCCAACCAAGCGTCTGTCGGAGTGAAAGGCCTGAGCAGAATAATAATTCCGAGGACAATTCGATTCAGTCCGCCGAGGGTGAGGAGAGATGACTACACCCGGATCTGCAGAAATGCAAACAGGCCTTAATCACTTTTACATGCTGCAGTATTTCACGGGCTGTGACTAAACGCTTTGACTCTAGAACCAAATGTTGTTTTTTTGGCCTGTTAACAGCACATACGAGTGCTGCACATGGAGCTCAAAATATGATCCTGTGCACATATTGTTATGTGTTGCTATTGTGATACGCCTCATGTCAAAAACGACACCAACGAACCG
>NC_137521.1:9432500-9707500 GCF_041902795.1 Electrophorus electricus | reverse complement strand
ATAGACAGAGAGACAGATATAGAGAGACAGAGAGAGGGGGCTCTTCTTCAGTCGGCCACCTCTGCCTCTACCACCCTTCCCTGGAGCAGTTGCCCTCTCTCCTCCTCTGCACCACTCCACGTATTAGGCGCACGCGAGGGGTTCGCCTCCACACCCGTCACCGCGCCCCACCGGGGAGCTAAGCACCTAAACGCACTCTACATTATTACGCCACAAATCCTCCAGCTGTATGCTATCTCCCAGCTACAGACAGCGCACAGATTTAGGGACCGCGGCCCCTGGTCACCGGCCGGCTGAGGTATGGCTACGGCAGGCGGGAAAAGAAAGGGCCCCGCTCCGGAGCACGCCCGGCAGTGGGAATGGCATCCTGTACCGAGAACGAGAGGGAGAGACAATGGGCATCGCAGCTGCAGGGAGGGTTGGGGTTTTATCCTAGAAATTGAGCTGTCTGCTCCAGGGGTGAATTAATTGAAGCCTGTATGGAGATTTTTGCTATTGTTCGAGAGGCAGAGGAGCCTCCGAGAAAGTCCGTTGGGGAAAGTGAAGATGGGATATATCTGTACATTAAAATTTTTTTTTTTTAAAGACATCAATTTTTAATACAACCTCGGGCATATTCAATACTGAAGTTCCTTTTTTGTCTAAGGTACAATTTGACACGGTGCAAAGAGAGAACAGAGGCTGTTGATGCATGATCAAGAGCTCTTCACATACACACGCGCACACACACACAGCCACCACACAAGACAGGATGTGTGTCTGAGTTGGGAGGTTCCTAGTCTGTGTGTGTAGAGAGGAAGGTCCCCATTGACAATCTCCGGGGACCTGTCAAAGGAGTCAGGGAGGGAGGCGCAGGGTTCTTCTGACCTCTGTACATACACACACACAACCACTACCAACCTCTGCGTTACCACAATGCGTGCTCACACACTAAGCTTTGTTCACCACAAACACTGTTTGATGTACCAAGATTGCACAAAAGGAACCATTCTGACACATTCTGACGTTCTATGGGAAAAGTTTTGAATAACACACTGCACAACAGACTTTGGACCAGTAGGGAGTAGTGAGCTAGAGGTAATTTATTGGAGGAAAAAAAACCGATGTATGGGAACTGGTTCTATATGACTCAGAGGTACAGTAACCAGTAACTCATTAGATACAAACAGCTGACCACGCACACTTTGTTCTCAAGGTGGGGGTAAAGGTCTCTCTATTCCTCTCTTCCATTCTCTCTCTCCCTCCTTACTCCCTGCTTCCTTCCTACACTCTCCCATTCTCTCTCTGTTTATTCTTCAGATTGTGACACGCACAAATACTGAATTCTTACTGAATGCCAAAAAAAATCATATGGTTGGGCTGAACATATCATGTGATAATCAAGTGGCTATTTCTAGCACTGTCCTTGCCTTTGTGACTGGTTCCACAGCTTCTCAGCTTGCTGGATTTAAGATGGACATCCGGGAGCGTCCCGGAGCTCTTGGACGTGTGGGTAAGCCTGACTGGAAGGGTTCTCACACGCGGCTATCCTCACATCCTCAAACAGACTGTAAACAAACCCAAGGGAGCTAGCACACTTGTGGTTTAGCAAAGACACACACATGCACGCACACGCACACACCCAGAAATGGTAAAGCAACACTAATCATGTTGCGGAGCAGGTGTAGGCACACAAGTGCTCTCAATCCAACCCCCACGCCCCGCCTGCTTCCTGATCTTTTGACCCCTAACCATGAGACCCAGGCGCAATATTTCTGTTTATATTCTATTACCCTCCCCCTCTTCTACTTACGCTCTTTCTCTCCAAACACACACACACCTTGTCTGTTCCAAAGTGGAATATATGGAGTGTTTCAAGTATACCTTCATACAGGTATGCAAAACCACTCAGTCTGCTGCTGCATGCAAATGAGCACACAAACAGACTATTAGAAGGTACAGGTCTGACCAGTGTATTTTTTGCTCGTGTGTGTGTGTGTGTGTGCGCATGTGCACATGCCTGTGTGTTTTCAAAAATTTCAGAGGTTTTAAGCTACATAAACAGCAACAGAACTGTATGCAGATTTGCTTTGTTAATGTAGCAGCTGCCCCAGTTGCTACATAAAGATAACAAACCGACCAGGCAGGCTGGAAAGTGTCTCTCCAGCAAACCTCCCGGCTGCAGAAGATAACCAATATCTTCCACGCAGCGACAATCATAAAAAAGCCTCTTTTTAATTCAATTTCATGAACTCAATTTGTGTTCTGATCATCCTCCGATAACCCCGGACAGGAAAATCAGTGATTTACAATGCACTGACAGATGTCTCCTTTGTGTGCGCGTGCAGTGCATGTGTGCGTGGGGGTTGGTGTTGAGTAGGTGGATTACTGTGTGTGTGTGTGTATATATGTGTGGGCGGGTGTGCGCGTGTGTGTGAGCATATGGGTCAGTGTGTCACCTCTTTGCTTTGAGGATCCTGTGATAATTCAGACAGGAGAAGGAGGTCAGGGAGTGTTAAACTGCTAGAGTGTTAATCTCACATTCTCAATATCAAGACTAGGGTACTGGGAAGGACAACGGCACAGGCACACCGAGACATGGCTTCTCGTCTAGTCGGACGGAACGGTTTTAAAAAGGTGCTCCAGCATATTTTTCAACCTAATCTCTACAGACCACATCTGAAACATAGCCTGTTACCACAGTGATGTCATCGCATGGATCCCGCACTTGAAAAGCAAAAAACAAACACAACAAAGCTGTTTAATTAAAACATGCTTATACTGGCAGCCTAAGGGCAGTTAGTGCAAGTCTTTCCAACAACTGCCCTCATGCTTTCATTAGAAGTGCCCTCAGGTTGAGAAATGCTGGGGTATCCCTTTAATGCCCCGATAACCTCTTGTAACAGTACCCCCACTGCCCCAAGACCAGCGCTGAGTTTAGACACAGCAAACTCGCTAAACGCACAAAGGGTTGGGTAAACACACAATGAGCTTAGCAAACATGCCTACTGGGTGTTGTAGTGAGAATGTGGCTGTTCTTCTTGTTGTGGTAGCAGCAACTCCTGCCGCCTTTAACACAGACTCAAACTATACTGCTTCTCGCAAAGCACCAGAGCACAGGATTTTTTACATTGGTGCAATTAACATAAATGTTTGTTATCAATTAGACTAGCTATTTCTAATGCAAAGCATGGATATGCATAGTACAATGATTTAGCAGATGTGTCAAAGCAATTACCCATACCATTGTGAACACACTAGTGAAATTATATGAACAAGTATGACTGGTAATAAAATGTAATTGGTCACAATCATTATGCCTTATAAGCTAATGAGGCATCATCAGGGGCAAGGAGACAAAAACCTTCAAGCGTGCACACCATCATGTGATACAATAGAGCAGTTGGGGCCTCGGTCATGACCACAGGCCAGTGGGGGGGGCGTGGGAGTCTCGGGGCCAGAGGGAGCAAACAGAAAGATTTCACTCCTCACGCTAGTGCACCATATGGGCCTCCAGTGGGAGAAGACACAGCCGCGAGCGTTCGTCCGTCTGCACCCGCAAACTCTCCGCGGTACAGGCCATGCAGTAAATTCCGCCACAGATCACAGAATTTGGAGGCTAGAGCCAGGGTGAGAAAGTTCACATGCTCTCGCTCATTAGAACATTCCGAATATGCCTAAAGTTCATACGCCGTTGCTCATTATGCATATCCATAATGTTACCAGTTCTTTAAAAACGCTTGCATGTTTTTCGTTCCACAAGACTTTAATAATTCATACTTTGGAGACTTCACACTGCAGTAAATTATTGGTCATGACAAGCACGCGCATTGTAATGCAGAGGGTATATTTCGGTCTTATTAGCCTGTGCAGTAATGAACACTGGATGAGTCGGGCAGAGGGGAGATCAAGATTAAGGTTTATTAACAAGAAACACTGTAATCAGGACTGCTAAAATCCACTAATGCACATATTACTGAGCGAGTGAGAGTCATATGGAACGAGAAAGGACTATGAGGGGGAAGAATGGATGAGGGTCTGGGGGAGAAGATTATTCAGAAGAAGAAAAAAGCGTCTTTTTGCAATGGGAAACTACGAATTATAAATGTGCTCCTAACATTATAGAGCATTGCTCTCCCTGTCTCATGAAATCAAGAAAGTAGAGGAGTTCTTCAGCAGCGTAGATCTCTAGGCAGCGTTCTTGATGCGACTCACCGTAGAAACTCATCGCAACTCCGCCACTGGTTCACAACGCGCGGAAAATGGGAATGAAGGAAAACGGGAGGAGGAGGAGGAGGAAGAGGAGGGGCAGTTTTGCTCTCGAACTGTCGGAATCAAAGCGTCCCTCCGCTCGCGCTTTCCTCGCGGGCCTGGACTGCTCCGAGACAGCTTCCGTCTCTGGTCCCGGGTGATTTCTGACTAAAGCACCAAGCCTCACCCGTCCTCACCACTAAACGATTCCGCAGTGCTGGAAATGTCCTGCAAAAACTATTGTCGCGTTATGAACCCGTGCAACCTTTACATTCTGCTCACCACAGCAGCTAAAGTAGGCCGTTAAATAAATTCTTCACTCAAAGTCTAAATGCTGTTGCAACAATTAACGTAAGCAAGTGTAGACCATGACACGAACTCACTCGTGAAATACTGCATATTCGACAACAATCTTGTTAACTAACGAAATGTCATCTTCTGAATGTTGTGCAGCTAAATAACATGGCAGACAGACCGCCGATCTGACGTCTACCCTGTTAACGTACCACCCCCATGACCAAGTCGTGCTTTTAACATATTTGTTGTCTGAAACCTGACACTCCACCTCGGATCACTTCTGACCACGTAAAAGGCACGCGGGACTGCGCGACTCACGACAGGTGGACGAACTGTCGTCGTTAGTTTCACGACTGTCTGGCTCACGGCACCCAAGGGCGCCCTCAACTCCGCCAGACTACCTTACGGGCATTCGGTCCAGCACGTGACTTCTCCGAGAGCTGCACGTCGGTCGTGAACGGCCTGGCGAAAAGCAGGTGGACACCGCGAGCGCAAAAGAATGTGGGCCGTTCCCTCCTCACGCGTTCGCTGGTCCATAGTTAACTGTGCAAGGTTGTTGTTTTGCTGCCTCAAACCGTGTCAATGTCAACCCATAGCTGTGCAGTTCACAAACTGGCAACTCAAAGGAGGGGTTTTCAAAACACTCAACTGTTTAAATAGCCAAACATGCATCTCGAAATCTCGTAAATAACTTGATTTAATTCAAAGTTTCAAAGTGACACGCAGCGCTAACACTTCTTTCATTAAATAATTATAATAATATCGCACTTGACATTGATTCAAACTGCGTTTGCAGCTTTCTCATAATAAAACCTGTCCGGGATAGAAGACTGGAACAGTTAAAAGTCTGGTGTAGATAACTGGGGCATTTAAAAGACACTCCGTGAATTCGTTCAGACCTGCCTATATGCAAAACCCCTTAGCTTACCTTCCGCAGTTTGTCCGTTTATCGTCACGAGAAGACTCCGAACAAAATTCGTGGTCTACTCAGATCTATTCACGCTGAATCAACAAAACTGTACAATTGCGTGCTAACCTCCGCCCCCAAACGGTGCTACTGCGCGCTCCAAAACGAACTTCCCCAAGCAAAAGGTAAGGACGCAAAACGCACAATGCAACACGTGGAGTAAGCTAAGGAAAACCAGTCCATCTTCCAAGGACCCGGGCCATTGGAGCGGGCCGACGCGATGTGCACGGGGCTGCAGCGGCACCCTATGGTCAGGGTTATTAGGGTTTGGTGCGGTGCGACAAGGTTTTACTAACAGTAGGATTTTCGTTTTAATTAGGCACAATCACAAGTTATTCATGTACATTTGCACTTCTAAAAACATTCTGCTCCACTAGCTAATAATATCGAAATAAGACAGAAGTGAAACAGTACCTGTGTAACGTCGAGTTACATTGTGATTGGCCAAGTGGTAAAGCACTGTAATCTATAGACAAAGTAATACATTGTTAAAATAAACCACCCGGAGATCGTATTTTTAGACAAAATGTTTTATGTTGTATGAATGTAGGAAAATAGCCATACAGGCAATTGTGCAAATTTAAGTCTAATATTAACAGCACTGGGTTATATAGATCATGTATAGAGCTGTATAGAAAATAATTACAGTACATCCAATTATTATTTGTAAGAATACAAGTAAAATTAGTTATTTGGAATCAAATTCCACACATGCGCCACATGGAAATTCACAAGGTTTTAATGCATCATGTAAATTCATGATACAAAAGTATTTGTGCATTACTAGTGCAAAATCCATTTTTAATAAAATCTTTCAGGGTATAACACCATTATAAAAATCAATGTACCAAACCTAGAGCAATTTTCATTAAATGTTTTTTAAAGAAAATGATTAATATTTGGCTACAATTATCCAACATCAGCTAAGTGACTGAGTTTTTAAAATCAACAAACACTCAAAAACTCTGAATTTCTTTTGAAGAAAAACATTAGAAATTTCTCAAGGACACTTAGAAGGCACACAAAAGGTGAAATTCATAATAGGTATACTTCAAAATTACTGTTATACTGTATATGGGAGTGAAAACATACTTTGAAATTACTAATATCAGAACAGAACCAGATCCAAGACATATATGTAGAACACAAAGACTGAGCTCCTTCAGCAGCTCTCTAAATGTACTAAATTTATAAACTAAAATAACCAGCCCAAAAGGATTAATCGTCTCCAGTTCCTTCTCACGCATCACTGCCTAATGTCTAATGCATCTCTTGCATGAAATGTAATTAAACAAAAAAAAGAAAAAAACAAAACAAAAGTTTTTTTGATCATATAACCAAACATAAGATTGAATAATCTGTCATTTCCAATGGCAGGGCATTTTAATGCTAATGGACACAGTTTTAATGATGTACGTGTTTGCATGGCCACTTACTGCTATGGCAGCAATGAAGTGAGGAAATCTAAATGGAGAAAAAAAAAAAAACTGGTTTACACTCTGAATTTGAGCAACTCCAATGGGAGGAACGTTGTGATTTAACATACACTATTTTGACTGTGAACTGGTTTCACCAACTGGTATTTCAAAATCACAGTTTGCACATCATTTGGAACCGAGTTAAAACTGGAGTGAAGTGCACTTCAGTGTACAAAACTACAGCGTACTTCAATGCAATTGTAACCATCTCTACATCTACTACAGGAAATCCAAAGATTCCAGGTGAGTAACTGCAGTTTATTGTAGTTAAACTTCTGTTTTCACAGCTAATGAACTTCTCTTTGCAACATTCTATATCTGCAACTAAGACTACCTCTATCTCTGGAATCTGAAAATCATACACACACACACACAGAGAAAGAGAGAGAGATTTTGTGTGATTTTTGAATTGTAATTGAAGTAAGGCCTTATGGGACTGAAAACTATTAAATGTAACTGTTAAATGGTGGTAGTTGGGTTAATTAAAATGAACTGAATTCACTAAAGTAGAAATTTTAGCAGTGGATTATTAAGATTAAGGGCACTATGGATATCTACTACAGCAAAGGGATGGCAAAGGTGAAGTTACTGTGCATCCCTTATGAGTAACTCTCGTCTCACTGTGCGAACTATACCGTACTGACCTCAGCAGTGGATATGACCTTTCACCAAGCCATGATGGAAAGCCTTCATGGATCAGTGTTGCAATTCCTCATTGTCATTCACAAAATCATTCACAGTTTCATCACAAACCACCCAATCAAAACAAACAAACAAACAAACAAACAAAATAAAACAAATGATAAATCCTTTTGCCTTTAAAATATTTTTAAAATGTTTTTTGTACAACATGGCACAAAATAAAACCTACAGCATTAAGTGGCACATCCTAACAAATTAACAGCATTGTGAGAAACTCACTGTTGTTAAATGAACAGTATGACACACAACCAGTGATCTAACAGCAGTCCTATGAGTTTGTTACACATTCAAATACATACTGCTTGTGCACATAGAATCTTACACTTACACTTACACACACACACGTGCTCCAATTCCTAGGTGAGAGAGATGAGAGAATTCTGTAGAGAACTGCAATAGCAAGCGTTGGAGCAGCTTTCATGGGTGCTTTCATCATCTGCAGCACCTGGAAGAGCTGGCAGCTGCCTGCTGCTTTACCTCCCCCACCTCTAACACACACACACACACACACACACACACACAGTCTGGGACACTAGCCTTCAAACACACATACACACGCCCGTGCACAAGTGCGAGCACACACAAGTGTGTGCGTATGCAATCCGTACACACAGAGCAATGCACAGCTAAAGAAGGTTCCTATAGACTACATCTGAACTCTGATTTTGATTTGAAATTCTTTATCGAGCTGTATACACACGCGCGCACACACACACACAGCTGGCCTCAAACATGTCTCCATCACCTGGCAGCAAATCACTCCATAAGGCTCTTCCCCTGTTGGGCGGGGAGGGCGTCTCTCTCCTCCCTCTCCCCCTGCGGCCCCTGCTCCTCCTCCGGCCCCCCCTTCCTCTCCCCCTCTGGCTCCCCGGGGCTCGTCAGGCTGCTGTCTTCCCCCAGGAGGCTGCAGAGCTCAGCCAGCCGCTGCTGCATCTTGGGGATCCCCGAGAGCTGTGTCTCCAGCCGCAGCTTCTCATCCTGCAGCGAGAGGCGCGTGGAGGCGTCCAGTTTTTCGAAGCGCCACCCGCCCTCACCGTCAAACTGCAGCAGGTGGGTGTGGTACTTCCTGAGCACATGAGCACATATTATTATTACTGAGCACATATTATTGTTATTATTTGTTTACTCTTAATACTAAAAAAGAAGAGGTATTATTGTTTTATTTATTTCTTTTTAACTATGGAAAATTTATTAACATCTGATCAGACAGCATGCATGGTCTGTTGAGCAGCAGCCTCACAAAACTGTTTATCAAGACATTTTCCCCTTGAGGAGATAAAGCAACATTAAACATGAGCCTCAGGTGATCCAGAGTCTTAGTGATAGGCTGAGAGAGTATAAACCTAGCAGAGATCAGAGTATGAAAGAGTCTTGTTCCCAAAATAAAAAATACTATTTGTGAACTACAACTGAACTACCTTTCCCTTGAGCCTTGTAAAAACTAGCCTGGGTAGTCACATGACAAACACCCACCAGAGTGACGGACGGTGTGTGATTGAGAGAAGTGCAATCCCAGCGTCCTTTGCAGCTTCAAAGATTTTGCCCTCCACGTCGATGCTAACAGCACTGGTACATTCATCCAGGAGGGCGTACTTGGGTCTGGGTGAAAGAACACAGGGACCAGTCAGCAACCTCCACAAAATCCAAACCTCTGCTGTGGAGGGCACGGCTCAGCAGAGCAACGAAGCGGACAAACAGACAATCCCACAAGAGATTTGTAAACAGTATGATGCCAGGAAAATCACTTTATTTTCTTGGCTCTTGTACCTTCCTAGTATCTGACCAGTATTTTGTGTTATACCAGATGACTTTGGGGTTTAAATAAATACTGGGCTTTGAAAGTGTTAACTTTTATGTAGTTATTGTCCTATTTGCTTATTTTAAAAGTGTTGACTTATGTGGTTATTGTTCCTTTGGCTCACTTGTGGTAGAACATTCTAGCCATTCCCATTCTTTGTTTCTCTCCTCCAGACAAGACATCCTTCCAGTCACTCTCTGCATCCCAACCTGTAAAGAAACACTGTATATAAGCCACCTCAAACTAGCTAAAAGGCAGTACATTCTGCTGTAATTACAACAGTTCACTGTCAAACTGAAACTCTTAAAGTACAATCTGTAAACTTGGAGATGCACCAAGGACATTTCAAAGCACAAGAACTGGGTGCAGAGTTGTAAAACTATTTTTTGTGTGTTACAAATGAGAGAGAAATGTCTCCTTTTATAGCCATTTCACTTTCTATAGCGGTTTGCCGCAAGCTGACTCAGTGTTTGGGCTTCTTCTCCAGCCTCTATTTTAATCATCACAGTCATCAAAAGTAAGTCTCCATCTAATTATCAAGGCCTTTATGAGCTCAGTGAGGTGTTAAGAGCAGGTCCCTCCAGGCGCAAGAGCAGGGAATCAAAGTGCCAATATAAAGTAGTGCAGGTATAAGACAGTGTTTTGTGCTGCAGATGTAAGGGAATATTTTATGGTGGAGGCATAAGGCAGTGTTTTAAGGTGGCGGTGTAAGATGGTGTTTTAAGGTGGAGGTGAAAGGTGTTGTTTTGCGTGAAGATGTAAGGTTATTTTGATGATGGAGGTGCGAGGCAGTGTTTTGGGTGAAGCTGTGAGGCGGTGCTTTGTGTGGAGGTGCGAGGCGGTGTTCTGGGGTGACTCACCTCCCTCTCGCTCCAGGATGTAGAGCAGGTTGACGGTGCTCAGGATTCCCTCCAGTTGCTGGTCAGTGAAGCCCTTCTCGCTCATCTCCTCGGCCGTATCTGGGTAAATCACCTGGTCTCGCAAAGTGCCCACTGACATGTAAGGCCTATGGGGAAACTCAGTGCAAGAAGAAAGAAAAGTAGGAAAGAATGAAATAATAATTATTAAAACAGAATAAAAGAACAATTCAAGTTGTAAAGAAAGGAAGAATAAAGAAAGAGAAAGAAAAAGAAATTAAATGTACTGACAGGCGGACATAGTAAAGCTTTGACGAACTTTACCAGAAATCATCTTTCATGGAATTAAGGTGAAAATGACAAAGCCCTGTGAAGACCAATGCATTTTCCTTTAAATGTCCTGCCCAGTTTAACACACAGCAACTTGACTGCACTAAGCTTTTAGAAGTTCAGTCGTCCAGTTTGCTACTTCTTGACATTATTTCCTTCAGCGTTCACAGGGCCCTCAATCAAATTCTTTAAATCAAAATAAGAAGTGCAGGTATTTAAATCAATGATGTATGTCAGTCTGGGAAACACTACATTCAGTTCTGAGTTTGGGTTAGGGTTAAGTGCTCTTTCATCCCTAGCTTAGCGCACGCCTCTTCAACCGTGTCGACTTAACAATGCATTACCATGTTCACTGACCTGCGATGGGTCTACACAAAGTACAGCTGTCAGACTCGAGTGATGTCAGGAGGAGTGTATTGTGCGGACACGTTCTGCTGCTACTGCTCCCAGTGTATTATCTCTTTCAATGAGGCAAATGTGTCGAACACGAACCCTGCAGGGCCATCTGGACCCACTGCTCCCAGAACCTGCTCTCCGTAGTAACCGCCACACTCATCAGTCCTAATTAGCTTAGCAAGGCATGAAATGAGAAAGCGCACAGGCTCTCCCCACACACACGGGAGCAGTCACTCACGCTCACGCAACCCTAACTCTTAAGCAACTGGGGGTCATTTTCAGGGTGAAGTCAATCTGAACCCAAAGAGTCTCATCAACCTAATAAAGGCCCACAAACATATTCAGACTTATTTTACTGGTACCCATATAATTACAATTCTATTAAGTTATATTTCCTTAATTACATCGATGATGGTATAATTAGCATTACTTATTCTATTAATCAATCAATATGTGTAATGAACACATAGTATAATTGTTTAATTAGTGTGCTCTAATGAAATATTCTAATTCTGTCTCATCAGTCGGCGCTCTGCTGCATGTGTTTATGCTCCATACCTCTGTGGGATGTAGAACATGTGCTGAGGGGGGGGTTTGTACAGCAGGCCGCTGTACACGGGCCACAGGCCACTCAGGATGCGAAACAGAGAGCTCTTCCCACAGCCGTTCGGACCCGTGATTAACAGGTGCATTCCTTCATCCACCTGAGAGGCGTGTGGGAACGCAAACACACACACACACACACACCAACAGAGTGGGACAGATAAAAGATAGGGTAAGAGAGAAGCATAAATGAAGATGCACAGCTTATGAGTAAGATGCAAGAGTCCCAATACCAATAAGTACCAGTAAGATCCAAAGTGTATGAGGTTTCTGAGGCAAACATACTATTTTGCTCTTGTGCAAAATCCTGTCTTTATAACGTGTTCCGCAATGGCACGTAATTACAGTGAACCCAGTCTGACAGCTCTACACACCACACATGCAGTTAGAATCACATATCAGACGTTTAATTTGCTTGGAGAAAATGCCTGAAACATACTCCTGCTTCTTCTTGAAATTCTGCTGCATTGTCCGTGTCTGACAGCTGCCTTGGTTAGAGAGACTCCTCACTGACATCTCTGTGTTCCCTGCTCTTTGCATGAATGGGAGGGTGAGGCACGCTAGCTGTCTTGTTCTAGCCCATCTCACATGGGATTGCAGGTTGCAGCTATGGAGTCCCGGTCCTGCCACAGCAGGAGAGACACGGGAGGGTGTTAGAGCAGGATCTCCTGGACGACTCGGCTGTGCAGTGCTTCGGCACAGGAAGCGCCCTCTTCACGAGCATGGAGGCAGAGCAGCGCGGAATAATGGATACATTGTTCCTGACAAACCGGCAGCGGGGGTTGGGGGGGGGGGGGGGGGGGGGGGGCGCATCAGGGCATGACGTGCACGATCCGTCTCCCAGAATTTAACAGGAAGCATGAATTAACCATGAGGGTTCTGGTGCAGAACAGACCTACATCAGAAGCACAAAACCAGACTGTAAGGCATCGGGAGTGGCGCCATGATGCGACTTGGGCGAAAAAACCTTTTTGAGGTTTTCAAATCTCGTGCAGTGACAGACGTAGCTGTCACACTGTGTGATCACTAATGTTTGATGCCCGAGCATCATTTTGTAACACAAAAATTGTGTCAAGGCCAACAAACAAATGTGACCAAATGTGGGAGTGGACAGAATAAGTTCTATGAAGAAAGTGGAATGGGAATGTGTTAGAGCCTTTACCCAGTAACATGTGTCTAGAGCAGCACTTGAGGTCCTGCAGCTCTATTCTAGCCTCCAATACAACTTGACCAGGTAATCAAAAATACTAAAGCTCTACGCTAAGGACTTCAGGTGTAACTAGAAGCTGGAACAAACGAAAGAAGGGACTGGATTAGGAAGCTCTTGCCCAAGAGAAAATGGGTGACAAGGGAACAAACATTGACAGCTTGTCCTTAGATAAACCTCCATATCTTATTACTTCTCTTGGCTGATATACTGTCGCAGTTCTAACACTCGATCCAATGGCCACCTCAAGAGCAAAAAAAAAAAAAAAGAAAAAGAAAAAACCAACAAAAAATGTTTGCCTAAATGAGACCTTACACAAACTCTCTAAAAATGCATTCATTTTACAACCAGAATAGCAAACGGTCGGAAACTGAAATATATGAACAGTGTCAGTGTGACACAACAGTAACCCACATTAAACAGCACCAGGTGAAACGACCCGCATTAACCAAACCTGGACCACCTGAAACAACCCACAATAAGAAGGCTTGGTGATGAGATGTCCTGATATGTTTCGGTTCCACTCATGGCCTCATCCTACACGGACAAGCTTCATTAACTACATAATTCATCTCACCAGCTAATTAAACCTAGATTAGGTGTGTAGGGAGCTCTGTCATGAGCAGCAGGCTGAACCCGATTTAAAAATGTTTAGGTTTTGAAAACACAAACCTACAACATATTAAAAGCATAGCCTGAAGGAGTTAACATGTTCAGGCACATTCACAGATTTATGACCAATAATGCCTTGTGGTTGTGTAATTCCTCTGACATGTATAATATCAGCAAGAACCATGGAAAACCAGGTCAAAGACCATGGAAAAGTAGCTTAAAATCAGACAGATAACATAGCTCAATAAACAACCTGTTATACAAACCCCTCACTAATGAGACCTCAGTATCCAGCTGTGGCATGCTTTCTCTGTACATGGTTCCTGCACATTTACACGTCAGACTCTGTCCTGATATATTGTTTGAAATAATCAATAATCAAATCCCAAACTTGCTGAAACATTTGGGATAAGTAATGGGGCAAGATGAAATGCACTCTCATCATATACTTTACTGTGTACGTGACATACAAGCTATGTGCTCTAAAATGTCCATTTGTATAGGCTATATGGCCTTTAATGCTATTATTTAGGCTAACATCGAAACTAACATTATTTTAATTCATATGACTGTCCACAGTATTCCTATGCCCCATCGTACCTTGCGCGAAATATGTGCAAAAAGTCCATTAAGCTGAAAACAGACTCAGTAGATGAATACTAGACTCGCTAACATCAAAAATGTGCGAGCATACCAAACCGTTGAAACGACAGAAAAGTTATTGACAGAAGTTATAAATAAACTCCCAGAATCCAGTATCTTCATAGCATTAAAGTCGAACGGGTTTTAGTGAAGAAGATGAAGGAAAATGTTTACATAAACCCAGATATCAAGTGTGCTTGCAGGACCCGGGAGGTCACGTGGTCATGCTGCTGATATTTTACAGGTTAGCTGGAAAATTGGATAGTTTCGCTAACTACGTGAGATTGTTCAATTGTTCAATTGTGCCAGAGCGATTTCTTGTCATATTTATTGGCAGAGACGTCGCATTTTACATTTTTGGATCTACACTAGAGTATACAGATACTGTTAGGGAATCACCTTTTGTACACTGGGGAAGTAATAAACTGCTCTGTCTGAGAAATCTAGCTAGTTTTCAAAAATTATGCTTTCACCAACACTGATGCTCACTCAATGCACTGTAAAGGTTAGAGAATGTAATAAATACCAACTAAACTCGTTTTACTTGGTTTATATTTTTCATGTGTTTATACCAAACTATTTTGTGTCAAAATGATGTTTAAGGACTCCGTTCAGAAACAGATGTTCCACAGGTATATTGAAAAAATGGTAAAAAGAAAATGGTCACATGAAAAATACCCATTTTAAAAATGATTTGAATTCTTTTTTTTATTTATTAGTTTTTGCATTGAAAATGATTCATTTAACATTTATTCTCTTTTCTATTTTGTATATCTACTATTGCTCTTTAAAGCAAAAGTATTTCTTATCCCATTGTTCGAATAAGTGATGGAGCCATGGATAGAATCCTCGTTTACTAAAATACTCTGTTACTTCTGCTACATGCCATATGCCAGCACCATACTGCTAGTAGAGTCCAGTGCCGATTTTTACTAAGGTGCGGAAGAAGAGGTGGAGTGGTAAAACAGCTGGAAAAGTTGTGTGCAGTGCAGGAATATACCTTGATGTTAAGGCTAGACACCACCACATCGCCGGTGGGCGTTATGATGGGCAGGCTCTCACACCTGATGCCTTGCTCCACGTCAATAACCTGACCTGCGCTCAACACATGGGCAAAACACAAGGGATTAGTCATGTAACACAATGCCATTATAACTGACATGTAATATTTCAGTGACTGACTAAAACTCTGGGTAACGAAGCACTAGGAAGTACGATCTTTATTAAATGTCATGACAAGTGTTTTAACTTAAATGTGATGACAAATGAAATGCATGAGTCCTGTTTAACCCTGTGAGATGTCATCTTAAACCCAGGCACTGACATTACAGCAGCAGACTGACCTCTGATATGGAGGATTCCCTCCGCCCTCATGCCGTGCTTCACCTCCCGTGCGAATCTGCCCGCCTCCCCACCTTGTGGCTCCTGGGCGGCGCGCCGATACACCCCAGCGCGAACATCCTCAAAGACCTCAAACATCTCGTACACGCGCGCTGTGTAGCCCGCCAGCTCCGTTACCTGGGAAAAGCCCAATAATCAGCATAGAAATCATAAATGTTTTTATTTGATGTATTAGCTCTTTTTTATGGTGTTTTTTTTAGCTGAATTTGATCTTATTTAGTCATTATTTAAGTATTGCTATTATATAAGTAGTATTACATATTAGGGATTGTTAGGCATATTTCTGCAAGAGCTCTCAAATCTCCTAGCAGTAACATGCGAGCCACAGCCACTGCCAGACTTATTCTTACAACCCCAAGCTCTGAAATTCTCTTCCTAGTGACTCAAGGGCCCGTGATGACCGTAGGTACTTTTAAGAGAGATAAGACTTACCTGTTTAGATTCACATTTCTCTATCCCATCATCTTCTGCTGCTATGTCATTGTTTTAGATTTTATCATTCTCATCTTATTGTATTCATTTTCTTTTTTTCATCTTAATTTTGTCACACAGCCTCCCAACGCCACCTTTTGGGACTCCACTACCCAGTATACCTCAGGCAGTCATGTGTCTCATAGGCATTCTACGTCTCTAGAGTACTAACTGAATTCACCTGTTCCTCATGTATTCTTAGGTTCAAATTCCTGATCTGTTCACCCCCTCTTTGAGATGTATTGCCAGTTACGTGTACTGAGCAGTTCCCATCTCCTGTTCTGATCATTCTCTGGATTTGACCTTACCTGTTTTATGTATTATGCCTGTTTGGATTTGCTCTTTGGTTTTGTTTGCTATGCGTTCCCTACTCGTTACTGAACCCTGCCTGCTCTGGTTTGTTCTCACCGAACTCCCTGCTGGATATGTTAACTCTTATCTGGTACTGACCTTAACCTCTACAACTATGGTCTATCCTCTTGGTAGTAAAATCATTCTTATTATCTCCGCCCATGAGCGTCTGCATCTTTCTGGCACGATAGAAATTTATTCATTACTAGTCCTATTTTATGTCTTCTATAATGCACACTAAACTGTTAATAATAATAATAATAATAATAATATCATTATCATAATCACCACCAGCATCTAATTCAAAACACACAAAGCCCCTTGGTCAAAGTTTCAGACTAATACAGAGCCCATGAGGCAACAGCCCAAAACAGTAACACCTGTATAGTCATTGGCTGGACTGAAGGAGGTGCCACACCTCTTTGTAAGAGCTCATGATCCTCTCCACAGCGTCGGCACCTGCATTCAGAAGGTTCCGGGCAGTAGTGAAGGCCTGCGTGCGCTCGCTCACCAGGTCTTCCTCCTTCATCACCATCGCTGCGTGTTTCACATCCTCTGAATCTAAAAATAAGAGGTTTCGTAAAGTACAGCAGTGGCAGGCAGAGAAGCCTACAGGACCTCATTTACAGTGAGGTTCGGGGCACTACTGGTCAGCACAGCACAGCCGCAAACAATCTGCAACACACCACTCACTCAAACCGCATTGTGTTTAGGGCTTGCATGTTACAGAGATCACCTCCTCTTTGGTACTTCAGAGAAGACTGCATCGTACTTTTAGTGTATAAAGAGAAGCGTGCAGGTCGTACCGTGTACGGAGTAGCCCGTGGCGGTGATGATGGGTACGGCCACCATGACGAGGCCGGAGGCACTCCACAGATACTTCATGAGGAACTGCTCGAGCATGACATACCAGAGGCGTTTGAAGAGGATCAGGTTGACCTGGGAGCGCAGCCCGTTGTAGCTGCGCTGCAACTGCGTCATCTCCACCTGCGCCAGGCAACCGTGCAGCGGCGCACACACACACACACACACACACACGAAGAACACGTCAAACTGAAGGGGCGCAAAGTTATTAGCTCAGCACTCGACTGCGTGTATCTGTCTCAAACAACCATAATCAGGTAACTACTGGCACAGGGGGGGAGAGAGCAACATATTCTCCTGGTCTCGTACTGTAACACGACAAGCTCAATGCCACGTGTTAAACGGCGCTGGCCCTTTTGAAAACGCAGATGTGGGGTCCGCAGCATACCACAGACCTCTGCTCCAATAAACAGGGCTTTGCCTTTGTTCCACATCACATGATGTTTCTTTGCCCTAGAAATACCGAGTACTGGCTAAGTACGTGACCGCGCGCTACGTTACCGGTTTGTTCAGAGGCGCCCGGTGAACGCTCGAGACGCCCCCCCCCCCAAAAAAAACAAAACAGGCTGAATGAATGCGTGCATGCCGTCTGAGGATATACACGTCTAGAACGATAAGTTAAACACAATACGTGTTTTTTAAGTATCATTAAAAAATTTTGTTTGATTTGCTTTGACTGGTAAACGTTAAAAAAAAATCCACTTAATAATTTTCCCTACATTTCGACAAATGATCGTGCCAGAATCATAGCACTAACCTCCAGAAAATTTGTCTTAAAATAAATGAACTGAACGCATCTCTAAAATTCTTTAAAAGTACTTTTTAAGACTTTCCAAAGTAAAACGATTTTTAAACTCGGCACAATCGCGTTACCTTGTGACCCCCATAGAAGGCGATCTCCTCCGAGTTTGCGATGATGCGCGAGTGCATGTACCTCAGGTTACCCTTCCTTCGGGCCTCCTCCGCCACCAGCTTGCCGAAGCGCGGCGAGAAGGCCCTCAGGATTTTGGCGGTGAGTGCCACCACGATGCCGGCGATGACCGAGGGCCATGTGGTGTTGGCGCCTTTGGACTCGGCCGCTTTCAAGAGCGTGTAGCAGGTCACCACCACATCCAGGATGGGCTTGGTTAAGTTGGAGTACAGGTGCGCCACAGAGCCGGCAAACATAACGACGTCCTCCGTCAAGGACTGGTCAGGGTTGGCCAGCCTACCGTCCATGTTGCTGACACGGTAGTAGGTCTGGTTGTGGAAGTAGAGCCGGTAGGCATGGGTCACCAGCCTCGTACGGAAGGCAAGAGTAAGTTGGCCCTCCAAGTAACGAATAGCACTGTTCACAAACGTAGCGGGAATGGCAATGAGTAGCCATTTCGTTAATTCCCAGACAAACGCCTGGGGGTCTTTTTTGACAATGGTCTTTACTATCTTGCCATCCAAGTTGGCTACGTAAATGGACAGAAATGTGCGTGAAATAAGGGCGACTGAGTGGACACCCAGCAGTCCGAATTCTCTGCAGAAGATCCGCGGGAAAAGGATGCGCAGCAGCCGAGTTAGGCGCTCCAGGAACTCACGGTTCACAGCGGGAGAGCGTCGTTTCTTTCCCTGTCTCTCCGTCACTTCCAGCGGCCCTCCGTTCGCGCAAGGCTGGGCAGTCCTCCCTTTAAGTCTTTCAGAAATATACGGATAAAGTTTCTTTACCCCATAAGCGGCGACGGTGAGGAAAACCGCTTTCCTCACTGCGGAAGGCCTCTTGAGTTGAGAATGTAGTTGAGAATAGACCACAGACATTTTTTGTCGCGTCCCCGGTGGCGCCGAGTTAAGAGACGAAAGTCTCCGGTGTGTTGCAGTGCATACTAATTAAAACCCTGTCACTTAGATCAACTCTAAAGCATCTAATCAAGTTACACGCTACCCAAGATAGATTAGATGCGATTTTATGTTCACTTTGTCGCAAATCGAGGCGTATACCAAGTGCAAGACAGGATAGATAGCTATCTAGCAAGTTAATGGTCTAACTTTTACGCAGCTCAGTAATTTCAAGAAAATGTAACGCAAGCTAGTTTTACGAGCACGTAGCTAAGTTAGCTAGCAAGGCTAAAGATGAGAGCTAAACATTTAACGCTACAGCGCCAACTAGCTAGCGAGTTAGCTGTGCGTGTACAAGATATTCATCGAAAGATTTAAGTATCATTCGCCACTACAGATATACGGAGACGTCCATACGTGTTCACTCGTACTTACAGCCGAATCAACTAACGTTAGGTGAAGTTACCACAAACGCCAGTGAATGTAGCTACTCCGGCTACCTAGCCAGCTAGGCTAATGAACGGAAACAACTTCCTCAGGATAAGAGTTGTGTATTAGGTTAACTACCTCTCATCGTTTCCTGACATGTTGCTCTAAGCCGACAGCTGCGCTTTCGACAGAGAGCGTTGAAGTATGATTGGCTATAATAACTGTGTGCGGCACCAGTCTTCCTTCTGGGTCCCATGGCTGAGATACCAGTATCTTCGACTGAATCCAGTTAGTGCCCAGTAGAATAAGGAGGACGCACTGCCCACCGGACACGAAGTTTCTCATTAGTCCGTAAATCCACTGACCAGTGGGCTAGTTGGTCACGCTGTGCTGAAGCACACGTCTGCATTGGACAAAACTTTATTAAATAATAAAAACAAATCGTGTACAGTCTTGTTCCAGACACTTACGAATATTGCAAACTGAAGTATACAGTCAAAATTTATATTTTTAGAAGATTTAGTCTTCAAAAAGTGAATGAAATTGCTTAGGGTTGTTTCCCTTCGTTAACCAAGACATGATTCTACAATGAAAATGTAAAATAATCCAAAGCATGGTAACAACAGTAAATCATTTGTACCACAAATCATTTGTGGCGATAAAGTTTACAAAACATTTATTTTACCTTGAGCTTTCTGAATATTTAACCTTGATGATTTCAGTTCAAAATAAAATACATGTGCTATACCTACCTTTGAGCAACATTAAGCATTTCATCTCAAGGCCAACAAATGTAGGCATGAATGATGCAGGAGTAACAATACAACAGTTGTCTTTCCTTTTTTATATATAAAATTGTTGCCTAAAGTTCACTAAGCAAAGTAAACATTCAGTGACCTTCTCAGAGGCCACTTGTGCTGCATTTTACTTAGAAAAATGGTTCGTCTTCCGTCTGTGTTGCTACCCATGCAGCTGTGCTGTTGATTTTGTGGTGGATAAAAGTATCCTCCACATCAGAGCAGTTTTCAGTCTGGTCCTGAGACAAGCATGGCAGCCTTTGGTGACGAGGTTTGAGCTGGGCACCCATCCAACCAAGGGGAAGCTCCTGATTGCTTAAGTAGTAACACTCTTTAGCATCGTCTTTGACAAATGCAGGCTTGATAAGGATTTATACTGAGTAGGCCCATCACATGGCAAGACACTACTGAATCAGCTGAAATGATGAGATTCGTAAGGAGAGATCCATAGGCTATTGTCAGAAATAGACAGTTGGCAAGTACCCGCATGCATTTGAATAAGAGAGTTAAAATTATAAAACAGCAATAACGGTATATAAAAAAAATAAGAATAGAACATAATACACTAATTTGGATTAGCCAGCAATCCTGACTTTTTTTTTCTTTTCTTTTTTTTTTGCAGTGTTCCAGTCTTAACCTTTAAAGAAAATGCAATCCAGGTGTGAGAAAACAGACACGTGGCACTACACTCAATGTGATTTTAACATTACAGCTAAAGCTAAATAAGGTATTTTCCACTTCCTATTACTGCTAGGCACGATGGTTAACTGTTGGCATCCTGATTTAATTATACCATAGTGTCAAAGTGTCACATAGTATTTAATAAATAACATTATAATGGTTCTCCTTTGATTGATAAATTATTTCAAACTAATTATGAACCCAAAGGCAAATAATGGCATTTGGTGTTCAATAACCTTGGTAAATGACGATTTTCAGCAGTGACTATTGAAAACGTAGACGGAAATTAGCAACAAAACTCCCGCCATATAGTGACCTTGGCAGCATGCTTTTGAATCTGACTGTGATGTGGTGTTGCTTTGTTACAGGGCATCTTCGCTGAACGATGGAGCTCCTCCTAGTGGTCACTGTCATGCCTAACACATGGAATTGTTGGCTCTTTGAGTAATTATATGATTATAACGAACAACAGTCATTTGACAGCACCTGTGGTGGTTTCCACTAGCAAAGTTATGCCAAAGAAGTACCTTGCGTGTAACTGCATCGATATTCAGAAAATAATTGTTGCTCATTGCAAACGTTTCGTGATGTTCCCAAAAACAGTTTCTAGCTGTTGGATTTTTTTTTTTCAAGCTATATGTAATACTATTTAGCACTACTCATGCCGTCAACAAGGGAAGTAGCAGTGCATGGCGCCGCTGTTTTGGGGTACGCAGGGCTGAGCGTCGAGCCTTTAAGTGCGACACTGAATGCACACCGTCTGCACTGCCCTGCGATGCTACAGCAGCTGTCTGAGAAAAGCTTTGGCTTTTTTTCTTCAGAAAAGAAAAAAAGTTTAGCGTTTATAGCCACTTTTGTTAATTTTTAGAGACAATTTCTTACCAATTTCTTATTACTCTAATCTGTATCACAAAATATTAAGAACTTAATTCATACATCAGAGACTATCTATTCTGTCTAAACATAGTCATCTTGATTGTAATTTGCATAGAAATCTCCCTTTTATGTACAAAGTGTTATTGAAAAGATCCTGACTGATTAAAAGAGTATCCAAGTTGTGACTTTATGCTGGATTTTGAGACTGTAGCAGAAACCCTGAAGCTTAATACTGACTTAGCAAGAATACCAAGAATCAACAAATGAAACATGTCAAATCAAAGTGATGTGAGTACAGTCACTGAAATCAGGTGTACAGTACACATTTTAAACAGAAGCGTTCTACCTTTTTCATGAACAAACAAAATTGCAGCGCATCCAACAAAATTATTTGTAGATTCTTAAAAACGAAACATGGACCTCTTGGACGATACCAAACAGCGAAGCTAAGAGTGTGTTCATTATCTGTTGTCTGTCTCAAATTTTTGAGAATGCTATGTTTACATCAGAGCTGCTGGGCTTGGCGACAGCTGTTCATGTAGTCTACACATGTAGTCGTGTCTGTGTGTGTGTGTGTGTTAGACCAGTGTGCCTGGGCTCGGTCTGTCATTATTTGTATCTTTAAGTGTCAAGTCCTGCATTTTGGGAGGAAATGCCTCTTGATATTGACAGAGATCCGTGGACCTATAGAAAAAAAATTGAAGAAGTAAAAATTACACTGCTGTTTTCTGAGAAAGAAATAATTTTTAGTGAAAAGTAACTTTCGATCTTTAGTCCACTTTGGACTGAACTGTAAGTGTATGAAATATGTCGGGGTTGAAGGAGCTTCTCCTCTACTCACCGCCCGTGTGGGGGATGTCCGTGGAAGGTAGCGGACTGTGGCAGGTGGGGGTATGCTGCGTCGCTCTGGAACGACTGTGACTGGTGCTTAAGTGGCGGGTGGGCGTGCGAGACATGCAGCAAGGCTGTGGTGCGTCTGCGCTGTGACGGCGCCCCCTCCTGGCCTTTTCCTGCGCCTCCAGCCTGCCCCAGGGCGTTGCGGAGGTACCAGTCCCGCAGGCCTTCCAGCGCCAGGGCCTTGTGCAGGCTGCGTGTGGGATCATCCGGCGTGCAGTCGGCGCTGCGTGGGTGCGTGGGCCTGTTGGCGGGCTGGAACTGCCCTGGAGGCTGGTCCGGGTGCCCCACTGCCACAGGCGAGAACAGGGCAGAGTCCTGCTGGTGTGGCTGGAGGGGAACAAACGGTCCGCAGGATTTGGTACGGCTGACTTTGACCCGCCGGGGCTCGCCTGGTTTCCCGCGCAGCATCAGCGGGCTGTAGGCCGGGGCGCCTGAGCCCAGGAGCAGCGTCTGCGGCTGGTGGAAGCCATTCACGTAGGGCGGCGGGGCGGCAGGGGGCCCCTCGGGCCAGGGCCGGGCCTTCAGGCCAGCCTGAGACTGCAGTCTGTGCTGCTGCTGCTGCTGGGCTTGCATCTTCTGCTGCTTCCCCCACACATAGTCCAGCAAGATCTCATTGTAGCCCCCGCCCGTTACTCCGCCTCCGCCAGGGCCGCGGCCGCCCGACACGGAGCGCATGCGTGCCACCTCCACGTGCCCGTTCGCCTGCTGCTCGGGGCTGCCTCGCTGGGGCGGCCTCACGCGCCCGTCTGGCAGCGCCTCGGAGCTCTTGCTCGGCCCGTTCCGGACGACTGGGCCTGACCTTTGACCTCCTTCGTCCACGCCGGTGTCCGCGCTGCGGTCCAGCAAGGCCTCGGAGCTGTTGCTGCGGCGTGCCTGGACGCTGTAGGGGCAGCTGCCCTGCTTGTACGAGCCTGGCGCAGAACCCTCCTGAGACGGGACGGGCGCCTGCTGGGACGCCTCTGGATTGTCTGACCACTGCTTCACTGCTGCAGCACCGCTGGAGGATTCTGACCTGGTGAATGTCAACATTACATCATCAGCTAAGGTCAAATGGCTATCTCCAGGCAAAACCTGGTTTATATTGGCATTATTAAATTTCTACATGTCATTTTTACATGTCACTTTGACATGCAGTCAACAAATTACTTTTGTAAGTCGCTAAATGTAAATATGTAAACCACTGTCGTGGTTTTGTCAACATAGCTGGTGCTAACCTGCAAGCCGTGCTGCGTGGCCATGTGCTAAAGACCTGTTTTATCAATGAAATCTAGTGCAGTTAAGACAAGTGAAACATGCAGCTTTATCTAATGGCAGGTAATGATCTTTTCATCTGTGTAACAGCAGCGATTCCGACTACGCGTCAGTGATGTCCTGTAGTGGGAGTAATAAAGGCTCGATATGCACTGGGATTTCATGCCCATTTAAGACTCCACTTTGTCTAAAAGGCCCAGTGGAGTCTCTGCTGAGGCCTGTGGGACACAATACACTGTTCTGTGTGTGTAATTGAATTGAGTAGCAAATAAAGAGCTGTAAGGATGACGACTAAATGTAAGCATCACATCCATTAGTGCCTCACATGTTCAGTTTAGATGAGCCGCTCAATGAAAACATTTTCGCCTTTATCATTTCTAGTCTTTGTTCATTGTCCAACTCATCATCCAAAGCCACTCAACTCTACAAGGCGCAGGGGAGACAAAGAAACCACAACCATTTGGGTTATTAGCCTAAACTGTAGAAAACTGACAGTCTCCTCTATTTACTTTATTCAAAGCCTTTTTCATTAGCTCAGTATCATCTTTTTGGTGTGATTTTAAGCGATTCAACTTTACTAAACTTATTTTTAAAATGTTAGAAATGCTGCTGCTAGTCCGTAAGTCGGTGTGAGCTCTGAGCCTGCGAGGTGTGTGAGGAGTGATGTGTACCTAACGTGTACCACAGCTCGCCCGTTCCGGGTCATCATGGGTGTGGCAGGGACGCTTCTGCCCTCAGGATTGGACGTGCTCCGTGGGAGAGAGCGATTTGGACTGGAAAAGGAATGTGGGGTTTGCGTCATGAGTAACGCTGTGCAAGTGTCAGAAAGAGAGAGAGAGAGAGAGAGAGAGAGAGAGAGTACATACCTGGCTGAGCTAGCCACTGAGTTACGTCGCGCTCTCATCTCATAATAGATTTCGACGGGAGAGAGCTTACGACAGAACCTGCTGTCTGGGCTCCCCAGGACCAGCTGGGAACGAGAGGGGGACACATCTTCAGAGGCTTCTTCTAAAAGAGAGGAAGACAAAGAGAGGAGAAAGAGCCGGAGAGAGTGACGGTCAGTGTTGGGAATACTAGTACTAACACGCTACAGCTCTCTCGGACCTCTTCACCTGTACAGTCGCTGGCAGGTGTGTTGCAGTGAAGGAGAGTGAGGGCTCTTAAGGCCTGGAGTTGGCCATCCCTGCAGTAGCTTATCTCCAACCTACAATCTGCCTCCATAAATCATCTGCATTTATCAACCATTTCCCTCACCATCACCATAACTTACCGTCTACACAAATCTCTACTACACTCCCATAGCTTACCATTCTCTTGACTGGTGGAGTCTGACATGGAGCTGCTCTCGGACTTCACTGTGTTGTCTGTAAACACAGCAACAGCAAAGCTTAAAATACATTTCAAGCCCGTAGATCAATAAAAGTAAAGCCCATAGATCAGTACCTTTTCTGCTATTAATGAAGACAGCGTTGCTTTCATGTAGTGGTGTGTATGTGTCTCTCTCTCTCTGTGTGTGTGTTTGTGTGTGGACGCAGGAAGCTGCTAACAGCATCACAGCAGCAATAATGAAAGGAAGCAGTCTGGTTACTCAGCACATCCTCCGCTTGTCTAAGGTGGACCCTTTTTCTTTCTAAATTCATTTCACACACACACAAACACACGCTCACACAAGCACACACACACACACTCCCCCTACCTGTCCAAGGTATGAGTGTCCATTTTACAGTTAATTTTGACCTTCCTCCCTCTAGCTGTCTCTCACTCACTTTCCTTCTTCATTCCCTTCCTTCATTTCTCTGGCTCGCACACACGCACACACATTCCAGAAATAGATATCGTAGCTTTCTGACCTAGTTGGCCAAGTTTATCCGGTTTGTGTAAAGTGTTGGGTATCTCCAATTACCAGTTGTTCCAATTGTTGTTTAGTATTTACAAGCTAAGCAAAGGTAGTAAAAGAAAGACGGTTTGGTTACGAAGGCATGATGTTTTGGTTATGCGACCTTGGGAATGAGAAAGGTGCTAAATAAACTGAACTTATGACTATTATTATTACTACTATAATTATTGGTTAATCAATGTGATGAACTGAATCAACTCTTAAGGCTATGCTGTTGCCTTTAGTCTGTGGCATTAGCCTGTGCGAGTTGCAAATTACTGTGAGTTGGTCACTGCTGGATAACTGTTTGTTTTTTGTTTTTTTTTACTTTGCCATGTTAACATTGTTTAGTTCATTTTATGCTGTAAACCTCACCAGTGTGACATCCTCTGTGGACTGTCCTTTTGCCATGAGACGGAAGTTGCTCTGCATCTGTGTGCCTGCGGAGGGCGCCACTGAACAGAGTCTTCTTCAGTTTGCGCTGAGATGCTTCGTCCTCCTGCATCACAAAGAACATAAGTGATCAGTACTTGGAAGAAAATAAATGTTGACAAGGAAGATGTGCAAACATCTCATTAGAGCCGCACTACCCACCAGGATGGTTAGAAATCCACTTGCCTCGGTTTTGTAATTGTGCTTGGAACCGCTGCGGACCAACCCGACTTTACGCCGCACGTGGGGGGGGTTTTCACCTGCCTCCAGAGGAAACTCACTTGGTATCTTTCCTGTGAGTTCCTGTAGTATTAAAAAACAAACAAACAAATGCATACAATGTAACATTTCCTATAACATGCGGGATGAATAATGCAGCCAGGTTTTGGCTTTAAGAATCCATGTGGATTTTGAGGTAACACCAAACAGGCAGGTGAGGAGTGTTGCATAGGAAAGGTGAGTATTAGTATGGACATGGCGATCGCAGCACTTGTGTGAAGCCATCCGGCCCCATACAGCGCAGGCGTTAGTCAGAAACAGCGGGCCACAGCACAAGAGAGCATATGAGTGGCCAATCACTCCAGGGTTCACCAGTGTGGTAATGAGGTGTGTGTGTGTGTGTGTGTGTGTGTGTGTGTGTGTGGTGTATGCGTATGTGCTTGGGTGAGTATGAGAATATATTTACCAAATGTTCCCATAATGATGAGAGGACATTCGGTTTGTGTGTGTGTGTGTGTGTGTGTGTGTGTGCGTGCATGCATGTGACTCACAGCTTCCTGCAGACACACATGTTTTAGCTCAGCCAGACGGGTGCTGAGTAGAGCCTGAAGGCTCCTACGTCTCTCCTGCAGCTCCACCATCCGTTCAGCTGCATGTTTACTGTCCATGGAACTCTGCAGCTCTACAAACACACACACACACACACACACACACACACACACACACACACACACACACACTTATCAGATGAGCACATACACAATTACATCAAAAACATGTTACAAAGACAATGAATAAACACTCACCAGGCCTAAAGATCAGGTGACCTTTGACTTCCATGTCATGTGTCTCCTGTCTGATCGTGGGTTCACCTGTACAGAGAGGGAAAGTTTTCTCCAAATCACGCACATGCCAATTAGCAAACCTGAAAACATCTACAAGCTTTTGTTAGTTACACAGTTATACAAAACTGCATGCATTTCTGAAACGATTTAGACTCCATCCCTTCCATCTCCACCCACACCCACCACCTCACCTTCCAGCTGCGGTCATATGAGCTGCAGTGTGTGGGCCTGCACAACCGCTATCACTGGGCTGCAGTACTCCAGTCCACCTGAGGGAGGAGCCACTGTGCTGCTGGTGCTTGATGCTCTGCAAACTTGACACGCTGCAAGAAGCACACAACGAAACCCAGTGTCCAGTGAGCAGCGGACTCACAGCCAGCACACACTCATAGGGGCCTTGATTGAAAGACTGCTTCTGAAGTGAGACTGGCAGGTGAATAAGCAGCCCTACAAAGTTAACCCGATTCATCAGTGATAGCCCTTAAAAGACCACAACTAGGCTAACGGCTCACCCATAGCATCAAAATAAGGTCTTCGAGCCTGGCCAGGTGCAGTGGTGAGGCTGAGCTCGAAGCAGCATTTCAGGAGAGTAGAAATGCAGCCCGTAGGGTTTAACCAGATAAAGTCATGATACTAAAAGGCTGAAAACACTGGTATTTCATGTATTCACCAATGTGGAGGACTTTCTCTCTCTCTCGCTCTCTCTCTCATATATATATATATATATATATATATATATATATATATATATATATATATATATATATATATATATATATATATATATATATATATATATATGAGAGAGAGAGAGAGAGAGAGAGAGAGATTCCACAGATAAGGGTAGTCTTAATAGCAGATATAGAATGTTGCAACTACAATACATTTGCATGTTTTACTTTCAACGACTGGATTATTCACAAGTTTGCCATCAGTAATTAATGGGAATTTTTTTTCAGCCAAAACTTGCAGAGGATGCGCATAGACTAGAAAATGTAAACAAAACCAAAAAGGTTTAGTAAGTATTGTTAATATATTTTATATATTTAATATATTTTATTATTATTATGAAAAGTTATATTTTGTACAATGCTTTAGTGCACCGAAGAACTGCACTCTAGACACACTGGGGATGTCATGCTCTTTTTCTGCATATTAAATATGATCAACAGTGTTAAGAGTTAAGCTTAGAGGGGCCTAGAGATATCTGTGGTTGTCCCACTTTTGCGGGGTCCTGCACTCCTAACCCATGCGAGTGTGGAGGGCTGTCTGTCTGTATGTGTGCATGTCTGTATGTATGCATGCATGTGTACACGCATAGATTTACTGCAGCAAAAGATGAAGAGATTGAGAAATGAAGAGATGCAGTTGCGGTGACGTATACAAGGACAGGACACGGAGCGCTTACGCCGAGAGCCTCCTCTGCCCCCCTGCCCCACCGCTCTGTGGGAACTGCAGACAGGAACTGGAGCTCCAGGAAAAAGCTCATAAAGGAGGAAATGCCCGAAGGAAGCAGAACTGGGAGGCTCCGAATGACCGACACAAACAAAAAAGAAAGACCCTACAAGCAGTCCTTTCACTGGGCAGAAATCCATCCATCTCTCCAAAATGCAAAGCCATGTGCAACAGTGAGAGTATCTGAAAACACAAAGCTGTGGTTTTGAGTCTTCATCTAAAAAAAAAACCCCATATAACCGCCTCCCATAAACAACGTCTCCTGCAGACGCCACAGGCACCACAGTTCCCTTCTGTTTCCCACTGCAGTGGCCGACGACTAGCTCACAACGCTGCCCAACACTGTGGTTTGCCCTATACAGTTATTATGTCTGGAGTATGTGGATGCAGGAACCTTGGGAGAGTGTACAGCAGCCTCCGTTGGTCTGAAGGCATCAGGATTAAGCGTCTTCAAAAAATGTTGCTTTACTGTCAACATACAGTGGCATGGTGGGTAAGGTTGGCTGATAAACCAAAGAGGAATATTGGTGATCAGAAATGTAAAAATGTGGGTTGTGCAAAAAAGCAAATTCACCTAACAGGAACAACATGCATGTACTCCCCCCCCCACACACACACAGACAACCATCATATATACAGAAGAGTCACATAAATGTGGGTCAGAAGTGGTCCACCTGAAGTGCTAAACACAGATAAATACAGGATTCATGTCCATCTTAGTTTTCTTAGTGTAGAATTTCAAGGAACGGAGTCCCACTGTGGCATGCTGGCATGGGTCCATCACTATGAAAACATTATACACTGGAGCCACAAACAAAGAGATTACAGAATCACTGACAATGTATATGTGCATGGGGGAAGGTATTTTGTGGGGACCGAATGTCCGAATTCTTTTTACAAAAATGTGGATTTTATTTAAAATATATAAATAAAAGCAATAATTTGATTTCTGATTGGCTTACTGAGTTTATGGTTTAGATGTAGGCCTTGTTTAGCACTGTAGTAGCATTATTTAGCCATAGTGAGAAGTTAATGGATATGTTTGAGACTGTGTGTGTGTGTGTGTGTGTGTGTGTGTGTGTGTGTGTGTGCGCGTGCTCAAAATGAAGCAAATGTCGAGACAAATGGTCTGTTGTCCTGAGTAGGCATACCAGCATTCCGGCACCTTCTCCAAGTCATGTCGGAGCCTGCGTTATTGTTTCTGTACAGATGTTCAGCCTGTCGATCATTCATTCTCTCTCTCTGTTTCTCCTTCTCCTCTTTCTCTCTCCCTTTGCATTTTTGCCTGTATCTCTCTCTCCCATACGTTCTCTTTTTATGTCTCTCATTCTCTTGCTCTCTCCGTCTCTCTCTTCTTAAGCTCAGCAGGATTTTAGGTTCTTGCTACCTCAGCCTCAGTTTTTCACCCAACATCAACGTCGGAGCCTGAAACACAACTGCGACGTTCTTGCTGCACGCCTCCAGACTGAAGGCCTCCCTTGGCCAGTGTGGACTCCTGGGAGAGGATTTCACTTTGAAATCGCTCCTTCTTGCACAAAACACCAACGCTAGAACTCAGCAAATTTCTGCTCCCAGAACCCCCAGCAACTTCTCTGATCAGAACAAGGGCTGACAGATCCCACCATATACACACACGCGCACACACACACACACACACACCACTGTTCTCAGCCTCCGGTAATTAATCCAGCAATAACGAGAAAGTGTGGACACAGCTGTGTTTCCACACGGCTGCCCTGGGCAGACCCATGGGTCTCAGGCATAACCACAGAACAGACCCACTCTGACACTAACCCGATATACGACTAGCACAGGTCACGCTTGAACATACTTGGCCACGTTAATGCCGTCTTGCCTTATGTGACAACAGCACAGGAGGAAGAAGGGTTAAGTTCCAGTCCTAGGGATGAGGGTACAAATATGCGGAGCAGCGTGGAACTACACCCATATCTAGTGTAAACGATAAAGAAATTACACGCCAGATTATTACATTTAAACGATCATCGTTAAGAGACTCTCGTGAAATGAGACTGACTAACAAGAAACGACAAACATGAAATGAGATTGAGTAAACTGCCTTTTGTTTCAGCAGTGAAGGTTTCTAACAAGCGTGAGTGTCGTCATGGGTTGTGGCGTGGAAACACTCTCCAGATGCACCGCCTCTTCCTGACAAGGCGCACAGCGTGCACCATTTCTCCCACATTCAGTTACACAAACATCTCATGAATGAACCTAAAAGGATTAAGTCCAATAAATATATTCGGCCTGAAACACTGAGACTTTGGTGCGCACGCTGGTAATTGGCCTACACAGGACTACAAACAAAGGCAGACCACTTAAAGTTTGACGCGTTCAGCATGATAACCAAATGCCATTATGGTGCAACAATCCATGTACACTTATATATGAAGGTCAGTGATTGTGTGTGTGTGTGTGTTCTCCTTCAAGTTTTTCATATCTCTTCAAGTTTAGTGGTCTTCCTTTTGTCCTTTTTGAAAAAAAGATTTCTATAAAATATTAGAACACTGACCCAGGATCAGAGCCTGCTTTCCAGACAGCTATATTATTTTAGCTGAAACCCAAGTTGATTTGGTCCAAGACACTGAAAAGACACCACGAAACATGTAGTTACCTGTTTGCCTGCTGCCCAAAAATAGTACAGTCATTATATTATAAATGGGAAAATATAGGCCTGACCCTGTCCTATTCACTCTGAGCATGGAGATTCTCTGTTGTATGTACAAAATCAAAATCACCAGTGCTGATCCAGTATCTATAGATCTAAACTGGTCTTCAGTGTACAAGTTTTTTGTTCTAAATAGACTATGTAATTACCACACACTCACACATACATATCTATGCAAACTGTCTTGTCTCTTAGTGTGTAACTGAGTAAAAGCAGAGGGTAGGTCTTGCCTAAAGGGTGAGACCACCCAAAACTGGTAACACTAACAATACAGAGCAGTGAAAGTGTATCATTAGCATTTGTGGTTACCTTCATTATTAGCCACTGTAGTATGTATGGGCAAAGCTCTCCATTAATGGTAAGTGAAGTATTTCTGATGTTCACACTTTCATTGCTTTCAAATGTTCCTGGGGGGACTAGGAGTGGTTTTCAAAACCAAAAAAATAATGAGAAAATGGCAAAAAGGAGGCACTACACCATAACCGCGTGAGGGGGGAGGTCAAGTCCCGGTGTTTGTTCATCCCTCACGTAATGCCATGTTGCTGAAAGGTGATCCTCCCCTTTGAAAAGCTCTCAGCTTTTGATCCAATCAGATCAGACAGCCGCGTTCTGAGTGACAAATGGAGCGTGGGCCTAACAGCCAGCAACACTCTCAGCACATGCAGCCTGGCTACAGCTGACTGGTTTTTGGTGGAGAGCAAATGGGTTCTGAACGCATCTCTCCAGGCACGCTTGACCCCTCCCCTCCTGGCTCCAGCAAAGCTGCAGGAGGCCTGACAGGCATCCCACAGGACTTGGGGGGGGGGGGGGGGGGTACGCAAGCTCACGCATTCACGCTCTCTGCCACACCACTCACTCTTTCTGCTCTCCTGCTCCACCCCTGTGGCAGGACCCCAGGACAACCACGGCCCGGCCCTCAATAGGAGCCTCTCACAGCCCTGTGCCCCCCCCGCAGGGCAGGTGGAGGGCCCATTTCCTTTGACTGGCAGGAACAACGGCTCCAGCAGAGAGAGGGGCAAGTGGCAGCAGACAGCAGATGGCTGCAACATATGCATCTGCTCCGGACCAACTATCCACACGCAACGCTGAAGATTTTCACTTTTAAAGCACATTTAATTATTACTGTTATAAGCTCTTTATAATTCAGCTTCTAATGCGAAGCGGATGATCGACCAAAACATCGCCACGAGCCACAAATCATAAATATATTCAAAATGTTTTCTGTTCTGCACAGTTATGCACACCAAGCAACTCAATCCATTTGAAGCTTGTGTAGGACACGTAAACTAACAGTCCACCCAAAAATGCCATCTGTGCTAATGAATAAAATTGATATCAGTTGAAAATCATATCAGATCTGAAATCAGATCATGCTAACTATTAAGTCACAAGTTCTCAGTACCTGACAGTCACATTTGCAGTTCACATTAGCAGTGACCACTATGAGGGCCAGCCCTGACTTGTCACCTCTCACAAACACAGACATCAGCACATCACCCAATGGATTTCACAACAATGGACATAACAACTAAGGCTTTGTAAATGCAGATGCTGGTAAAAGCTGGGACAGACGTTCACAAACAAGGGCACTTAAAGGAAACCCAGGCTGGATGGCAGCCCTGCCCAGAGCACAATAAGCTCTACTGGGTCACTTTGGCTTCGGTGAGAGGCTACAGCCCGATAGTCCCAAAGGGACGGCGTTCGTAATGCAGCTCGAACACCTCACGCAGAAACACAAAGTGGACGGTGTGCTGTATATCACAGCTTCTGTTACAAGACTGTAAACAACTCTAAATACAATCAGGGCAAACTGAAGTGGGCCGCATCTACAATAATGTATCAGACGCCATGATAAGGAGGATGACAGGTCTAACGCTAAGGACGCTCGGCACCAAAATAAACACAGGAAGACAGCAGGAGAGCACAGTGAATGCTTGTGGTTGACCACAGTGAACATAGCGCAGGTGAGGGCCCAAATTTCCTGTGACAGCTGTGTTTTGTTTGGGACAAACGCAAGGACATGGAGAAACATGTCTGGTCATGGTTCTACTATTAAATACTCATCATAACGGCTAAGGACATGTTTATATAGCCTCTAAATGATCTGTAAATTTTAAACGTTTCACAGCTTTTAAGCAAATTCATATTGTTCTCATCAAATATGCAAATACTCTGATGGGGAGGAAAATAAAAACACCAACAGCTGAACAAAAATGTTGCTGAGTTGACAGAAGGCATCATATCATGATTTATTAAAAAACAATATTATGAAATATTTAAAGATTTCTACTGATTTCCATTCAGGTTTTCTTGGCAACAAATTTAAAGCTGGCATAAATTGGATAGAAAGACCAAGTATGTTACTAAGGGCAGTCAGTTACTAAGATATCTGAGAATATGCAAAACTTCGGTTTCTAATCATTTCTACCTTCGGAACGTTTCATGTTACAAAGATTAATCTTAAACAAAACTTTATGTTCACTGAAATAAACACTTTTGGCCTTGTTCAGAGTCCTGGGATGTACAACACATTTGTTTCATCAGATGAGCTCTCCGTTTAGATCATAGACATCCCACTGGAAATGGAGCATGACGCAGAGTAAGGTTCAGAATGAGGTACATTCAGCTGCCCCTTGTGGTGTGAGCATAAAAAAGAACCTTAACTGATATTAGATCACCATTCCTACAATGACACAGACATAGACATTGGACACCCCAGGTTAACCTCTGAATATAATCAGACTCCTCTTGTTGAGTGGACGGACTGAAGGATCAACATGCTTTGGTCATTTATCTCTCACTATTCGCCGCTTCTCTTTATGTGCCTAGTCAGCTGGTGGTTAGGAAGTGGAGCCATGCGCGGGGTAAACATAAGTAATCACCTGCACATCTGGTGGGCACATGCCGCATATGCTCCACCACCGCCCCTTTCTGGAGAAAAAGAACGTCACGGCCTTCCTCAGCGCAGCGTGTTTCAGCTAACCGCAAAACAGACACTGCACAACTCCCGCTCCTGTGTTCCGGTCAAAACAGCAACACTGCCAAGCAACATCAAATACATGTTCCAAGATGATGGTGGGCAGGGTTATATATTAAGGAGATGTTCTACAAGAAAGAGAAGAACTGCCCACTAAAGATGATTTTTAGATGGCTATTTTAAATATGTGCCTTACGTGTGCGCTTTCAGCTGTGGCCCATTGTACTTCTAGAAGGGCGCTGGTGTGGTTTATTGTTCATGCTACTGCAAAGTTCATGTTTTAAACCATTTCCTGAGAGACTCAGCATTGTGTTTAGATATATGCACCAACAGGGGCCTTGTGACGGCTCCTATGTGTCCCAAATAAATAACTTAAATAAAAGACTGCTGGGGGGTTTGGAAATCTATATCATTGAAAGGTGTGTGCAAAGACCTTGTGGAGAGAGCAGGAGCTGCTTTAAATCATCGCCTATCCCGAGCAGTGTGCAAGGCTCTTTTACAGCCGGCTGATGGGGATTTACAGCTCTTCTGCAGAGGCTTTGAAGTCTCTGCAGCACTCTGAGCATTACGGCAATGACCCGGGCAGGTAGAGCGCGAAGACGCCAGTGAGAGTGAACCCGGTGAGCAGAGCAGCGGGTTGCATGGAAACTGCATGGCAAAAGAAAAGAGAACTGGTGGGAGTGGCCCAGAGATCATAACACAGTTATGGATGGGACAATGTAAACAATGAAGTCATGTGTATTAAAAATGTAAATGTCTATCGAAAAAAGGAAAAAAAAAAAAAAAAAAAAAAAAAAAAAGTTATGGCCCTTTGAAGAAAAAAACAAAAAAACAGAAAAAAGAGGAAAGACTGGAAGAGTGTGTGGAGCGAGGTAAAGGCGGGTTGAGCTGCTTGATTCTAAAGAGAGAGGTGCCAAAGCTTTAGAACAAAGGGGACGGGCTCAAAGGGGAAAAAAAAAAAAAAAAAAACACTCAGTACAGAGCAGCTGGATTCATACATATTCAAATGTGAACCCCATTTGAATATTTAAAGCCATTGGGACAAATTCTGTGCGTGTGTGCATGTGTATAATGGGGGCTGGGGGAGGTGGGTGCGTTAAGGAGGCTCTCTGATCACTGCTCCACCACAACAGCCCGATTCCCCCAAAACAACTGGATCACTTCGGAAATAGACGATCTCTACAGTAGCTATACAACGGTGTAGGTGGTTTAGGTGGCGCAGCTGTTGAATGTGCCAGCAGCGGTGCCTCCGGCCTGGGCGGAAGTGCAGCCATCAGCTATATATAGCAGCTTACACCCAGTTCAGGGCTTCAGCCTGCCCGACCAAATAAAACACACCTGCAAATTATTTTTTTGAATTGCAGTTTATGATGAAAAACATTCTATATTTTCAAAAACACCCTCAGTATTGAAGAGCAGACATTGCTAGGATCAATATACTATCGGTTCTGTCTTAGTCACAAGAACACATATGCAGACATTTCATAACTTGTTATCTGAAACCCTTTATACGGTTGTTAAATACCACCTAGTCACCATCTTTGTTATATGTTGTTGCTCTAGGATTCATCATCCCTCCACTGCACAGCTTTTGTGTTTTCACTGCTTTAACGCATCTGATTCAGCTAAAGGAGGATTTGATTATTAGTTAATGATGTCTCAAGAGTGAGAGGGTGCAAAGAAAATCCTAAATCAGTGCGGTGAACCCTTCAAGACTGGAACTCAGGAAACACGACAAATCAGCACTGCTTGCTCTTTCAGCTTTATTATCCATCTTTACTTCAGTGTTATGTTCTCTGTATTTTTTTGTGTCTACCCCCCCCCCCCCCCCCCGCTCTGACATACTTGATCCATCTTATGGGACTGACGTTTAGCCGATGAGTTTGATCACATGCACAGTATAGCGGGGTTGTCAGACGCTACCATCCTCACCATTGCCGCCCTATTGACCAACACCCGCTTGGCACCTACTCGTACCCTGCAGCTCTCCACTAGGACTGTCATACACCAGTTTGTATATCCCTCTGATTGCTACTGGACTTTCTGTGAATACTCCTGCTTCCTATGCCACCGTTGTAGTTTGCCGTGTTGTATCATGGCTGTACCGTCGTGAAACATGATATGGACTCACTCTGGCAAAAATGTATCTGTAAGAAACAAAATACTTTCATTTCACTGCTGGTGTACTGAATATCCAGGAATGAGGGAACAAACACAAAACTTCCTAATCATAGGAAAATCAATAGGGCACAGACAGCCGCAAACTGATACAACCACACCTGATTACAAACGTGCGTACCACAATCCTCAAGTTGTCAGCGGTGACAGTCAGGACACCACATCTGAGAAAGCCTGCTCAAGTGTGTCCTATTGGCTGAACGAAGGCTGAACAGCTATTACACCACATGGGTGGAATTTCATTAAACCATTCAGTTGTCTTAGTGGAGAACACATGCTTGCTTAATCCCAAGCCATCAGGAATGCTAGCTATGTTTGTCGTGTATAATGGCCACACCACAGTAGAGCAGCTGATTACAAGTAGAACAGCTTCAATGCCCACTTCTGTTTTGTAACGCTCGTTAGGAAGTGGTGTTCTTGGTGTGGTTCACAACACTCAGAGCACCACACCACTGGACAAGTTAGGATGTCCACAAATAGGGAGGGGCACCCCTGGGGTCGAAGGTTATTGGTTAATACATGTAGAAAGCAAGTGCTTGGATCTAAGGAAACACCCCTGTGTTCTCAGACTATATTGTGACTCTAGACAGTGTCAAAGAAGCTGATTCCAGACGTTTGTTAAAGAAAAGGCACCCATCTAGGGTCACCATGCTGCTAATGCGTTCATTAACTTGATAACATGATAAACCCTCATTAAGCTTCTCTTTACACTCTTTGCGAGTGAGCTGGACTTGGCTGCATGCCCCAGGAGAGAGGCCCGTCTCTAGGTAGCTCCCTAAATACTCCAATAATCTCCTTCTCACTAGGCAACAATGCACTCCACTAACAACTGGACAGTCCAAGCACACACACCATGGAGCCAACACATAATTTTTGTTAACTACGAGCCATTGTTGTCTTTTCAAAGCGGGAAATGAAAGCCGTAAGACAGACTCCACTACTGAAATAAAAAGGCTGTGCGTTTGAGTTAAGATGTAATAAAAGATGTAATAAGAGGGAAAAACAAAGATAGCTACATGAACTGGCCAAATAAACCATGCAGCCTCAGAACAGGAGATTATTGAGAATTTGCTAAATCAGTAAGTAAATCCAGTTTTTCCTGCAAAAGTCAGAGATTAAAGACTCTAAATCTCTCCAGACCAAAGGTAATCAGCTGCTCAATTATCATACGAAGTGGACAATCTCTGAGTCATGCACTTCATGTATTCATGCTGTAGAATTCTTCAAAGTTTCCCTCCAACAAAGTGAGCCAAGCAGAGCTTTGGTGTGAAAATCCTCACCCCAATACTCCGAGCAAATACCACTATAAGACAGGTAAGAGGGCCAATGTGGTGTTCACTGAACTCCATGCATTTTCAGTGTGCAAAATACTTTTTAAAGATAAAATATTTTGCTACACAAAACTAAGCTAACATCTTCAACAGTGGTTACAGATATTGCACCTTATATTAGAGTGACTTAAATGGGTTATGATCAGGTTTTAAAAGCAATAGTAAGCATTGCTGATTGATCTGTTGCATGCAAAAGAAAAAAGGATCATGTAATTCTCTCAGTGGTAAAGTTTCACATTTTCTCTGCCCTGATTTACCAAACGCCTGCAACCTGCGTGAGAATTTGACATTATATCGGTTTCACTGGTTGTTGCTGACCCATCCGCCCAACGACGTGGGTTGCATACAAGAGCACAGAAATTTTTTAAAAAAAGGAAAGCACGGTCGTGTTTTCAGCCAATCCGGGCGTGGAAAGAGGCAGTCTGGCATCCTGAAGGAGGAGGACTTTGTACAGATGCATCCGCAGCTTGTGGCTAGACAAACAGAACTGCGGGTCATAAAAGCTCCTACGCCGAGACACCACGAGCGAGAGTACATCTTCTGGCATCATTCTATGTAAACAACAAATGGCTTTTAATAAGCCAGTTCGTGTTTCAAAAATATGCCAGGTTCTTAAGTTGTCCGGAACGACAGACTGAGTTAGGTTTAAACGAAAAGCCTGAGTCAGAGCTGAAAACTCAGGTACAGATCAGTTTGTTGAAATGAACAGGTCACAGAAAAATGTAAGCAACTGATCACGAGGCTGACCATTTTTTCTGTATAACGTTGAAATGAACTGCTTGTACAATTCCGAAGGCGAGGAACCCACTTAGTCAATGGCTAGTTTACATAAACCTAGTGATCTTTCCGTGTATGCAAGTTAATTCAAACAATTGCCCCACATTTGTCTTGTGAGAGGTATGGCATTGCATGTAGCCTACACACGATGCTGATTTTAGAAGAAAAAAAAATAGATTCAAACTTAGTTTCAATATCTTACAGTCTATGGAAATTCCAAACCAATGATAACTGCAAAATCATGAGTGCTTTAACTACAAGTCTGGTTATTTTTGGGGATTGTATTTCACTCTTACCTTGTCACTACATTAAAGCCCCGTGGTCTGTCATGGTCTCTTGTTTATAAGAGTTTATTCAAGCTGCGATGCAGGAAGGCTATTCCTGCTGCATGCATCAATTCCTTTGAAATTCCGTAGCTCAGGTAACGTATAAAATGCATCGCCCGGGTCTGCGTTACTGAAATAAACTCCGGTGCAAAGCAAAACTAAAATGATTCTAATATACTGAGTAGCCCTCTCTAAGCACCCCTCGGAAACGCTCAACCTCACTTCTGAACCCAGGTCGAGAGAAGCCAACGAACGCACTTTTCTGGACGAAACCAACTGATGCGCGCACAGAGGGGTGGGCCATGTGCCGCTACAGGTCACGAGAACGCAAAACATGCGTTTCTTTGTTTTTATACCCATCTAAATACCCATCTAAAAGATTTATGACGTAGCACGATTACCATGGTTTGTGTGCCATTTAATATTCGCAGCGTTACGCAAACCGTGTGAGCCAAAGGGATTTGGTCGCGTTTGTTTATGTGCAGAACGCGTGTTCCTTCCCCACTGCTAAAACGTCTGGAGCCAAGTTTCCTGAAAGTGTTCCTGTGTTACTGCAAAGCTGGGATTGGAAACCATGTCTATTACTCTCTCCAACTTTCATTATCTTAAAGCTGCCACCCTTCTCGGCCTACTATTTACAAAACAAGTTTTAAAAAACCAAACAAAACAAGCCTAGCTGGGGGGGTTCAATTAAGGAACGACGGTGACTTGTATAGCGTTTTCACAAAATATTAAGATCCTGTCCTCTTCATATGCTTAGAAACCTAACATTAATCTTTCTGTGTTGGTGAAAACTAAGAACTTGTTTCGTTGCCTTGCGCTACCTGAGAGGCTGAAGGACTGCAGGCTGATTTGCAAACCAAAGCGCGCGAGCACAGCCTGTAACTGCGCGTGCCTATTCACATGTTAAGACCGTCATTGAAGTGGACACCAGAGCGGTAGTCCCGCGTGCTCCAGGTATTGAGTACATTTAAACGCAGAATGGTTGGATTCTGCGCTCTCCGTGTTACCACGCCCACCTGGCTTTGTTCAGAGGACGTTCTCAAATATCTTGACCACAAACATATTTTAAACGTGAGCCCTACTGTAGAATACGTGAAATCCAACCATATCATCACTGAAAGACTCAATCCTGAAGACTCATCAATTAGTCATATCTTGTCAAAGGAAAAATCACAGACCTAATTTGTTATCTTTTCTATGAAATTAATGTGCACTGACCATTTTCAGTGTAAGTTATTAGGTCTTTCTGGTAAGTAACCAGAAGTCGAGAGTTCGGGCTTAACCATGTGGGAGTTTTAAAAATGTGGGAGGAAAAGCCTGCTTTGCAGTCTCTAATGAATCACTTGGACATGTTTTTTTTTATCCATTTATACCACAGTACAGCTATATGATTAAATAGGAAATAATGTCCAATTGCCTGTGACTTGTGTCCTCTTGGTCAGCAAGGCTGGTGTTTAGACTGCTACAGAGTCACTGAAGGGTTTGTCATCTGGGATTTGCATCAGAGAGGAGAGCTGCAGTTTAATTTGAGCATGTGGATTTGAATGGAGGGAAGTTCAGCTGGAGAACAGAAGAGGGTGCATCTCCTGCTCTTCCTGGAATTCTCCACAATCCTGGAAGAACATGCGAGAGAGAGAGAGAGAGAGAGAGAGAGAGAGAGAGAGAGAGAGAGAAAGAAAGAATGAGAGAGAGAGAGAGATGAAAGAATGGGGGAGAAGGTTAGAAAGGGAGAGGGGGGAGTGTTCCCTGCTGTGTCTGGGCTCCACTATTCACCCATCAATCACAATACACATCACAGTGCAATGCTGGTCTCCCTTACCTAAACAATCCTGCACCTCTCACAACAAAGCTCATATATCCGACTTTGCAGTTGTTCAATTCAAGCAACCTCAGTGACACAATAAAAGCAGCATAATGTCAATTACTTAACAAAGCACAACAAATGTTTTCAGAGAATATGGGGATTCTCTGAATGCTCTGTGGCACATCTTTTAGGCAAGAGATATAGTATATCTCTTAAAGATGCATGTAAGATCTATAAGATATCAGGTTCATAGTGCCACAAAATGCTTATTTTGCAGTAACGTTTGTCCCTAAGAACTTAACCTTGTGACTGGTCATTCAACTGACAGAACAAAACCTTGCTGTTAATTTTCCCAAAAACTTGACTCGTCTTCTTGCGCAGAATAATTTCCTTAGGTGTTAAGGAAAATGAATTTTAGATGCTGAAAATGGCAGCACTCTTAACTTTAAGGCACTCAGCTAATTGGTAAGGTATTGTTTTGCATTTTAAATTACATCAGCATGTTTGTATGGATCTTCATAAGAAAGGGATGCATTTTGAAGCAATTGTATGAAAAGTTGGGCATAAATGTATGAAAATGTTATTTTGCTGTAATGCTTGCTAGCTAAATTATTATCGAAGTTACATTTACCTGATGCTTTTATCAAAAGTGACTTATAATTATGACTGAGTACAACTTGAGCAATTGAGAGTTAAGGGCCTTGGTCAGGGGCCCAACAGTGGCAACTTGGCAGTGGTGGGGCTTGAACCAGCAACCTTCCAATTACAAGTACCTTAGCCACTGAGCATTAGGCATCATAGTACCTAATGAAATGTCAGTTCTAAAAATGTTTTGGGTGATTGATTACAGTTGGAATGTTTGGAAAATTGTTTACATTTATTAATGATTTTTTTGCCAAACTTGCCCTTTGTTAGACAGTAGGATAAAGGAAGGGTTAGAAATAGGATGAACCAAGGTGACTGGGAGAGACAAGTGGACTGGTTTGGGTGATTTTCCCATCTGCTTAACAAATTGTCACATAAACCACAATCTACTCCCTCTCCTTTCTCACAGGCGTTTAGAATTAGCCAAGGCCACAAATGTTACTCGGAAGGAGTGACCCTACCCCTAACCCCTCATTTGCCCCTGAAAACCACAAACTAAGAGAAGACTGATCATTCTCTCTGTCTCAGCCTGTTCTTTGTGGGTGCTTGAGGTCAGCTCCACATGTGAGCATTGAAAGCCGGCTACATACATCCCATCACCAAATAACTGCGACCTAAGTGAGATTTTAGCAGTTTGGGAATATTCTTCAGTACTGGCAGAAGATGAAACAAAAGTAGTTTCTAAGACAAATCTGTGCTGTAGGCCCAAACTGTGCAGTATAAATGTAATACCCAGAACCATAATTATGTATAATGGACTTTAATTATTCATATAGTATTACAGTCGTTTTTTGGGGGCAAGAATTGCATACCTGGAACAGCACTTATGGTATTCTTACTGTCTGTTTCTTGAACTGAAACAAAGTCACACTACAATGTGTACATTTTGTAATGGTGTCCAACATTTTTAGGACTTAAGACAATAGCTTGGTAACTGCCAACAGCACAAAGAAAGGAAGAACAAATCTCCTAAACATGGTGGGAGGGAGTTCACAGGCTAACAGCTGATTCTGACACACTTAAGGCTGTGCCTTTCATATACTGCCAGTTGGCTGGAAGTCTGACTGTAATCCACTGAAGAACGCTCACCATGCCAGAGCCGCCCCCCTCTCTTCTGATAATCCATGGCTTGTTCAGGCTCGCAGGGAGGGGAGCAGAGGACTCATGTGGTCACACCATGCTGACAGGCACTTGCATCTCCTAATGCCGTTTCGCTTACTGACCTGGACATTTTTGTCAGTGTGTTAGCATCTGGTCCTGCAGAGACAGGGTACAGTTGTCTTAAATGGGGTGGATCCAGAGCCTTCCAACAAGCAACCAGTCTTCAAATTTTAATGCATGTGCATTAGAGGATTTCATTAACGCACATTTCATTAAGCCTTTAAAATAACGGTTAATGGCTGGAATCCAACAGCTGAGACATTTAAGCTTTCCACCAGCCTTGCACCATCTGATGTCATCCTTGTTTTAACATAGATAGTTCCAATCATGAAGGGCTTGGTAATTGGTTGACAAGTTGAATCAGGTGTGTCTGGACTGGAAAAAACAGTGAAGCCCGGGCGTTGATCACACAATTGGAAGTATCCTAAATGAATACAGTTATAGGATCAGAAGTAACTGATTCTTGGTCCTAGCTATTCTCAAAGCCAGTTGTTATCATTATGGCTTGTACCAAGTACTAAATTTGGTCAATGAGAGTGAGTGGACTGATGAGTAGACCAGGACACAAGGTGCCAGAATGTCAAGTGTCGGAGTTGTATTTCCTCCCAGCAGGACTCTGTTCTCCACACAGGATAACAGGCAAGCCCATAGTCATCCGAACAGCTTTCACCAAAGCTTCCTCCACTTCCTTCTAAGTCCCAAGCTGGTGGGTGTTGTTCGTTTATTCATACATACTCAGAGTGCACCTGAACAGCATTCGATCAATGGAACAAAGTACACTTGGAGTGCACACGTACAGAAGATTGGAGAACAAACAATGACTAATGACTGCCCTTTCTGCTACAGCATGCTCCAGCTAGAGTTGACGCTGTGGAAATGCAGTTCAACCAAAAATCTGGAACTAACAGCATGTGAAACCTGGCATTGGAAGCTAGTGTGATGTCATGCTAACTGCCAATATTAGCTTTCATTCATAGTGCATTCATAGGCAGATCAGTGAAGAGTATCAGAGGACTGTTTTAAAGTGTAGGGTGGAGTGTTATATGGATCCTAATTTCTATGATATACGTTAGTCAGTAAAGCACATAGTAAAATACAGTAAAATTAAATTAGCACATAAGGACTGCTTATGAGAGTAGGTGATTACACAATCCACTGGACTCCACCAAGAAAAACACAAACGTATTATTTCAATACTTCATTCCTTAAACCAAGTTTTAAAAGGAAAAGCGAAGTTAAGGCAGCTGTCTCCTAACAGTGGACATGCAATGAGCTGGGCTCGCGGATGCCCAGTCTGAGCAATCCTACGCAGGCACTGTTATTAAATGAGTTTGTGCGTGTTTTTACTTAGCATAAATTGACATAAGGATTACTGCATGATTTAGTGGGGGAGTGTCTCTATTCTCACACTCTGGATTGAAGGAAAAAAGCAAGATTTGACAATTCAAACCTGCTTGTCTGATTTGACCATGGCTGTTTTGTTTTTTTTACAGGACGCGAACAAGCACTCAAAAATAATTTAGATGCGTTTTCTCTTTATCTGCCTCTGTATGTGTTCCCTGTGATTAAGACACAGAAATAAATGATTAAAGAATGGTTTGACCTTGCTCAAAAGGGTTATCCCGCCCTTAAACTATGTCTAAAAATATATTTTCTTCTTCTTGTTAGGATTCTTCTCTCTTATTACATTTTGGTTTTAAACACTTTTTGTTTAAGGAATCACAGATGTTGGTATATCTTTCTGTGTTCTCTTAGTGAACTCAACACGTGTTTTTACTGTTGAATAGCCAGTTCGTTAAATGGGGGGAGCTGTCAGGGGTGCAGTGAATGCTTAAATGATGTTTCATGTAATAGAGATGGGCTTTTTATTGTCCCATAGGGAAATGTGCCTTTTCCACAGACAGTCCCATTGCCATAAACAGGCAATCATACTAATACAACTATCAACTATTTCAATACAGACATCTCATCCAGTTCACACTTACATTGCTCAGTAAGTACAATTCCCCCACATTTGCACTCTGTAGTGTCCCCCTGCCTTGATGCTATGGGCGTCTGCTGGTTTAAGCGTGAAGTATTCCCATCAGGAGTCTGGTCAGGACTTGGCGTAGACTCGCTAGCCACACTTCAAACAGACTGCACTCTCGCCTGGGCGTCTGATTTCTCTGAGCTTAAGCAGTGCTCACTTACCCGTTCTTCATCTCCAGACTAAAAACACGAAAAGATCTACAGCAGTCTCATCGACAGTCACATAACAAGAAAACAGTTTGATGTTTGGATCAAACTAACAAATAACTAAAATGGAATTTCACTGTCATGCGAACTTTTGCTGGTAAGACATTAAAGAGCATGATTATGATATAAATATCTTTAGAACACTACTTTGATGAAGAGTGGTAAAACCAGCCCTTTAATCAAAGGCTGTGTGTATGTGTGTTTTTGAGGGGCTACACAGCTGCAGCAGATGAAGGGAGTGGATCTGAGAGATAGCCTACAAAAAAATAACCCAAACACTCTTCAGCTTGTCAGGACCTGTATGTCTCTACCATCAGACCTGTGTAAGAGCAGGGTCCAGGGCCCAGCGGATAGTGGGAGTGGAGACGTTTCACATTCACGGTAGCAATTACGTAGGATTTAGCCAAGCAAACGCAGACGTTTCCATAGGATATAAACTGCTTTCTAAAATTGAAGTTTCAAAGTAATTACAGTCTTAAGTCTTTAATCTGAGCATCCATGACCAATTAATGTAATGCTTGTGTCAAACCTTTTTCTTGATTTATTTAACAAAATGCTCAGAAACTTCTCTGGAGTCTATGACTCTGCTAAGGCAGTGACAGAAGCATATTGTATACATCTGAACTTCAGCTGAGGTGAGGGAGGACCTGGTTGTTTAAGACCATGCCAAAAATGAAATGAACACGTATACTGCTTAACTCACTGTTGGGGGGGGGGGTTCACCCCAGCAGTATCTCACCTGATCCTACTTGTTTAATCAGATCGTCTTGGTCCACAAAAAATATTGATTAGCAGTATTTGCTGGACTGCTGCTTAGTTTGCCTTCAAAAACATGCTGCCACACCATATTTATGTAGAGAAGATTGACTTCACCTGCCTTAACTGGTCTCCAGTGTATTGTGTGCAGATTTCCAGTGTACACTGGGAATGCTAATTTGTGGTGATTTTGCTATGCAGTCTGGGCTAAGTGACCTGAAATAACTCTGGAGCAGCCTATTTAAATCAGGGGTGCCCACAACCAGTCCTGAGATCTAGAGCTCTCCTCTGTTTTGTTCCAAACCCTGAACTAACGCGCCTACCACCAATATTGCAATGATAAGTCTTTATTAAATGCATCAGATGTGTTAAATTAGGTTGGTAGAGTGGCCCTGGCACACCAGATTTAAATAATGTTGTAGGTTCTACTGCAAATCAGTGACATTCATTGGCTTGTTAGTGCACCTATATATAAGTTTAATATACTGTGTGTGTGTGTGTGTGCATGTATATTTTATATATATATATATATATATATATATATATATATATATATATATATATATATATATATGTGTGTGTGTGTGTGTATGAGAGAGAAAGAGAGCCTGTCTGTCCTTGTTCACTGTGTCTTTTCTTGTATAAGTTCGATCCAGTTTTGACAAGTTTGCCTGTCTTTTTTTAAAATTTGGATTTCTTCTAAAAGTAAAAAACCTGCCATGATTTTGCACCTCCCAGGTGATTTCTTAAATTAATTCTACCTGCTGGCTTGAGCTAATTATCCAGGTGGCTGCAAAAAAATCCTTCTGGGATTTGCCTAAAATGTACCTCTCTGTTTGGCTCTGTTCGAAATAATCTATTACATACTATACACTCAGTATGTACTGGATACTGGTCCCTATAGTAGTAAGCAGCATAGTATCCAGTATGTGACAACCACAAACTATGCAACGAGGTCACGTGAACGTATGAAGGGTCCTCCCACTTGGGAAAGATTTTCTGCCACAGTTGCATGACTGGATGCACTACACCATGAAGACAGCTCTGGTTGCGTACCGGAATATTTGTCAGAAGTATTACGTCATCCTGGTATCTTTTGCATACTGGAAACAATTTTTTGGTCGCATACTGCATACTGATTTGGGGCCCGATCAGTATGTGAGTACTATGTAGTAGGATATTTCGAACACAGCCCCTGCCTCCAACCCATGGCATGGCAAAACAATGCAGAGTGCTGGATTTGTTCTCTGCATTTGCAAGCTACCGTCGCTAATTTGTTACAATCAGTGCAGTTTAAATTCCCATTATACAGTGAGGCATTTATTAGAAGCCCCAGGATCAGTCTGATAAATCACTCTGTTGATTAAAACCATTATGAACTGTGCACCAAAGCTGACCCCAGAATAGTCCATGAGGTCAGACAGAAGCACTCCTCCATCTCATGCTGGCATGTTTTAAAGTGCAGGGAGGTTCTGAAGCTCACCTGGTATCAGCAGCTGAATGTGTCTATTGCATTATCACAGTACTCCTCAAATAGTCATCAGGCCCTTCACTAATAAAACCAGGAGTTTAGACAGAGAGCCCATAAGTGAAGCCACTCCTGCTTCTACTGACTTGGGGCCCATTGTGTTGCAAGTCAAGCTATTCTTGATTCCATGCTAATAGCAGACAATGATATGAAATAACAGTCATGCTATCTGTGATTCCATCAGTGGTCCATACTAGAGAGATTAGAATTTGTAAAGTTGTGATGCAGGACCCATACTTGCAATGAATGAAAATGAAATGGTTCTTCTTACAGTTTGCTGCAGTCCAATAAGTGGAGGGGTGTGTGGTTTGGCAAGAAACAGAAAAGGTGCAGGGCACTAATGCAGTAGAGACAAAAAGTGGAGTGGAGTGGAGTGGAGGCGAGGACAATGCAGGGTGATGGAGGGTGAAGGGAAGAGGAGGGGTTGCTAGTGGACAGAGAGGAAACGGGGCACAGGGAACACCACCTGCCTGACACCAGTTTGCAACGTCACTCCTGTCCAATGTGTGCGGTAGGCGTGATTATTTCAACATGGGGGACATTACTGCAATGAAGAGACAGATGGAACAATGGCCTGCCTCTCATCTGAAACAGCTAATGACTACTTAATGACCATGTCTGTTTCCCATAAGAGGGATAAAACATCGATCTCTCTCATTAATTAAAGTTTAAAAATCTTGAGCAGCATGGGAACGGTTGGGTGTTGTGCCTAATGGAGCTTCTTCCTCTCTAAACCTTTGTGGAGGAGGACATTAACCTGGATCCACTAAGAGCAAAACCATACTAATGCATCTAAGATTTGGCAACCAAAGGAAATACTGCTTGCTCTGTAGAGCACGTTTCAAAAGCCAGAACACACATTATTCTACTCTTCAGGCAATTGTCAAGGCCTTGTTGTGTTGAGTCAGGTGTGGTAGGGCAGGAAACTGAAAAGTACCATGTGGTCATGTGAGACAGCAGTTTGACATGTGATATGTAATGTGTAAGCTATGTGATGATGAATAGCTATGGTTTACATAAGTATTTGCTTTTTCTGAAACCAAACTGAAGCTTGGGCCAGTCTTAGGGCAGGATCAGACTTGCATTGTTAATATGGCTTGGTGCATCCGATCATCACTGGCTGCATTACATGTCGTCTCTGTATGCCCTCAGGACAGCTCTTGGCCACATAGAAATCCATTTTAAAAAGCCAGACATCAAAGTGGTCTGGTTTGCAGTGCTATCAGATATCATAAAACTGGCGAAAATTCAGATGTTTCAAGCAACATCTTTCATTTACCCCAACCCTGCTGACATGTTTCCTAATGGTCTCCCAGCAGCAGTGGTAAATAATGCAATATCAGCATAAACCAGACCCCTATACTGTGCTCTCCTTAACAGTGCCATGTCTTTTCAAGGTCTACTTGAAAAAAAAATAGAACAAAAAAATTGTATAAAATAAATGTGATTTCATAAAGAGTTCACATACAAAGGTTATGGGTGGACACATCAAATCTATCTGGCCTGAAATCCAGTAGCACTTCTGATTACTGAAGAAGCATTGAAAAAGTGTAACCCTGGCTATGGGCCCATAGATGAATTAAACTGCACTGTGGATCCTCCACTTCAACAATCCTTTTCATTCTGTAGTGACTAAGAAAATAGAAAATCCACAGAAAACCCTCCTAACTAAAAAACAGGTTTAGGCAGCTCAGTGAGTGTCAGCTAAACTTGAAGTGCAACAGCGCCCTCTTTGGCAGAGAAGAGGCAGTACAACCTTGAACTTCAGCACTTTTTTCAGAGAGGTGCAATGAAACACAGAGCAGTTTCATATTTAAAAATAGTCCACCACCTGCTTTTTTTTTCTCTCACCAGAATGTAAAGTATTATGAACACAAACTGTCTTTGGTCATTGCAAAATACATAATTTGTCCATGACATGTGAAAAATAGAAAATAGATGAGCATAGTGTATGCTCTAATTTGGCTGAAATCATAAAAACAACATAAAACACTGAATAAGGACAGACATCTCAGTGATTGTGTTGTTCCCACCGGAGGAATAATAACACAGCCATTTACACACAGTGTCTGCTATCAGCCTGTTTTCCCACTTGCACAGATAAAAAGAAACATCACCTTTTACAAGTTCAAGGCCTAGGCCAAATGGCACTTCAGCATTAAGTTTGCGTTAGCACACTTCACTACAAACTGGACCCCAGGGAGGAACAAGGGCAAACCCTGTGACTTAACACTACTGGCGAAGCTACTTTGAAAACCTAGTTAGCTAAGCTACCGGTTCATCTTCAGTGGAGCAGCCATTAAGCTATAGCAAAGCTAGCATAAGAAGAAAAGCAGTTAATTACAAAAAACCTACTTAAATGTGTTTTGGAGCCATGTAATTAAAATTGTTCATTATTGCCTTTTGGCTGCTGTTGAGTATTGCTTAAATATGATAGCTTATCTCAGACTGTTCACTTAAACTGATGACAGCCCTCTGAAACATAACAGCTTCCCAGCAATATTAACATCAATAATAGACAGTCAGCTAATTTAAAATGGGATGGATGTATAATGGCATCTAGCTCAGTGCTTAATGAAAAAAAAAACCCTCTACAACCTGCTGAAATGTAACAGTTTAGTTATTATGTACTTCAGCTACTCCATGTCAGTGATGCTACACAGGCTTGGCTTATCTCTGTGGATGCGCAGGGGCCGGCTGCCAGCCTTCTCGTTGCACTCGACTCACTTTCCGTCATGCGGAGTGTTTTCCTGCCTGTACCAGGCTGCCTGCTCTCTATGCCACTGCACTGCTTTCTGTAGGGCTTTTCTTACCCTGCTACAGGCAACCCACCCCCCACCCCACCACCCAACACCAATCGCATTCTCCGGTTATGCTGCGAACACTACTGCCTGGGGAAAAGCGACGGCGAATGAACAAACCTCTTTGCCATGCATATGCTGGAATGTTCTGTCCTCTGATCTTCACCCCCACCTACCTGACTCTGTCTGATTGGCTCTCTTTCTCCCCAGTCTCCCTTATATTTTGGCTCTGACTCTTTCAGTCTCTCCCCGTCTTCCCGCCTTTCTCCTCTAATCTCTCTCCTCCATCACTCCCTCTTGCTTCCTCGCAGTCTCGCTATATGTGTGCTTGCAGTGTGACCTACATTTTTCTGCCTGAGTGAAGCCCAGAGATCTGTCACAGTTCAGCTTCTCCTCAGCGACAACAGTGAGTGAGCGCAAACACCACACACACCAAGTGGGGAAGAGAGAGAGGCAGTAGAGGGAGTGAAAACGAGGGAAGAGTGACAGAGAGAGAGAAAAGGATAGAGAAAGAGGGATGGGAAAGAGAGAGGGAGCAAGAGGAGAAGGGCGTAGAAAAAAGAAGACAGTCGACTGGCGAAAGCCAACCGCTGCATGGCAACAACGCTGAAAATCCCCTACTAAAAATACTGGCATATCGCAGGCTGGCAGTTCTGACTGCGCAGCCAATAACCTTTCACCCCTAGGGCGCTGGCAGTGGGGGGGGGGAGGGTCTAGTTGTCGTGGTGGTGCTGGGGTGACTGACTCAGACCCAGATGTCTGATCTGAAGCCCCGAGGTCACACCATTGTTCCCCAAGACGACAACCGACCGCGCTCAGCAACTGCGCCGTAACCACGCAGTGGTCCACAAACTTACGAGCCATGCGGGCGAACAACAGGAAGCTCTTCAGAGTGGCTCTTTTATGGCGTCCCCTAGAGAGGAGACACGTTGCCTTTGATGCCCACAGGCCTCGGCTTGGCAGACATACTTCAGCCATTGGTCACACCTCATGCCTGCGCCTGTCCGAGCAGCCTCCTCCATTCACTTCACTCCGCTAATCTCTTTGAAGATCACAGGTCGTTCCAGCCCTCAGTTTCAAGCTTTGTACTGAGACTAACCTGAATCAGTCAAAGCCCTGTGTGCCCTTCAGTCGGGACATCACTCTACAGGGGATGGTTTATGAGCAACTGAAATGGCAGAAGCAATATGATTGTACTCACACAGCACAGTCTCCATGGCAGCCAATTAGCTTTGATTGTCATTTAAACCAGTATTAAGAGTGTAGCATAAATTGCATAATCATTCAAGATTATATACAGTGTGCATACTGAGCACTAACCTTATTAGAAATGCTTTGTAATTGTACAGCTGTGTTTGTTGTCCATCCGTATGGACTATTCACTGCTGTTGCCCGAACACCCCCAGTGCACCAGTGACATTCATGCAGGTTACATCTTCTGCACTATCGGTGCCTGTTACACCCATATTAGCACACCTGCTACCATGACAATGGCACTGCTGTGTTAAAAATGATCTCCCACCCACATAACGTGTGGTCAGCAGTGATCCTGTGGACTGAATCTTACCAGTGATGCATGGGCTAGGCCAGGGTGACTCACGAACAGCGCATGCCAACAGATTGGCTGCAGTCTGTAACTGCACACCTACGAAATGCTCCCAACAGAAGTGAGCAAGTCTAGGTAAAGGTAAGTGCTTCTAATTAAGGGAGCTGTGAGACAGCTTCTCCAGAGATTATATACACAGTGCTTAGCTCTCTTAGTGCTGTACACTGTTCCAGGTAGAAAACATTTTGGCCATGGGGAAAGCCCCTAGAAGCCTGTAATTTGGCAGCAATCCCTGCAAAACTATATTTAAGATAGTTCTCACATCAAAAGATGCATGCTATTTTATACATCTTAATTTATCCTTATGCCAAAAGATGTTTGAATGCTCTGTTCCTCCTGGCACACGTCCCTGTCTCTGCACCCGATGGCTTGCATGGCACCGTGATGTGATGCGGAAGAAGGACGACGTTTAAGAACCGATCTGCTGCTTTGGACTACAACGACATGGACACAAAGCTGGACACAGTGTGGATAGGAGTCGAGTCCAATGTTGAGTGTGGAAAAATATATGCAGTACCAAAGCGAGACGAGTGATGTGATAGGAACGCAAAGGGGTATGTATTGGCTTTTGTAAGGTAGTGAAAATATTTGGTTAACCACATTCATAATCTTGAGTGATTTATGGTGTTCCTTCCTCGCCAGATCACCCCAGAGGCTCTGTTTCAATAACAGACAGACACTCTGACTTTTACTGCTATTGGATCCCATGCACCAGACAAAGCATGGCCTATGGACGCTTTTTCTTCAGGTTTTTCAGGACTTGGAGATACAGACTTTGGAATACAGACTTCTCCACAGGACTTAGTAAATACAGCAGGGTCTCCTCTGGCTTCCCCCCCCCCCCCCCTTCCCCCAAGTGCAAAACATTCATTCTCTTATCCAGGCGACACAAACAGTATGCAGCCTCTGTTACAGAGCTTCAGTCAACAACAGGAAAAGATATATGGGCTTATCAAAAAACATAAAGCTACTATAGAATTACTGTATATATCACAGAACCTCATGGTTCACCACATCTCCATAAAAACGTTTTGGAATTTGTCTTTACTGGGCCCTGCATCTTATTTATCAAGAGGATAAATAAACAACACTGGTGCTTTATCACCCCATAAATATTCACATTAAACGATATACTTCATCTAAGAGACAAAACTATTATTTCTAGGTACATTCCGCCAAACGGATGTAGATAACTTCTTTTGTGCCTCACTGCAATCCTTCCATAAGCACCATCACTATAATGTTGGCATTTGGCTTCAGAATGTTCCAGAAAAAGTCAAATGAACCTTCTGGATGAGAAAGAACATTTTAAAGACTTGACATATACGAGATACACAGATATGGTGCAGTCCAGTGTTTAGGTTTGTCAGTGTGTGGTGGGAAACAGCTTGCCACATTGTTGCCTGTCTCTTTGGCTGATTTTATTCCTTAAAGGCCCTGGCAACCCTGGAGACCTTACAGTTATTAGAGAGGCATTAGCGGAGGGCCCCTGAGGCAGAGAGTGTTGACCCAACTATGTCATTGACACACATGCCAACACGCAGGCGTCCTGCGGCACTGACAGCACGCACACACACAAAAGGCGACACCGAGGCCACAACACACACACACTCTTATCTTTGTGACACCTACTGTGTCAGTTCATGTTGGCGACATCTTGCCCGCCTCCTATATGGCATGTGTTCCAGCACTGCAGATGGTTAAAGATGGGGTGGTGGCTGGGATTTACACATTTAAAAAGCAGCAAGAGATGATGATAAATCAGTGACATGAATCACCAGTATTCATCTCCAAAGCTGTTCTTGCTTAGCTGTTCCGAAAGCATTTTTTCCCCAGAAGTTCACCCAGGGCCTGGCAGTCGTTACGTTCTGAAAAATGGGACAGGCAAACGCAAAGTCCAAGTGTAATCACAATAACGCCTGTATGTTCTCAGGTGATAAACTTTAAGTCCTTGCGCACGGTCTTGACGCTGAGGCTCCTGGGAGATTCGCAGAGCCAGGAATGCCGTGGCTTCACACTCCGCTACGTTGCTTTGCTCTCAGGGAAAGGAGCAGAGTGTGCATCATGCTCATAGCAACCCAGATTCCCCCCCCGTGAACATCCTGCCCATTCAACGGCGGACAGAAAGAGCAGGCTAGAGAGCGAGGGCATAGAGAAGACTTTGATTTAGACTCGGCGTAAAATATTCACTCAGCCTTCCGTTGCACACGGCGAGCTGCCTTGAATGTTTAATTGGAAATCAGAGGCAAAAGGCTGCCCTAATTATACCCAGCCATACACACACTCACTCTTTCACACTCCTCTTTCCCTCACACCCCTCCTTTCTTCACTCCCTCCAGCCTTCCTTTTCTCTCCATCCCTCTCCATCTCTGTCCCGCTGCTTCCGCTCCCCTCTCCGTCCATTCCCATGTGGGCTAATAAAAAATGGGACCATCTCTGTCTGCAGTCAGCCTGCGCTCCCAATGAGCCCGTATCTGAACTAAGGCCGCATGACACGGACGATGGCCAACATGCGAAAAGTCGCCCCGTGCATTGCACAGTCAGCAGGAACAGGCGTGATTAGCTACTGCACAACACCTGAGGAAAAGATCTGTTTTATCATTCAGTTTATCTGCATATCACGTTTTGTGACACAGGAACAGCACAGCTAAAAAAGGAACACTTGAAGGCCTTCAAATAGCCGTTACCTATCTATTAGATCGCAATAAGGGTAGCGCTCCCTCTCCCTAAAATCACGAGCGGTTCCACATGTGCTTTGCGCTAAATGTTGGAAAGGCTGGGTTAGTAGTGACAGCTCTTCTTTAAGAATTATAGTTGGGCCCCTTTTTACCTTAGAAACAGTCCGACCCAGTTCTTAGAGAACTGCTGAAGAACTCACCTTCTCTCTCTCTCTCTCTCTCTCTCTCTCTCTCTCTCTCTCTCTCTCTCTCTCAGTAATCCCATGATTGCACTCTAAATTATGATGTGTAAAGAGTATAATAAGCACCTCTTTCAGTTATAACAGTACATTTCCCTTAGACAGAGATTAGGAGAGAGAGAGAGAGAGAGAGAGAGAGAGAGAGAGAGAGAGAGAGAGAGAGAGAGAGAACTAAGCTACGTTCAATTCTCAAGATAAGAAAAAGTGTTTACAAAAATTAAAGCTTTGCAGGACACAAACACAAGAAAGCAAGAACTGTGGGAAACAACTGACAGCAAACTGCTGATGCATCCTACAATTGTTAATCTGACAGTGAAGATAAAAATAACACAATGTAAAACACCACTGATGCAAAACGCCATTGAAAACTCATTCATTGAATTTGGGAAAGATCAATATAAAACGGCTTTGTGATAGCCGAATCGTTAGGTGGGTCTGACAACCAGAAGGCCGCTCCCGATTATACACAAACAATTTGGCGTGTCTGACAACTAATGATCAATTTTCTTTCGCGAGCAACAGCGTCCTTAAGTTCTTTACGAAACTGGGTGATAAATGCGTGCGTGTGTTTCCACACCACGCAGTAGTTCTTGTGTGGGAAAAAACAAAATACAAAACACAAAACACTGTAATATGGACATTTGTTGACTGATCTGAAACAGCATTAACGGTGAACTTCATTTTGCGGTGCAGTGTTGACAGGGCAGGAACACGCCCAGAAAAGCGGAAAATGCATCCCGGAGAATCGCTTTTAACAAACATACATTTCCTTTACGAAACATTTAAAGGTCTAATCACCAATCAGATATTAGCGACTGGAAGACAACCGTAAAAGTGCACGCAAACAAGAGAGCGAGACCGGGCTTTTGCGCTTTTACTGTACCTGTATTCTGCGTTTATTACTGAGGCGAAGATACCGCACACAGAATCTCGATGTCTCCACGCTCCTGGCGCCAAGATGAATATAGCTACTGTCTTTGGTCGTTTCTTATTGCTTGCTCATACAAAAGAACGGGCTCCTGAGATAATGACAACAAAGCTTCAAATGTTCACTTTAAATCCATTGCTGAACTGAGGAATCAGGCATAAAATACAGTCCTTCTTGATAGTTTCTTATGCAATTCTATTTTTTATCCATGAGACAGGTAAACGAATTCATGTAGATATTTTCTCTCTTTATACTCACAAAACAATAAAAACCTTCCGACACGTGGGTTCTACTGCACATGACAAGCACAAATAAAAATGCTGGGTCGTTAAATCAATATGAAATGCGTTGCTGGTCCCCGCGAGCGCAGCCTATGCAGACCATGTGCAGGACAAACCAGAGCGAGGGCGTGCGCCCCAGCGTTTCCAAAACACAGGCGACTGACGGCAACTGAACAGTTTAGCTCCCCAACAAAAATGCATGTTATCGTTCTTTTTTCCCCTCGGCGGATGTTGGACTCGACGCTCTAATTCACGTGTTCTTTCAGCATCTCAAACCATTGTCTACCAGTTCAGCCCAATGTTCTGTGATGCAGACTTTCGCTGGCACCAGTGCTACTAACTGTACTAACCTACCGTCGTCGGTTCATTCATCATGCCCTGTCCGTGTTTACACAATAAGCGCCACGGATTTAATCAGGACAGCCCCCGACAACCCCTTCAAACAACACACACAAAGATATGTTGAAGTCGTTGACTGCATAACCAAAGCAGTCCAATCTCTTCGGGAGACTGTAGTCTATTCTCGCACCTTCGGTTATAAACCCGTACACTGCCGTGCTGTACGAATACCTGGCAGTAGGACAGGTGCGACCTTATCATGTTCCCATACTACAATCAAGAGCAAGTGGCTTGAGCTCCGTTTCATTTATGTTCATGGGAAAATCGCGGCCACAACACAGAAACATATGCGTCATCTTACAAACTTGCCCTGTAAATAATTACAGTAAAATCGGGCAAGTGTGAAGTCAGTTAAAAATAAATAAAAATGAGAAAAAAACAACGCAATATTACCCCCCCCCCGCCCCCCAAAAAGCAATACAATATTTATTTGCCCACAACTCCTTCAGAGTCCGAAGATGATTTCCTTACATGCAGAATATGACGTGTATGTACAACCCCACTGACTATCCCTTAACTGAAGGCTGATGCAATGATGCCTCATCTCCAGCATCAAGTCGGTAAAAACAGCAGCCGTAATCCGTGTGGATTATCGCAAAGAAGAAATGGCAGTGTGCGCCCTATTGTGGACGTGGGGGTTGACGATGGTAAAGGTAATTTTGTTTTTTTATTGACGCCCCTTGTGATATCTTTTTGTGGGGCCCAAAATCCCTTACAGCACCATTGCTAGCATGTTTGCCTAATCACTTGCCAAAACACTTACTGGGGTAAAGAGTAGTTACGTGGAGACAAAGCAAATGCAGGTTTCCTTTCTGCCTCAGAACATGTGAAACCATGTGGTGTAAGGTCCTAGGCACCCAAGGAATACATCATGGCCTTTTAATTTATTAGATGTAAATAAAGTAACTAATTAATTTGAGCAACATTTCTCTGATGTGTTCATGGCAATCTTGTAGAAAACTGAGAAACTAGTCATTTTGTATAAAAATACAGCTCTGCTTTCTTTTAGTAAGAAAGTTAGATTTCTGCTCACTGGCCCCTTTAAAATTCATTTTAGTAGCCCAGCAATTGTTAAAGGAGCAAATGTACTGGCCATTCGAGGACATCTTCCACACATAAGATCATATTAATGCCCTTAAATAATATTTTAAAGGAACAAATTATAGCTACAATTAAACAAACATGTTTCTATATTCATGAGGTTCAGTTTAGGCTGCTTACCACTCACAAGATGCACAAGTCACAGCCTCTCGTGACCGCTAATACCACGGCTATAATGTACAGCACATGTTGCAAAGAGAAACCGCCTTCCAGTGGACTACATTGGGACTGGAAAGCTTTGGGATACTGTAATGTTTTAGAAACTCGAGAATTAAGTAAGCCTGCCACAAACGAGTCACAAAAAACGGAAACTTAAACAAAATGATTTAATGCATTTTGCAACCCTTCATAGAAATTAATTTATACCATGTTCCTAAAACTTTGGCAGCGGCAGTAGAGTGACAAGTAACACACACCAAGCCACGGGACATTCACAAAGAGGTGTTTCCAAATGACAACATTTATGCCTCAACACCTTTCTACATACTTTTAAATTAATTTCTGAATATATAATTTCAGAAATTAATTTCACGTTTTGTGATACACATCTTATTCGTACTTGTTTTGAAACAAGTTATTATTTATTATCTAAATAAAAATGGACAACACACTCAACCCAGACAACAGCCACCCCACCCCATTCATAAATGCCCAACTGAAGCCCATAAAACCAGGGCAGCAGTTTAAAAGATGGGCATCACCAGGACCAACCAAGGCCATCTAAGGCCCGGCATACCCAACATATCCCTCAGACAAGCCTTCAACAGCAGCAGTGAGACACTTACACCTACAGTCTTGTAGCATGAATGAATGAAAGCCATTTCAGACCTTCCGAAAGCAAGATGCTTCAGCTGTGACTTGTGTCATGTGACAGGAATATTTATAAACTATGCAGATTTCATCAGGGGAGGCCTCTGACTGCCATGCTGGACCCTGACATTAGACCTTAGCCCTTAGACAGTCACCTCTCACAGCACACTGGCACAGCTGTGCTTCCCCTGCTCTCATTGATTTAACTGTATTCACGAATGACTTAGCCACAAGTTTATCATTTGAATTTGGTTGTGTATTGATAAAGCATGAAATCTACAAGTCGGGGTGACTGTCCAGTTACTGCGCCTTACTCTGAGATCGCATGTTCAGAATCAGATTTTCAGGAACCCCCACAAAACAGGCCTAATATTTCCTCTGGTCCACCTTACAACACGCCAACACACACCAACACACCTTGGCAAGACAAGAGCTTTGCTGGCCTCAGTATACTTCATGTGTATTAGGTGGAGGACAGAACAGACAGCTGGGGGCTGAGAACTCCATTTCTAGATAATGCAATGACCTGGATTAAACCATAAAAGCACATTCAAACTGCACGTGTGCAGTAGCAGGGATTAGACATAATTGCACAGTAGTGTGACTCTCCTGCACAGCGGCTCCCCATCCCTGAACTACACAGTTAGAGTAACAGCAAATTGAGTTAGAATAACAGTAAATCAGGTGCTTGTTAGTGAAACACTGTAGTTGTATAGTTCTGGTTAATAAAGCAAAAATCCTTTCCAGATTTTTGCACCAACCAGCTGCCTTTTTTTGATAGTTGTAGTAGTAACAGTAAGCTACAGGTGATTGCCCTTGTGTTATGAATTAAGAAGCTAAACATTTACATTACATTGCAATATGAGCCAAAGTAAATGATTTTAAAGATACCATATAGAACCTCAGTCTTCCGAGGGAAAAATATGCCCTAGTGAGCAGCACAGTAGTCCCTGAAAACTGTGTAGTTGTGTGTAAAATCATCACCAAGCACTGATAAATCTAGTTTGACAATTTTCAACCTTCAGCAGGGCTTTTTGAACATGTAAGGCTCAGACTAATAGCACTCCCTGCTGGACAGAGGCTGTGCTGGACTGTTCTAACTAGCACTGACAAAACCAAAGAGGTTATGGTAGCATAACATTAAAAAGAGAACAGATGGTAAGGTATGCATGCTTAGTCAATTCCTACAGATAACAGTAGGCCATTTGTTTCATGTATACTGGCTGGAAAGAATGTAATGGTAATGGGAACCTATTCGCAATGGTGAGAGCAATGTAATACAAACCTGGATTCTGTATTATAGCAATTTGCTTTCAAATACCTTTACTAATAAAGCTCACATGAATGGAAAAGCAGTATTCCAAATATCCCACAGCAAATCTGGAAAATGTAGATCATTAAATTGATAAGATCAATGCACCGATCCAAGACACACGACCTGCTATTTTTAAAAAGCCCCTTGTAAAAACAAGCTTATGTGCAGCAAAGAGATCGGGAGAGTAGGAATGACGACAGATGTCATCAACGGTTGAAAGGGAAGGAGGGTCCAACAGAGCTGCCAAGAGGTAGTTGGGTTCTATCCCAGTGCTCTCTCTGCACATCCGAGAGCACACGAGAAAGAACAAAAGAAGAGGCAGCCGTTGGGGCGTAGACGAGAAATGTACGACAAGGCTGGGGGATCAGTCCTTGCTGGAGATCCGTGGGCCCGGCGAAGGTGCGTGTTGCTGCAGAGTTCCGTACACAGGGGAACGCACCATCAGAGACACAGGAGCAGGTCCAGGCTTTTCTGAAGAGACAGGTACATCAAACCAAATCTGGACAGCACCACTACACAGTTCACTGTACTGAAGAGGGGATGCACTCCTTTTCTCCCACTGTTAAAAGAAAATAAGTTAAAAAAAACCCCTAAATCTGATGACTGCTCAGGAAGCTCCTGGGGAAGCCGCTGGACTCAAGGCTTATGAGCTCGACTATTGAGAAATGAACATTTATCCCCCTGGAGCTCTTACTGGTAGGAGAGATAAGTTTCAGAAGGGGACAAAACTTCATAAAATCTTTGCGACCTGGAGTTTTGGCTCAGTTTACACTTAACCGCCAGCCACTGTGTTGTGAGTCTGTGACGTTTGGCTCTGCGCTGGCTCACATGTTCTCATTGTGAGCTATTAAGCAGTGGTCTACTATTAAAGTACGCTGCTGGCAGGTTGGATCTGCCTATATCCTGATCTAACCTGTACTCGGATGCAACCCGTAGCCGGCCAGCACGGGGCTGCCAGCAACAGCTGCGCTGGATGGGCTCAGTCCTCTGTGGGTGGCTGGCATTTCGCACAGTGTTCGTCGTCCTGCGGGATGAGCAGTGCACAGAGGGCAGCGCGTGTGCAGAGCACGGGCCCACGTGCCGGGCACGACTCGAAGCTCTGGCAGCCCTGACACACGGCCATCCTTTCCAAGTCGAGCAGCAGCGCTACCACCTGCTCAACAGTGGTGAGGCGCGGCGGGTGGCCCTCGTAGACGACGTGCGTGGGAAGCAGCGGCTGGCTCTGTACGCTGATCTGGTAGAAGAAGCCCGCCTCGATCTGGAGCACCGTGTCGGCCATGGGTGAGATTTTGGAGCACTGGAAGAGCTGCAGGAGGGGGCCCTTGGCCATCACGCCCACCCAGTGGGCAGGCAGCACAGTGGAGCGCAGGGCACGGAGCAGGTCCAGCAGACCCTGGTCCTGCGCAGACTCGCTCTCTGCACTGTCCGCCAGGCTATAAGTCTGCGCAATCTGTAGGAAGGACGACAGCCAAAAGGGCAGTTAGGACGTACAAAAATAAAACTGAAACAGCCATTTAATCTCCCTTTTCACAACATTCACATCAGACCCGACACAAGCAGGTTCAGAGAGAAGGAGCTCACCACAGGCATGGTTTCCGGAGGCTCTGGGTCAGGCCGGGGCTCCGGGGCCGGCCCTGGATCCTGCTCCCGGGCCGGGAGAAGCTGTGGTACAGACGTCTCCATGCTGATCAGCTCCAGCCCGCTCCTGCTCAGCACCTCGCTGAGCTGCAGGGGGCCGCTGGCGCTCAGGACGTCAGAGGTCGGCCGGGGGCCCGCCCTACCTGGCACGTCACTGAGCTGCAGTGAGCCGCTGCTGGTTAGCCTTATAGTGCCCAGCACCTGAGAACCCTCAGACAGGCCCGCCATAGTGTAAAACAGTTCCTGTATCACACAGACACACACGTTTGAAGTTTAAAGCCTGTGTCATTCAAAAACTGCAGAGTGGCTGACAAACGGTTGGTGCTGTGATGTGAGGTGAAGGAACTGACCTGGGGTCTTGGCTGAGAGAGCACCATGCCGTTCTGGTCTCCGATGGTCTCCAACACAGTCACAGCACCATTCTACATCAGATAACACATAGCAACACAGTTTACAGACAAATATCACAGCTTACAGAATAAACACTTTACGGTTCTCCAGCTTCAATCAGCACTGCAAACAAACATAGCACAGCTGTAAATTGTACATACCTATCACTTGTGTTAAATGAATGAGTTGTTATTGTTAAATTCTATCACCTTATAGTAACTGCATTACAAGTTGAAGGGCAGAGTATTTGTTCCTATCAAAAACAGTTGGGAATTGAAATATTAAAAATATAGGGGAAAAAAAAAAAGTAATTCAATGCAAAAAACAGTCAGTCCACCTTTCATTAATGAGACTCAAACCTTTTATTTTTCCAACACTTTGCATGTCCACCCTTATTTTTGATGACAGGCTCGGTCCTTCTCAGCATGGAGGACAGCAGTGTTGCACACATTTCTGGAGAGATGCTCTTCCATTCTTCAGAGTCCAAGCTCTTTGCTGGACAGCTTGTATTAGTCTACCTATCTGTTTAAAACAGCCCCAAAATGTTCCTATTGGACTCCAGCTGAGCAACATGCTCGGTCATCTCAACACGTTTCGCACTCGCGCGGTCCCATAATCACACTCCGATCTCTGCGCTTCACTTTGGGGACTACGCATTCATTGAGGAAGTCCGTGCCAAATCCGCGCCGAGCATGCCAGACCCCACCGGAGACGAACCAATTTAGCTCGGTCTCATGTGACCAGAGAACGCGCTCCAGAGCTTCATCCGGATTCTTTAGTGCTCTTTAGCAGCGAACAGCAAACAAAGTTTTCTTTCCCCTCGGACACAGCCCATCAGATGCGCGGAAAGGTGTGTTGAATGGGGGATATATGAAATTTGACGTGTTTATTTAAATTTTGTTCAACGTGATAATATGTTGCATGGTTCCAGGATGCGCTTAGCTTACGCAAAGGTGTCGAATCTTTGGAAGGAGCACGTTCGCCGCTATTTGTATTTTAGCGAAAGTAGTAATGAAAACTACCACAGTGTTGTATACCTTATTTCTTAAACTTCAAATGACGAGTTTTGGTTCTTACAAATACTGTTTCGAGAAGGCTTCTCTCCGTAGATGACCATAAATGCGCGATCATGGAACAGACTGAAGTTCTGCTGTAAGTTAATATAAAGTGCGTGAAGTCGTCGTTTACTTTTTAAAACCACTCCGTCGAGGCCACTCACTATACTCACAATATTAATACCATTCATTTTTGGAGTTTTGGTGGAAACAAAAAAAAGTGTTTTCCTCACTTTCGCTCGGCATTGCTGCTTGACTGGGCTTCCGGGTGGAGGGAAAGTGTCATTTAACAATGTTTTCCACAGATTCCTACAGCCCTGTTTAAACCAGTTCTACACGCAATTTGTTTTAAAAAATGTACATTTTTAAAATGTACAGTTACTGCAGCGTGTAAGACACTGCAGCCCCGCCCATTTCCTGCACTAACGCCATCCACAGGTTATAATTGTAATTCAATGCAAAAAAGTCAGTCCAACGTCCATGGAATTAGGCTAATTGTTAATTACAGGTGAACTAAATTTTGTGCGTCAATGATCATAGGTGTGTTCACCCATGATGAGTTGATCATTTTGTTGCCTGTGTTTTTGGTGCCTGTATTTTGAATATAGTCTTATTAAAGTATTTGACTGTTCATAAGAGAAAATGCCTTAAAAGTCAACTTAGAAGTAATGCAATTATTGTGAGATGATACAATTTTGAATCTTTTGACATTTAAGTGATATCGTACATAGTGGTTTGTTTTTTTTTGTTTTTTTTTGTATGGAGCTTGCAGGAGTCCAACCTGAGCACTGAGAGAGTAGCTGTTAGAGTAGAGTCCCTCTGACTCAAAAAATCCCTTGCTCCCATCCTCACACACCATAAAGGCCTGTGGGAAGAGGAATGGGGTAGTCAGCATAACCTACAACAGCCTAAACCATCTAAACTTGCATACAGAAAGAGAGAGAGAGAAAAAGAACGAGAGGGTGAAGAAGAGCGAGAGGGTGAGAACGAGAGAATCTTTTTGGAAATCCAATAATCAAATACAAATCACAAGGACAAAAATGCACTCCTAATTCCCTTTTTTTAATATCACTCCTCTTTTGACATTTCATTTCACAAACAGAAGGGCTCATCACCTGCTCTAGGTCACCTGGTCCTTCATCCTCAATCTCAGGCTCCACCATCTCTTCATTGTCCTCGTGGCCGAAGCTGTACCTCCACTTCCTGACTGAACTCTGCGGTTCACCTGTCCTCTGGTGCATGTCTTCATCCTCATCGTCATCTTCATCGTCCGTGAAGTCACCGTCCCATGAACGCCACTTGATTGCACGCTTTCCAGGGGGCCTCCCACGTTTCCGGAATATCCGAGGTGAGTCCTTAACCGTGTCCGCGAGTGTAACCTGCCGGCCGTGTCTGTTCTAACGCGTGAGGGAGAAGGATACCCTAGGTGAGGACTCAAACAAGCACTCTTTTGCACTGTGTGGATGTCAGTGTGTATGGGGGTCAGTTTATTACATATGCACTCTGTGTAAAATATATGCTGAGCACTGCAGTTGAATTTCTCCTCATGACTCAATAAAATGCATTTAGTGCCTTATTATACATTTTAGTCTCTTATTAATTACATTTTTATATGCCTGAATTACACACTGAATATTTGAGTCAGTGCATTTTATCCTTCCTTTAACTGAATTATCAGTATTTTTCCTTTGTCTAAGCTCTTTTTGTCCTGGTCTGTATAACGAACCAAATAACGAACAGATAACCCCTGTCTTCCCCATTTATTCCACACAACCTCTCATGGGACCCTTAAGTCGTGGCTTGCTATACTGAGATATCACTAGCATTTTATGAACACAACTTTATCACACTTGAAGGCAGTGACAATTCTCAGATTACTTCATACACGTCAAGTCTCTACAAGTCCAGCCATCAGGAGTTTGAATCCTGACAAGGATCTGAAATAATTTCACCCAATGATTCCTTAAGCCAGAAGATGAGGACCAGGTTGCATTCTGGAGACGTGCTCGAACTTGCGCAGCCGGGCACGAGACGAGGTGTACCTGATGCCGAGACTGGAACTGGCATTGGCGCATACGACACTTCTGACGCTTCTTGTTGCGGCCGCCAAATTTGGGCTTGTCCATGCAGAAGTCGCACTCGCCACAGTCGTTATCCTGCAGACAGGCCTTGCACTGACCACACATCCGCCTGTTTCGCCTCTTTGGTCCCGACTAGCCGCAGGGAGGTAGAAAGAGAAAAGGTGTGAGGGGGGGGGGGGAACGTTTCTCCACGGTGTGTGGTGTGGGTCTTTTTTTTAAATAGTAAATTATAATAGTAAACAGTGTTGTAATACACTTTGCAAAATTTTGACATTTTCATGGTATGGGCCAAAGATTAAAAGCCAGGAATCATTTCCTGTTATCAAAACCAAACATACTGGTAATTGACACAGCCATGAAAACCAATAGAAAAAGACAAGAGATCTGGTGAAAGTCTACTGCAATATTTGATTCACCTCGTCATCATCGCCGGCGTCTGGCGCATAGTCATCGTGGTCGCTGTCCTGCGGCACTGCCTGCTTTACCAAAACAGAGCAAACATAATGTTTATTACCTTAATTTGAATTGCACACATCACACATTAAAATACTGCCAATATGACATCATGACCGCTGCTGTAGATTGTTTGTGGTCCGCTCACACTGACATGCCAATTAACTTGGCTTAGGAAGCCACCTATTTCATGTCAACTATACTTAAAGTGTTTAAGTGGGCCTAGAGCAGTATTTCACATCCCAGTCTCACTTTCTTAAATGCCTTAAATGTGAACTGCTTGGACATCATTCTGAGAGACTTCTAGAGGACATGCATAACAATAAAACAGGCACAATAATGAGCAGTCTTTCCATCCTATATCCTTTCATAAAGGTTTCTTTGGGATAATAAACACACAGTTTCTGGCTATGACACACAAATGTATAGTGATGATGATGATGACATAAAAGACAGTATTGAGCATATATTTTAATAATATTTCATAATAATTTGTTTTAGCATTTACTTATACTACAAGTACATGAGTCTGTAACTAAATTAATTCTTTTCTTTTATACTCACGGAAGAATGGTGTTTTTTCCCTAGGGGAGATATCTTCTTTTTCTGAAAAACAGAGTTCTGTCAACCATTTGTTTATCAATGTGTCTTTAAAAAAAAAAAAAAAAAAAAAAGAGTCAGAATGACATTTCAGAAAATACATTACCAGGGGGTCCTCCATTCTTGTTTTCCCAAGAACCCATTTATCTTGCCCCACCTAAAAAGACATACACATATTTTTTTTTTAATCAAATCATAGTCACTAGTTTCCCCTTCCCCATACCACTTCTTTTCCTTACACACAACCAAACGCCCTCCTGTACCATCCAGGTACGCCATCCCTATACACACACACAGCCCATTTTTGCGTTTACACACTTTGCAATCACCGTTTGCGATTCCCTTGCTAACCTAACCCTCTATGCAGATGCCTGCTCCTCTTGGCTCTTGACCATGACACCAGTGAGCGGGGCTCACTGACCCTGCTGCCTCGCCTAGCCTCATGCAAGCCCTTACTGGACAAGCTGCAATACTGCCAAACTAATGTGAAATACCTGGGTTTCCGTCCTCACAGAAGTGCATGCATAGCGACTGTGCGGATATTATTACAATTTTTAAATGTCCCTCATCAAAAAAAAGCTCTTTGGGTGTCTACCTGCTCATAAGTCCCTATGCTCTGTTTAAGGATCAGTTTTCCTATTTTCCTTAACTCTGTCCCTCTGGTCCCACCGTCTGTCCGCTCTTTCTCGGGGCCCTGGGGCATGTTTCTCAGAATGAGGCACACAGAGTCAGAGATGCCGAGAAGCACGCACACTTTATTCAGAGATACATGAAAATATATAGATGGCAAAGCAGATCAATAAGCAGAAATGTGTTAATAACATAACAGGTGCAACATGTTCAAACATGATGTTCAGACATGATATGATATGCGGTGTCTAGAATGAGATGGCCATCTATCACCAACGCCAGACCATTTGATATAGCCTTGCACCTATCTAAAAGGTAAACAACATAGGACAGCATGGCATGAGATCGAATAAAGTTATAGCACTACTGTTTCAAGGATAGACTGTTTAAAGAAAAGGGAGTTGCATTGTAGAGAATTCTAATGCTCAGTATGCAGAAATGACCTCCTGAGCAGACTGAAGTGACATCCGAGCTGATGTCAGCTTTCTCTGCCCTGAAATCTCCTTTCTGTTCTGCTCCTGCATTAGGCTTGCCCAATTACAGCCTGCCCGTTCACGTCTACGCATGCGGGCATGACAGGGCCGTGGTGGCGGTTTTGGCGGAGGAGCAAGGTGGAGGTTACAGACCTGTGGCGCTCCTATCGAAAACTTTAGATAATGCGGCACAAGGCCTTCCTGTGTGTTTATACGCAGCGACTGATGCTGCTGTTTTGGTACAGAACACTGAGAAAACAGTGCTTTTGCATCATTTCACACGGCATACTAGTCATTAGGTCACCACAATGTTAAATACATCAGCCACACAACACAGGACAGCTATGAAAACATTCTGCCATCCACTAGTAACTTGCCCATTAAACCCTAGGCATGATTTAGTATCCGCTCGGAGCATGGATCATATGTCTTTGATGATGGCTCATGCTCCAAAATGCAATTGTCTCCGTGAGGCAAGGATAAGACATTTTTTGAATCACAGCACTGTAATAAAGGCACAGACACGTTGATCAGATGTCCACAAGGCTGACTTGCTCTGCCTAAATCTCACGCATCATTTTCACGGTCTGTCTCATGGTGCAAAAAGTGGGGGTATATAGAGAACACTGAAAGGTGTTTTTGCATTATACACATACGAGAAACATCGAATCTGGTCCTAGATGTGTTTAATTTGCACACAAAATAATATGGCAGTAAAAACAGCTAAACATGACACAGACCCACATCCTGAGACTTTTCAGTCTTTGCAAATGGATTTCACACACTTGCCAATGCGCTGGCCATTCAAATTAATTTTGGTAATTATTGATCAATTTGCAAAATGTCCTGCGTCATTCCTGTGTGACAAGGAGAACGCAAAAACATCAGTAAGAATGACAAAAATGTGGTGGTTCGGCAGACTTGGCAATACTGAGGAGCATCAACCTTTAAGTTCACTACTAAACACCATGAAATCCCTGGTGACTAGGACCTACAACTCCATGATCAGCCAAGCCCATCCATGGAAAGCCGACCGAAAACATGTCTTTTACGTTCTTCTCAGAAATAATAACAACAGCTTGTTTGTTTTATCTACTCTCTCCAGGAGAGAAATCCGTTACACCTAAGGTGGGCAAGTCAGGAATGTATGCCCACAAGTCTCCGGTTTTTACCTGGCCCTATAGGAACTGTATTCTCCATTATTATTCTGACAGAGTAAAAAAGGGCAATGTAAGAATAAACTTCTTGTTAATACAAAATCCCTCTGTTGGTCTATTATAAAGATGATATTTGTTTCATGCATGGACTGTCCATGTCCCCCCAATCTGATGAATCATCAAAAACTGGAAAATGTGAAGAATGTGTAACTCATGGCCCACCTGAAGCAGACTGCTTTAAAAAGGTACAATGAGTCAAGATTCAAGAAACTCCACTTCTAGCGGTTAAGTAGGTGAACACCAAAATGCTTATTTTTTACTCTTTGGATCCACTGTCCATTCCTGCCTCTGAACACAAAGCATGCCTCTAAGATTTATGGTTGCCTCTAAGATTTATGGTTGCCTCTAAGATTTATGGTTGCCTCTAAGATTTATGGTTGCCTCTAATACATGGCGCTCCCTTGGTAAAAAAAAAACAAAAACAAAACAAAACAACAAAAAAACAACATTGTATACAGGTCCAGAAAAAAAATAAGAGACCACTACAAAATGATCAGTTTCTCTAGTTTTACAATCGATGGGCAAGTGTTTGACCAGGCTGAGCAGTTTTGTTTTATTCTATAAACTACTGGAAACATTTCTTCCAAATTCCAGATTAAAAATATTGTATTTTAGAGCATGTTTTTTATGAAAATGACTAATGGTTAAAATGACAAAAAGTTACAGAAATTTCAGACAAATAATGCAAAGAAAACAAGCTCATATTCATTTATAAACAACACAGTACTAATATTTAAACTTAGGATGAGTCAAAAAATCAAAGTCAAGAGATGAGTATTTGGTGGAATAACCCTGGTTTTTAATCACAGCTTTCATGCGTCTTGGCATGCTTTCCACCAGTCTTTCACATTGCTGTTGAGTAACTTTACGCCACTCCTGGCACAGAAATTCCAGGAGCTCGGCTTTGTTTGATGGCTTGTGACCATCCATCTTCCTCTTGATCACATTCCAAAGGTTTTCAATGGGGTTCAGGTCTGGTGATTGGGCTGGCCATGATGGGGTCTTGATCTTGTGGTCCTTCATACACAGTTTGATTGACCTGGCTGTGTGACATGGAGCATTGTCCTGTTGAATAAAACAATCATCAGAGTTGGGGAACATTGTCAGAGCAGAAGGAAGCAAGTTTTCTTTCAGCACAGTTTTGTAAGTGGCTCATTCATGTGTCCTTCACAAAGACAAATCTGCCCAAGTCCGGCCTTGCTGAAACACCCACAGATCATCTCTGATCCTGCACCAAATTTCACAGTGGGTGTGAGAAACTCTGGCTTGTAGGCCTCTTCAGGTCTCCATCAAACCATTACCCAGCCAGCTGTTGGACAAATCTGAAAATTGCACTCATTAGAGAAGATGACCTTACTTAAGTCCTCTGCGGTCCAATCCTTATGGTCTTTCCCAAACTTCAGTCTGGCTCTTCTTTGCTTCTCATTAATGAAGGGCTTTTTTTTCTAGCTTTGCACGACTTCAGCTCTGCCTCCAGAAGCCTGTTTCAAACCGTCCTCACTGTGCAACTCACCCCAGCTGCTGCATGCCATTCTTTTGGTAGGTCAATTGACATCATCTTACGGTTGTTAAGTGACATTCGAATGAGGTGGCGATCATCGCGGTCAGCAGAGAGTTGTTTTTCGACCTCTGCCAGACTGTAGCTGTTGTTGTCCCAGGTGTTTTCTGCTTTACCTTGTTATGAACTGCAGTTTTTGTCATTTTCAAAATGGAAGAAACCTGACGTTCACTATATTCCTCTGCCAGTAAAGCTACAATTGAACCTTTTCTTTTCAACTCTTTTGGCATGGTCTGTAGCTGTATTTTGACTACACTTACTTTTTGGGTAGTCCTAGCGCGGCTTTTCCCATCCAGTTGGTTCTATAACAAGAGTGATGATAGCAGCAGTAGTTTTTATTCTGTTGCTTGTTAGAATAGGATTTTGTTAAGGTGATCACCTATTCAGCATCTCATTAAGCAGAATGAGGTGTATCTGTGAAGGAATTCAACAAACACTTGAATGGAGTGGCTGCTGTACATGTGGAGATGCTGCTTCAGGAAAAAATTGGGAGTGGTCTCTTCTTTTTTTTCCACAGCTGTGTGTATGTTTTTTTTTTTTTGCAAGAAGCTTATTGTCACTTCTAATGCATTGTGTGGATGTGATGGTGTTAGCATTTTACAACGATATGCTGCGTTGCCCACTACAAACTTCTTGATAGTTAAATTCTAAACCTATAAACACTTGGCTCATAAATTAATTTGGCTCATAATTTGCTGCTGTGTATAGTTGAGTGTTTTCGTTGTCCAATATTACTTTTAAATACATTTGTAAGAGCTCATCGGTCACTGCCTATATTAGCTTGCTAGTTAGCATTGGATTCTACCATAATTTATCAAGACAGTGCTGTTGGTGTTAACCAGATATTAGTCTCAATTATGTTTTTAAGACAGCCTTTGAGTGCTACCAATCCAGGTACGCACAAGTCCTGACCGATAAATTTTATTTTCGTCGTCATCGTAATATGAACAAGCATAATCAACACTGCAAAAGATGTGATGAATAAGAACTTTTTACGGTAGCTACCCTCAAACTGCCAAGTTGTCTTCCACACCATTTTTATTTAATTTCAAGACAAATTTGAAATAGATTTTTTAAATTTCTTTATTCAGTTTGTTCAGTGAGTATATTAGCAGCGTACCTGTTAAAGCAAAAAGACATACACATTTTGTTTATAGCGCAGTAGTTAAGGTACTTGACTTGGAATCAGAAGGTTGCTGGTAAAAACCCCAGCACTGCCAAGTTTCCACTGTTGGGCCCCTGAGCAAGGCCCTTAACCCTCAATTACTCAAGTTGTACTCAGTCATAACTGTAAGTTGCTTTGGATAAAAGCATCAGCTATATGCCATAAATGTAAATGTGTTGCAAGTCATATAATCGTAGTGTTGAACAATGTTATTTCACATTCTTCATATGGTGCAGACCTTGCACACACCTTGCACACACGTATGTCCTACACAAAGAAGGCCCTACTTATCAAACTCAAACACCATCAAAATGACATGTTGCATCATAACTGGAACTTCTTCAGTGGAAGAAATAAAGGGAAAACATCTCTACCCAAATACAACAGCTACTGCATTCGAGGCATAATGGTCAGAATGCAAAGGGTATTCAGGAATGCCAGTGTAGAAGCCCACCCATGGATAAGGGAAAAGACAAGGCTGGTAATTTTTGTAAGGACCTCAAGAGCTTCCTCTTGGGTCATTTTTCCATGATCTCACCCCTCAAGTTTCTCCTATAAGTCTTGAATTTCATCTTAACGCCCCTTGAGTTCCTTCAAGCCCTCTCTAGGGCCCCCCTGGCTCTCTCCTTTTGCTTCATCCCTTTCCTTATTCTGCTCTCCCTTTTAGTTGGGAAAGCCAATTTTTTCTTCTACTTTAGTTTTCCTTTTGCTCTACCGTTTTGAGCAGGTCTACCCATTTCCCCCTTCACAGTTCTTTTCATCGAGTACTTTTGTGGCAGGCTGATAAAGCACCGGCTCAATAACCTTGGGAGTGGTGGTACTAACTCCACCTTGGGTCTTTTGGTTTTCTATTTTCTGATAGAGGGAATTGAACTACAACAAGGCTGTAAACAGACCTGGAAAACATCTACAAGCACCTGGATATTCTCCAGTCACACTGGAATCTTGCTTTAAAAATGAGGACAGCAGCATCCAAGTACATCCATAGGTTAAAGCTGGTCCTCAGTAGCTAGTTGAATGGGAATAATATGATAAGTCAAACATGAATGCCCTGCCAGACATTTGAAACCCAGCAAGCAACATAAGGTAACTAAGAGTAGAGTTGGAAGCTGCTGACATCAAGACCAGAAAACTCCACACAATGAATGGCGCACTCCATCCAAGATCCATGTATGCCAGGGAGAAGGGGCTCACAAAGTCTAAAATCCAATGTCCAGAATGAGACACAAAATATAGATGAATATACCCAAGCAATGGTCTCCCAAGGGTGAGCTGATGGAGCGCCTCAGACAGATGGGAGACATGGTTACCATGAAAGCATAGGAGGTGACATGGCAAGATGAGCCGCTCCATAGAATGTATGTACCACAGACAGAGATGGCTGACATGGGACAATCCTACCAATTGCTGGAAAATGCAGCACTGAAGGACAGCACAGAGGTACTAATCAGAGCACAACATCTAGCACCAAGTCAACCAAAGAAGGTGTACATCACACCAAACCCAAGATGCAACCTTAGCGAAGGAACCTCAGAGACAATCCAGTGCACAGTAACCGGATGCAAGTTGCTGGCAGGGAACACACACTGAGAGACACAACCAAAAGGCAGAGACTGGTGAAGAACAGCAAGACCAAGATCCTGTGAGGCCCCCAGATCCAGGTAGATTGCAAGTAGTGGTGAACCAACCAGACATCATGAATTTAGATAAGATGCAGACATGCATGCGCACACACAAAATATTTCAACCTTAATTTCAAAGCAGTAGTTTGTTTGTTTAAGTACAATTTAAAAACAGTGCTTAAATTCTTGTTTTTTTCTGGCCCAGAAATCAAAGGAAGCAAACCCAGATAAATGCCTCTAAAGTCACAACTCTAATAAAACATAGTCTAAAATTAAATGATGTTAGGGTTTTACATTTACATTTAAATGTCTAAGCATAGATGCAGCAGTTCAAGAAGTAGGCTGCACAGCCTATGCCCCATTTGGCAGGGGACCTTAACCAGAGTGACTTACAGAAGAACTTTGTAGTCTCCATCAAACACACATCCTCATGAGAGCATAAATAGGTCAATGTCAAGAATACCATTAGCCTAAAGCCCTGGCTAGAGTGGGAAAGAATACAGTTAAAAAGGTGGGGGAGGGGGTTTGTGCACATTTGCATTTTTATGTGATTAGTGAGTCAGTGAAGAGTTGAGTCTTCAGTCTTCATTTGAACCCAGCCATTATCTCAGCTGTCCAGATATCCAGGGGAAGTTGATTCCACTCTTCCCCAGAGAAAACGTTTGATTCATGACTTCTTTGTATCCTGAGGGCAGGTGGTTCAAGTAAAGTGTGTTGGAGAACAGGGTTTGATTAGTGTTTTTAGGTATGCGGGAGCTTTGCCAGTTTTGGCTTTGTGGGCAAATGTCAGTCTACTAAATTTGATGTGAGCCATACAGGCAGCCAGTGGAGGAACACATCATGGGACTGACATGAGAACTTCAGGAGACTGAACACAAGCCATGCAGCTGGATTCTGGATGAGTTTCAGGGGTCTAACTGCACAAAGGGGAAGACCTTTTCCAGATGTTGTTCAGCAGAAATCTGCACAAACTGAGTCAATTTAGTAATATGAGAAAAGAATGACGGTTATCCAGAATTACCCTAAGGTTTTAACTCAGTAAAGTTGAAAATTGAGAAGTGGGAGAACATACAGAGAACTAATTTCCACAATATTTTAAACTATAGCTAGTGGCTTTAGGCTACATAGCTCACTGAGTGAGTTCCTTAAGTGCAGTCTTTCAGCTGTAGAAATAATCAACTGAGAAGAGTCCAAGGGGAAACCCCATAATAACCACTTTAACTCAGAAACCTCTCAGAGACAAAAAGGTGATCACATCACAATCACTCCAACCTCTCCCATACTACAGCACACAAGATATCATATTGGTGTGTTAGAATGATGTCTCAAGAAGAAGAACTCTAGAATGAAGGCTTTTGAATGGGTGCCCTAAAGCTAAAATAAACCATTTCTACGGGTGCACTGCCAATATGTTAACTTCCTTCATCTGTACCAAGTTGTGCAGTGCTGCATCAAAACAATACATGGACAGTCAAGCAACTTCAGTTTACCCTCAATCCTTTGGATAACAGCCTCGGCTCACAAATCTCTACAGCCCTAGTGCATGAAAAAAAAAAAACGGAGTCACACCTGTCCCGAGTGGCTAAGGGTGCAGTAAGTATGTACGGCAAAAGTACGGCAAAGTGGAGCAGAGAGCAGCACAGAACCAAGGACAGCAGAAGGGCAGGGTGGCCTGTGTGCCGACACAGCGAAAAGCAGCTACACCAGCCTCAGCTCAGTCGGGCTCTCGGCTTTACATAACAGGGTTTAAATGAGCTGAAAGGAGTCTAAAATAGGACAGAAACAGTGGACAGAAAAGGGAGTAAAAACAGAAATCAAAGCACTCACCTTCCGGAACACAATATGAGGAGAAGGCCTCTTTTTTTCTGCTGGGGGGGAGGGGGGTGGGGGAAAGGGGGGGAATAGTCAAACTTTACATCCAAGTCTGAATACTTTATAAATGTCCATCTGTAAAAATAAGAAAATCAATGCATAATAGCATAATATAAGGTAAGTAACATTAACATACGTCTGCACTTGGGACATAGCAAATCTTGCCCGTTTCCCATTCCTGGATACTCACAACCACAGTTTGCACAACCACTGGAAGAAAAAAAAAAAAAAATCCCAAAATTTTACAGAAATTTCATTCAAAACCTGAGTTTAAATTGAATACTGAAATAATGCAGACTGGTCTATTGAAGTGGTTTCAAGATGAAACCAAGAACATTTATTACACTTGTTAAATGAAAGACGTTCATGAAAGGCATCAGAGGTTTGTAAATGAATACCTTACAGTTTAGTCTATACTATATATTGGGAGGTTTCTAGAATGCTCTTCCCCATTCACACTAGTTCCTTTGCCAGCCTTAGAATGGCACTGTTTGCTGTGGTCAGTGTGCTTTGGGTGTTACTCACTCGAGAGGGGGAAGGTCATGGTGCTGGATTTCTCTGTTGATTGTTGTTTCAGGGTCCAGAGCTAGCTGGGTTCTTGGGGGCAGAGGGAAGTTTGGGGAGTGTTTTCCTTCACTCTGGCCAAACAGGTGTATGGGTGTTTCACTGTCTGGTGTCCGGAGGGGGCTGACAGGGGTCAAGGATGACTGGAGCCAGGACTGAGGCAGCGATGTGATCTCCCCTTTTCCAGAAGTGGTAACGAGGCTGAGAGCTTGGGGCGAGAAGCTGCCCAGCCGTAGAGAGGGCGAGCGGCTGGCTTGCTGTGCGTCAGCACTTTGGGGGCTGGCCAGCGAAACGCGGGTGAGTTCTGGAGGGCTTCCGAAAGACTGGTTTGGGGGAAGAGGAGAAGCTTCAGCAGCCACCGGTAGGTTCGGGGTGAGCTGGGGCCTCTGGGGGGTCGACACCTTGTTGCAAGGCGCTGCTGGGGGGGTGGGGGTTAACCGGTCAGGGGTGCGGGTCGTGTCCGGGTCTGGTGTGGCAGTTCTGGAGGACGAGAGGCTGGAACGTGCCCCATCTTCAGGGGCATCAGTCCTCCGGCGCTGGAGAAACACAGGACAAAAGAATGCACAACCATTACACACAGAGCAAAACACACAAGCATATTCCCTGGACTTGGGCCTAGTCTGGACCTAAACCTGAAACATAGAAGTATGCATAAGCTTCTGTACTAGTTTCTATTAATGGCTCAATTAAGATCTGGAGGAGGAGGAGGAGGAGGAAGAAGAAAATAAAATCTCAGAAGTCGCTTGCAAAAAGATTTCGCAGTTACCTAGAGAACTCAGCATAAATGTCAACAAAAGAAGAACTATTGGATAATACCTATTTTTAGCTCAAATTGTTCACTGAGAAATATGAAATACTTACAAGAATTTCAAATTTAACATGTATGCAGGTCAACTACTGCAGAAGAAGCCTGCCTGCTTCCACAGGCCCTGAAGGGGCACATTGCAGATTTGACAGTTCTCTCTATTTTATTAATGAAACATGGACAGCATATAAGAACTTTGATAACATACAGTTTAAAAATACAATGATGTTTATTTTATAAATTGGTCAAATTGTATTCCTGGTAAAAAACAAACAAACAAACGAACAAAACAAACAAAAAACCCAAATTATACCTTTGTTGTGACAACGCTATCCACAAACGTTCCTTGTCTGTAGTCAAAGTGAGTCAGATCGATCATCACATGTTTGGCAAGTTCAATCTTACTCCTGAAACGGTGTCCCTTTGGACTGCAAAAGTTCAGGAGAGATGAGATACTTCGGTAAAGGAACAAGAGCACTACAGTAGAAACGTCAGAATAACTTCAAACTAATTACGGGAATTGGTGTTTGCTGTGCATGCAGTGCCTGCACCAACTAAGCACCGGCCTGCTTGATGCTTCGGGAACCAGAAAGGGTTTGTTCTACCTCTTGTAGTATGTGTCTATTTTGCCCATGGTGGAGCCGGAGCGCCGAAAGACCTCCTTCCGCTTCCAGCCTTGACCCAGATCCGGGCAGTCCAACCAGTTCCGTTCCCAGTCCTCATGCTGCTGCCTTCGCCGCCGCCTGTCAAGACACAAGTAACACAGGACAGTCAAGCTGAGGCTGGACACCCCGCGAGAGCGCCCGCTGGCGTGCGGATCTGAACTGCGTCCAGTAGAAGAGGAAAAGGTCTGGCCTGGTTCAAGAGTGGAGTTAGCTTTAAAAATAAGGAAGAAATGGCTTCTTGGCACATAAACAACAATTCCTACTGCCAATGCCTCTTTTTACAGAACATAAGGAACCATTACAATGTCCCTGACATCTTACGAATTTCCCAAGCCAGACACACATTCTGCCTGTATATGAAGTGTGTGTATACAATGAAAAGTATAAATGCACATAAAAAGTCAAAATACATACAATGAATCATGAGTCCTTCTGCCACTTCGTTCACTGCTCCGGTCACTCTCCACACCTTCCTCGCCCTCCTCCTCATAGTCTTCCTCCAATGGTTCCAGCCAATTGCGCGGCGGCTCATCCAGAGCAGCGGCGTCTGCCGTGTTTGGGAGCACGTCACCCTGTAGCACGGGCGTAGCCTCGTCTTGCTCTCCCACACTCCGCCCCTTTGAGTCCTCCGCCATATCTCCCATTACTATCAAAAGCCAGAGGATCTGGATTCATCCGAGGGGCACGGAACACAGGAGGGGTTCACATGCTTTGAGCCGCAGGGGCTTTTACACCATGAGAAGCGCTGGTGCACCGTTCATTTCAAACTGCTGAGAAAAATCAACAAGTCCCATGAAGCGGGTCTGAGTAGACTGCCACCCGATCTTTTCCAAACTAAGATATATTCCTTTATTATTTTTAAAAAAAATATTAAACTTGATAAAATGCATTGAGAAAATATAAATGTGTTTCATTAAATGGTATGACATTTGTTGGGACATTTAAATTATTAATGCAGTTGCAAAGATCAGAGGACTTCTGCTGGTTAGTAATCAGTGTAACAACCATTAATCCACTATTGCACACAAGGCCTGGATTGATCTAATATAAATAAATAAGCCATGAGGACCTTTACCAGCTAGCAATAATATAATTGCCAATTCATCAGAATCATTTGAATAATTGGAGAAATTAAGCTGTTAGTATTCCATTTTTAAAATTATTTAAAGAAACGATAACTACAAAACACCAATACATAACATTTCCAAAAATAATCTTATACATTTCCCATCAAATATAATTGTTTAAATCTATTGTTCAATCTAAGATAGGAAGTGATTGGCAGTTTTTAAAACTTAAATTTTTTTCAAGAGGTCCATTTCGATGGCCAGCTAGCACAGCACGCTCGAGTAGAACGTGATGGAGACTATTTAGACGCAGGAGGGGGGAGGGGCAATAAAACCGAGTGGTTGCCATAGTAACGGTATTCCAGCAAGCTGAGCAGAGATGGGTGGGGAGACCAATAGAAACGGCTCCATCTCGATATCTGCAATGCAGCGCCATAACTACGGCAATGCACCGAGGCAGCCAAACATGGGAAAAAGATTCGATTAATTAAAAACAGTGATAGAGGACTGTGCATTCCTGCATGTGAACCACAGAACAGATAAATTACATATACACATACCCTATTAACGTGGGGGGAAACATAGCCTAAAAAGTAAAAACTAGCCTAATCAGTAAACGAATGAATGGTCACCCAATGAGGAGTAGCATGCAAAATTAGCATCACGGCATAGCTTGCATCTGTGCTTGAGTACAACATTTCTAATTGTTCAAATGTGAACATTAAGCAGAACAACTGGCGTAAAAAGGCCAAAAGCCCAGCTAGACTACAGCAGACCTTAATCAAGAATATGCTTATGCAGGCTAACAGGATATTGGTCTAACATTTCTATAAGCCAAATAGTGACAAGCAAAGTATGTTATTCATTCTTTATTCATATCAGTTATATTTAGGGTGACAAAATGTTTACTGTGGAATGACGAACCCTTTTTGCAAACTGTAATCATGTGGCACACAACTGCTTTAGTCTCCTTGCAATGCGAGTACATTTGTACTTACAGTGGGATTAGAACTCACGACCTGCTGTTCACTAACTAAACAACAAGGCTAGAACATATGAGAAAGGGGCTACTAGAACTAGATATTAAGACTGTAAATAGACCAGTATGCATCAACCTCTGGATTTCAGGATTGTAGACTCAAATGCTAATAACCAGAAGTAAAACCATGCTACCATGTTTTATGAAGTTCTTAAGAGAACCAGTACATCCCAGACCAAGACTAAGAATTCTCAACACATGATACAAACACCTACATGCATGTGGCTGACATTTGGGTGTTAAGATGGTACATGTTTATCAGACACAGTGGTTTTGCCATTGTTTGTTTGTTTTTACATATGCACTGCTATAAGAGAGGACCACCAAAAACAGTACTTAAAACTCACTACTGAGGACTAGAGGATGTCTAACACAAATTGAGCATGATAACGTATGGGCTATAGAATTTAGGTGCCTGATGGGTTTATGGTCAAGAAACTAAATATTAAGTTATCCAAGGAACAATAATGCTGATGGTATGGAGTGACACACTGACTTCAGACCAAAGATACTTTTCTGTTTTCTGCAGTGGTGACAACATTGGCAGGTACTTCCTGTCTGGTGAGTGTTAAGCCACGCAGGCAGTTACATGATGACTGTGAAGTTAAAAAGGCCATTATCCCCTGAAACATTTCAAGAGAAATGTGATACATTTCAGCCTTACATGTGGTGTGACAAGTCCTCCTCAAAATCACAATTTACCCAGCAGACATCAAGACATTTTATTTATAAGTGACAGTCTGCTTTAACATAAAATGCATTTAAATTATCTTTTTCTAAACATATTGCCCACTGTATCACCACTCAAGGAAACTGTTTACCAAACCCCATTCTCTCTCTGTCTATGACAACTGCAAAGGCAACTAGAAGTAATAAAGTAATTTATTTCTCAAATCCCTGCTTAAACCTCGACTTCCTGACAGTGCCTTTGCAGAGCTTTTCCCACTATTTTGAATGTTCCTGAAATCTTATTTTTACATATTGTAATCATTGTTGAAGTCTGATTATTATTTTGGTCTGCCTGTGAGACTATCTGTGCCTGCAAGCTGTTTTTCAGAGGAGCAAAGGCCATAGTTGTAGCTATCACGTTCACCTCTTTAAGTAGTTTTACCTCTTTCTAGAGATTCTGCATGTCTCATTGAATTCACGTATTGTTGACAGTTATATACTTGGTAACGCGAAGGTTATACGGGTAAAGAATAAATTGCCTAGCGCATAATGCAAATTTAAGTATTGCGTTTACCAACGAGATTAAGAGTTATTTGTTTTTATTACAAATGATTAGTACAACTGTAGGGTAATAAATGTATGTTCTGCATGTCATACCCCCGAGAGTGAGGTACAAATCAAGACCTCACCCGGGCCCGTTAAAGCAACAAATACTCCTCTGAGCAACGTGCAATCTCTTCCATACACTAGACAGCAAAACACACGATCCACCACATTGTGCTGCGAGTTTCACAGATGTCATTATGGTAACGTCTGGTCACACACATTAATTGCCATTTCTAGCGTTTGCTTTGGAAAACATAATTGTGCCTAGAAATGCGATGACTTGTGAACAGGCACCTAGCTAACGCTAGCTAACTAGTTGATTTGCTAAGCAAGGGGTGACTTGAAGAGTCATAAACTTTAAGCATTGGTGCATGTCCGCCAAAAGACGATCAGGGTCCTTAGCTACCTTTTTACTGCATCTTCACAACAAAGTAATACTAAACTGGAAGCTGACACAAAAATAACGGGAAAAAAACAAACAGACCAAAACTGCTTCTTACGAACTGCCGTCTAGCTCAACGCTGAAATATTGTGCCGATTTGCTAACAAAGGCCTAAAAAGTAAAAACACGGGGTGGGAAATGTTCTTGGTAAAACAATAAAACAACAACAACAACAACAACAAAGTCTGGCATCACCACGCGCGCACACTGCATTTGCAAAGATGTGCAGCAAATGACTCTTAGGAGTAAAAGCTCAGATTCTTCGATACGGGCAGTGTGCAAAGTTGGGCACAAAAGCCTCTTCTGCTTGGCTTTGATCCGCTTGTGTTCGGGCTGCCCCCATCCGTGCTGAACCTCCCCCACCGCTCGTAACTCTCGCCACTATTTCCCTCTGAAATAGCGTCAAGTCGTTCGACGCGGTCTGCGAACGACAGCAAACGCTCGCGAGGAAAAACGCGTCCGTTTTCGTTCCCTGCGATCATCCTCGCTGGAGTTTTGTTTTTGTTTTTCGTTGCATATGCACGTGCATTTGCACTTTTGAAAAAACAAACCGTGCAACAAAATGTTTTGATGCTGAGAAAGATTCGCTGAAAATGACGAGAAAGCACGCTTACCCGATCATGCCTCGTGCCGTCGTTTTCGCCGTTCCTCCGCGTCTCGTCGCGCCTTCGCTTAGCGACACTTTTCGCGTTCTACTGAGCATGTGCAAGCACGAGCGTCGTAGGAAGTTGAATAGCAACATTTAGGCCAATTTACAATATATAAGAAACGTAACTGCCTCAGCTGATAGCTGGTAACTTTGAGTGCTGGATTATGGCCAATGGCCAATGCTAAATTCAATGCTTCAAACTACTCTGGTGAAAAGTTAGTCTATACGAATAAAAATAAGCATGTTACCAGCAACGGATACTCGGAAAAGTAACGTATTTAAATCAGTACATAACAGTACCTTTGTACTTGATCGGCATTATCAAGACGAATGTGGCATATTACTGTGAAATATTTACAATTATTTTCTTCGTAATTGCCTTATCTAGTTACGATCAGCTATAAATGATTTACGGCATTATTCACATCAGTTGGGGTACATGTTTCGTTTTTTTTTAATTTGTAACCAATTTTTTCCACAACCCTTTAGCCATACCTAGTTTTGGGAAGTGTCACAAACCATGCTGTAACAGCTCAACTTTTCAAACAAATCGACAGAGGAATCGGCTGTGTGACTCCGTAGAAGTTGGGGGGGGGGGTCCTAATCACTGTGTGCTGACTTAGAATCGACTCTTATGATCATGTGGAGAAGAAAAATCTACACTGTTATAACAGTGATGCAAAAACAAATTAGACACAAAAGCAATCAGACCAACTGCTGGCGGGCATACGATAAACTTTTATTTCAAAGTACGAGATATCTTTGTTGCTATGGCACGAAGTTACATGAGATAGATGGACGGTCATTGTTCTCCGACCACTACCAGAGATAAGTACGTTAAAATTTTTAAAACCGTAGCAAACTATAATAAGATGAGTTGATGTGGATGTAGAAATACACCGTCACAATCAGTGTGGACGCACGCAGTAAGATTTCATAGTCCGTGATGCACCAATAATAGCTCGGCAAACATTACGCTTTCAGAACATCATCCTACGTGTCTCCTGTAGAAAAAACGCAGTATTAAAACAAAAATCAAAGTTTTTTAACCACTTAATTGAATTACTTGATGTTTAAAAACGTAGCAGAACCTTAAAAAAGGCCAAGGAGACCTTCCTGGCTATCTGTCCTTGCCGCTACGCAGGTCCGTAGAATGCGGGTCATGCTGAATAGTCTGATGCAGCATGAGCGCGAGGAGGCCCGCGCGATTCGTCATGGCCGTTCTGACGTTTCGCTCCTGTTCGAACAACTCGTCCAACTTGTACCACTAGGGGGCACAAAACGCAACATGGAATCGGATTAATGAGTAAAGTGGCTGTGCTTGTGCAAGAGTCTGTTGCAACCAATTCTATAACTAACTTTCAGGAGTTTGTGTGATCCAGAATTTTTCATTACAATTTTAAATGGTATTGTTACATATTTCCTGAGACCATTATTTCATTGTAAATATAACTTTTGATTATGTCCAATTAAACCCTGTGAACGGATGCGAGATATAATGGAAATGGAGCAAAATATTTAAAGATAAATAATACATAAACAATTATATGAATATATAAATGATAATATTAATATATAAATGATAATGCATAAGTGATTATTAGTCTCCTGTAAATCTGCAATTTTCTCAAGCTGCATTCACAGACCTCTGAAGTCTAAGCCGAGTCTCACTATAAGGCAGGCACCTCTTCATGTGTCTCTGCACTTAAAGTGGCTTTTTCTTCTATAATTGTAGAAGAATTCTCATACAGTCCCCCATTACGTTCCACATGATCTCATTGCTATCTTCTATGAGTGGTTGATCTCTACAAAAGTACATACATTATTAGGTATACTTTCTCTGCAGCTATGCCTAGTGAGCTGCCATACATTTCACAAAGTCAACTGTAATCTGTAATCCATCACTGCAGGCACCACTATGGTCCTCTGAGTGTAAATGAATCTTGTACCCTGTGTGGACAGTCAGCCTTTACTGTCCTTATTCAGTAGCAACTTTGTTTTGATTAAAGGGCTGGTATTACATACTTACACAAATATCTCCTGTCCCTTTTTAAAATGTATTTATTTTAAACAGATTTCGAGAAAGGGGCCACTGAACATGGCATAAATGTACAGAAAACAAGTTAGCATCAGCCAAACAACATACAACTAGCCAAATAAACGATTGGCAGACTACAAGCAGGCCTGGAGAGTAGGGATACCTAGTATTTGCAGAGTAAGCAGCAGGTGCAGCAGCACACTCACCACACGCACGCGCTCCAGGTCCACCTCTGCCCTGCGCAGCTTCTCCCAGCAGTAGTGTTTGTTGCACTTGCGCTTTGACACTCGGCAGTACTCCCCCGTGGGCTCAAAGACGTCGCGCACCAGTGGACACCCGCACACCTCGTCCGCCGGTACCTGCATCCACAGTGGTATTGTGTTAGGAAGTTGTGACTATGGTACAAACCCTTGCTGATAAGAGCTTTGTTGAGTTACTAAAGGGATGTGTAGGGCCACCTTGGGATCTCGGGAGTGCTCGGGACAGAGAACTTGAAGCCTCTTACAGTAAGTTTTGCTTTGAGGATTGTACACATCACAGAACAGCCGTGTTGCACTGCAAAAAAAAAAAAAAAAAGATCCTCAACAAATCTCTTCATTTTGTTATAGTAAAAACGTTATCAATACATTATTGATAAAGTTACATGATCAATGTTGCTTTAACCTGAAGAAATGTAACACTGTTACCAAGCTAATAAAGTTCACTTACCCATCTATTCGTGTGGGATACATAGAACCAAAAGATGTCTGACTCTCATACTGTTGCCATGGAAAACAAAGACAAGCGATTCACAATCAGAATTTAAGAAGTTAGTTTTGAAGACATTTTCACTATACACAATATTAGTATTTAGTCTTTCAGAGGTTTGCTAAAAATGCACCATCAAAACAGTAATGATTTTAAAAGTAATAACATAGTGGGCTAACAGTCAATCATCTACTTATTAATAGAAATACTATGGAGTTTCATTTTTAGTATGACACCACTGGTTGTTCTTTACACGCTATTATTGGTATAAATCTCTCATATTATCAAACGCTATAGAAGAGTATCCTTATATCATTTTCACAATAGTAACAGCATAATTATTATGTTCTCCATCTTTATGCTGTTCACATTTTTTTTTTAGAATAGTATTGTAATGTTCACAAGTAATATACAAAGAATAGGAATGCTGGACAACAACACAACTCACCTTAGCATAACATCTCTCCATATGGCGCAGTGCCACCTTAGGGTTGACTGGGTGACTGCAGGACACACAGAAAATCTGGAGGTCTGTGTCATCATCTCCCTCGTTGACCTGCAGGGGCCAAGAGTCCAAACGATCAGGGCAGAGTAATGCATCTACAGATGCTATGACACCATACCATAAGATGATGCATTTGTGATGCCCATAAACTAATCAGAATACAGTAGCATGTGTCTGATGTCCTACTGGTCTCTGCACCCCAGACCTGCCTACAGGAAACAGGCCATTCCTTCAGGCCTATACATCGATCAATCTGTAATTATGGCTGCCAAAGTGATGCGCACTGACCTCTTCATCATGCTGCACGACCTGCTGCTTTGCTTTAGCAATGATGCCCTCCAGCTCGTGAAAGCGCTTCTCCATGTCGGTGAGCCTCAAGCGGGCCAGCTGCTGCTCTCGACGGATGCGTTCTAGAAGCTTCTTTCCCTGCTCCTCAGCAATACAGGGGCTCTGCTGCCACTGCTGGATGCGTTGGGGGAGGATCTCATAGATCCGGCTGAGGGGCAAGACAAAGAATCTGTTAAAACTTTGGCTAGCTATTATGACAGTGTTATAATGCACTTATTATAACGCATAGATATTGGTTGGCTGTGGCTTACTTGGCGGCGAGTTTCATGCCGCAGTCGTCAGAGCAGTACTTGGAGTTAGGCCGTGCTGCCTCCACGCAGCTCGGCCCGAGACACTGCCTGGTGCCACCACTGTCTCGAGGCTCAGTCCTCTCACTGTGCCTTACCTTGTCCCGATGCTTTTGTTTCGGCTTGTGTTTGCGGGACTTATTCTCCTCTTTCTGATAAAATGTAACAGGAGTAAATCAGACTCTGAAATGCTCTGGTTAACAGCCAAAAAGGCAACGGGGCTAGTGTGGTGCGTCACTATCAAAGGAGCAGCTCCACCCAAAAATTTTAAATGGCTAATAAAGAGTACGAATTTGTAGCCACAAACTTTCCATTTAACCACCAATATGCACCGATCTTGTTTGCAATATTCTAATTCACAATAATTACTTTTCATTCATTAAGCATGGCTGAAATTTCTGTGAATACTTCCTGGGATTCTAAAAGTGATTCGTTTCTCCAATTTGTCGATTACCAACTGCTGTTATGCGCTATCTGTAGATTTGTAGATAGTGGATACGATGGTGTTTAAATTATTGTGGGTAATTAACCTTTTTCTCTGAGCGCTTTTCCCTCCTCTTCACATGTTTCACCTTCACTGCTCTTTTTCGCATGGCAGGATCAAGGTATGGACCATCATCCTCATCACTGTTCCAGCCCTTAAGAGACCACACCCAGAACCCCACACACAATTCCTACTGAAGGCTGTAATCCTAAAGTTTGGCAAAATTGTAATCAGTATGTCTGGAATATCACGGTAAGTGGTGCTCTGTAAAAGGTGCTCTCTCTCTCTCTCTCTCTCTGTATATATATATATATATATATATATATATATATATATATAGATAGATAGATAGATAGACAGATAGACAGACGGATAGACAGATAGACAGATAGATAGATAGATAGACAGATAGATAGATAGACAGACACACACACACACACACACACACACTGCATAACCAAGAAAATGTGGGGTAAAATCTTCTGGCAACAAAACACAAAATGAGTTTTTAAATGCATGGAGGGTTAGCAGCACCTACGCCTGCGGCGTGTTGTTAGTGTGTGAGCAGGCTGTGCATTGCATACGTGGTCTCCGTATCTGCCAGCACGGTATTGCTGGTACAGCTCCAGTTCATTCTCGCTGTAGTCGTCTGACAGGCCGCCATCTTCATGGAGCAGCTCCACGTCTTTATATGTGGAATATTCATCCTCCTTCACACGCAGCATTTTCTGTAGCACAGACCAACACAAGTTCTCTCCCCAGCCGCACCTCGCAAAAACTCCGGAGATGGACTGGACCGGACAGCAAGGACATCCTGCCATGTAGCTATCATTACAGATTGAACCCATTTTTCAGTAATAGTCCTCGGAACCTTGGAATCTGGTTAGCTAACATCCTTGTCTGACATTCATATATCCTATTTTTTTTAAATAAAATATGATATAGCAGAAGCTCAGACTGGTCTGGTCTTTATGTACATTTTCTCTTTGATTGCCAAAGTGACACATCGGACAGATTTCCATATATGGAGGTTGTAAAGTTTGTTTTCTTCACATAACATATGGCACATCTGTAAAACTATTTTTTTTTTTACTGTGATGGATAAACCTGAAGTCTTATAAAAGCTCAGGGCTGGTGTTTTATCCTGTCATTAGCCTTTTATTGGCAGATGACAGAACTGATTAATTACTTGACACAGTGAAATCTGACACCATTATGGGAAAATCAACACTGACCACTAAAAAACAGCGAGGTGCACAGACTCACCCGGGCGCGTACTTCACACTGCCTGAGCCGACACTTTTGTCTGATCTTGTTGGGCCCGCCGAACTTCTTCATGTCTTTACAGAAGTCACACTGTGCGCAATCCTCTGTCCGTCTGCAGGGCTCGCACTCCCCACACATGCGTGCTGAGCGCTTAATCTGCACACAAAGTATTCCCGAACATCACAACTGCTTCACACATGTCCACATTCACAGTGAAGGTTTAGGTGTGGCTGCAATTTTCATCTGCACTGTTTACCCGTGAGCCGCGCCGACGATCAACTTTAAAATCTGGCGTGCCGTGGTCAAGTTGCTTCTCCATTCCGTCTGACTCAATTTCTTTCTCCCGACTCTTCCTGGGACGATATTTGATCTCTAAAGAGTCGTCTTTATCTAGAACGGCAGATTGTGCAAGCTTTGTGAAGAACATGCCTCATCCAAAAAAGGAAAAAATCCTATGTTGATTATTGTAATAGGTAAGAACTGAAAATAAGATTCACTAACAGATACTCACTGCGACATTTCTCACAATACCACACTCTAATTGATTTTGCCATTTTTTCTGATATATTAATGCAGTCGCCATGAAACCACTCATTGCAGCTGTCACAACCACTGTATGAAAAGAGAGTACTTTAGTCTAGACCTATTATTCACACATGGTATTTTAGTTTTGCTATGCTGTTAACTTTGGTTGTTAGAATAGTTTTAGCTATGCAAGACCAGTTCTTGTTAAATTAAGATAGAAACAAAACGTTAAGACTGCATTCCTTGAATTCCTTACATCATGAAGCAATTGATATCTGGTTTACGACAAATACAATAAACCGGTGCATTTTCTCGGGTCAGACTCATCTCTGGTCCGGAAGGTTGGTCTGACACCTCACTATCCTAGTGGAGAGAGAGAAAGGTTACAGACAATTCCAGAACAACAGAGTAATGAAAATGATATTTAGACGAATGTTAGAGCTAGCTGTTTAACAATAATTAATTTCTAAAACGGATTCTTATCTTACTTGCTGCAGGCTAGCAGCCATCACACAGCATACACTGAGACCTTAGTTTACAGTCGATAAGATGCAACTGTCGAAACCCAACAGGCTACAGCAACAAATACCTACCATGTTTTGTTTATTAAGGGACTAGACAAAGGCCAAAATAACCCGCTGAGCAGACGCGAAGGACGGAATTTTTGAGAAGCCTAGAATTAACAGTAGATTAAAAAACAGGTTGATGTCTAACCATCGCAGGTTCCCTATTGTGTTTACACAACACATCACTATGAAAAATCCAACTCCTTCCGCTTCCTGTAGGTTTTTCCTTCGATACCTATGGTCTAGAAACAATCACCAACACTGCCACCTACTGGATACTTATTAGTCCATCATGCATTATCGTTTTCAGGGCATAATGTACAAATGTACACTTGGATCATTTTAGCAAGTGTGATCGATTCAAGGGGAGCATGTCTGCCTGGAGTGTTTATTCTTCATCACACTGGAGCTGTTTTGTTATGCGACTACATTTGAACAGTAGACTACGATGTGTTCTTTGGGCTTCTGCTGGCTTGTTTATTAAAATCGTATTAAAAGCTAAAAATAAATAGATAATGAATTTTCAGAAATTGGGTCATTCGCTCCTTGAAAATCAGCAGCAAATCAGTGACGTCCTCTCAGAAATCTGAACGAGCCGTTAAATAACAAAACAACTGTCTAACTTTAATACTGATTTTTTAGAATCTTCTTGTTTAACCTAAACTATTTACATTCTTACAATACAACAGGTAAATAAATAAATGACACTTTAAGTTAATTTATATTACATTTATTTTCTGTCATTTAACATTAAAAACAAACAAACAAACTACGGTTTCGGTTGAAGATGTCTATAGTGCCACATGAGTTTATTACTTTAAAAATATCCGAAATATTGTCTAGCAGGTAAATAAAAAATGTTGGTCTTCCTTCCTTCCTTATACTTGTGTGATGTTTTTGTTAATTTACAGTTACCGTTACTGTTCAGTAGAGACTTATGCAAGATTGTTTTTTACCCAGCTGTCAAAAATAGGCCTATTATTATTGTCCTATAATATAAACTATGTTTGCCTTTTTCAATTAAGGAACTAATGTTTAAATGTTTGAAGAGACAAAAAAAAAACGTCTTTGTTAATACTAAGCCAAAGACGACTAGTTTAAAACGGACCAGTCGCGTGTGGATGTTTCTGTAGGTTCCCTGATGAGAAGGAAGGAAAACGCGCACGAGCTGCCGCCTGTCTGCTCAGAGACTATTCGAAGACTAGCAGAGAGTTACTGGCTGCGCACAGCGCGAAGTCCCCATATAAAATCATCTAACAGTTACTTTCGGCATCAAACAAAACTGAATCTCCTGGAATCTAAGACTGGCTCTGTTCACGTCAAGGTCAGTGTTTAATGTTTTAATCTAGTTGTTACTGTCAGTAGTTGATAACGAAAATAGATTGTTTGTCACAACAATTAAAAATTACCGTCTACATTTAAAGAAACGTAGCCGTAATGTGAATAAAAACTGCACTCATTACTGGTTCCAAACATTAGGGAAAACCAAAAGGTTTCTGACAAAGTTGTTATTTTTTATTGAGTTGGCGGTTGGGTATAGCGCAATAAAGTGTCTCCAACAGTATTGTAAATGCGCCATTTAGAAGCCTTCACTGATGTTTTATGCCTACATATCACACTTTCACTTAGACGATTGAACACAACTTTTTCACTCTTCTTTCATTCTGAAGTTAAACGTTTTTAGATATATAACAGCAACATAATGCAGGAACAAAAATCAAACTTCCAATGTTTGGGATTATAAATAGATCTTAAACCTTTACAATGTTTTTAAATAAAGACTACACTGGTGTGTGTGTGTGTGTGTGTGTGTGTGTGTGTGCATGTGTGTGTGCGTGTACGTGTGTGTGTGTCTGTGTGTCTGTGTGTGTGTGTGTATGTGTGTGTTGTGTGTGTGTGTGTGTGTGTGTGAGTGTGTGTGTGTGTGTGTGTGTGTGTGTGCATGTGCGTGTGCGTGTACGTGTGTGTGTGTCTGTGTGTCTGTGTGTGTGTGTATGTGTGTGTTGTGTGTGTGTGTGTGTGCATGTGTGTGTGCGTGTACGTGTGTGTGTGTCTGTGTGTCTGTGTGTGTGTATGTGTGTGTTGTGTGTGTGTGTGTGTGTGTGTGTGTGTGAGTATGTGTGTGTGTGTGTGTGTGTGTGTGTGTGTGCATGTGTGTGTGCGTGTACGTCTGTGTGTGTCTGTGTGTGTGTGTGCGTGTGTGTGTGTGTGTGTGTGTGTGTGTGAGTGTGTGTGTGTGTGTGTGTGTGTGTGTGTGTGTGTTATCACATTAACTTTATTTTGGAATATGTGAATGTCTCCTTATTGTGAAAACAAGAACCCCACGACCTCCAGTTATGAGATGCTCTGCTTGGTACAATAACCCACAATAGTTCCTGTCAGAAAGGGTAAGATTTGGGCTTTTGGAATTACTCAGCACGTCCACTTTAACATTGTCTCCACGGTTACAAATCCTCAGATGCATCAATAACGTTAATTAACATGTAGAATGTGAACAGATATCTTCCAAACTTGTTTTCTTTGAAGATAATCACTATGTGTATTAAACATGGTATATTGTAAGAGTTATTACAATTATTTAAATTGTCCTGCGATCATTTAGCATGACGTGATATGTTCCTGTTCACTGTTCCTAGCAGACACTCCAAAATAACTGTCTTGTGTCTTGTAACTGAGAGAACATGAGTCAAATAACTAGATAAAAACATAAGTTATCTCTGTCAAAAAGTATCACATTGACCTTGTTTTTCTCTAAATATTCTGAACACACCAAACATGTCTTATACTCAAGTCCAATATATATTGTCTAAAGACTGTAATTACCAGCCACATCAGAAGCACTGTTCCATAGGACTAACTAGATCAGAATGAATGGTTCTTTGAAATTGTTGCTATTACAGCTTTCCTCAAATGCTTGAATACTGAGCACTCTGAATAGTTTAGCTTTTCCCTGCTTTAAACTGTCTTGTTCAAGTTGTCGTTAGTTACTAATTGAACTAAGTTTTGCATGCTCTGAGGGTGGGAACAGTCCCCGGTAAACCATTTCATCTTCTTCTGCTTGTCTCATCAGAGATATTCACAGGTGTCTCATAAGGAGACAGAAGCCATGGAAGTCCAACATCAGGACGGCAGACTGGACAGTGGCAATGAGCAGCCAAAAAACTGTGAAAACTGCAGTAAGCATGTCACCAAAGCAGAGGACACTGCTGAGACAGGAGACGTTACAGGTGAAGCCAGGCTGTGCTTTAGTATTTAATGCAAATGAAAACTCAGTAAAATGTAATTGGTTAGCAATTAAATAATTTACTTTCATTCAGTGTAAGCCTGTTAACCGGTTGTTTAATCACGAGTTAAACTCTGAATACATGTCACAAGTGAATGTAATCCGCACTGCTACATTGCATTTCACTATGCGGTGCTTTCAAGGGGTTAAAACTAAATTCTACGCACATCATTGCTTTCTTCATATGACAACATGATCCTAACTGTATTTCCATCAAGTGTGTGCAGAAATCATGCCACACAATGCCACACCCCTCTGCTGAGCTCAGGAGATGTGGTTGTAATCAATTTTGGAGGGTGATGTTTCCCTTGAGGATTTGCTGATCCCAGAATTGAACTTTGATAGACTCCAAAAAAGCAAAGATGCTTGGATGAGTGATTTTCCAGGGCGTCCTAACATTCACAGCCACTTAGGTAGGACTGGAACCAAATTAGAACAGAGCTGCAGTCATGTAGTGGACGATGTCATATCTTGCTGCGAGCTGTATCAAAAGAGGCGCTCGAATCTAAAAGAACAAGTTTAGGTTAGATGGGTATAGTAGAGATCAATTAAATGCACTCTGAATCATCCTCAGGTCATTAAGACTTTCTATGCGGTGATGACTTCCTCTCCTAATGGGTCTTTTGTGATAACAGATCAGTGCTTTTTAGTTTGGCACATTTCAAACATCTAGCTAATCAAATAATATTTCTCTATTGCATTTATTGTTTTTTTCTTCAATGTCATGGTTGATTTATGATCTGGCACTGAATCTGATACTGGATTTAAGTAGGTGAGATTTATTTTCTGTTTGTTCAAAGTTCAAAGTTCAAAGAGGCTTTATTGTCATTTTAGCTATATACAAGTACACAACAAAAACCAGACAATGTTCCTCCAGGACCTTGGTGCAACACAAAACAACTGTGCAACAGACAATATGCTACACTATTGCAAACAATCCAATATAGTGCAAAACATTAAATAAACAATAATAAATACAGGACAGGACAAATACAAAATGAATAGACAGTGCAATTATTTAGTCCAGTACACAGTACTGGGAATATGTAAAGTGAGTTGTGCATAGAAGTCAGTGACATGCTACACTGAACATAGCAGTCACCGGTAGCAGCCAGAACAGTTCAGAGTACAGCGCTGGTTTAGTACAGTACTCTAGCAGCAAGTAGGATAATGTGCAAGACTGCAACAGGAGTGCATAGTTTATTTGTGTGAAGTTTGACTTCAGCACTAGTCAGGTGCAAAACAATGTGTGAGTGTGTGGGGTCACATTATATTGTATTTATTGTATTCACATAAATCATTTCTAGATATAAACATTAAATTGTTAGTAAATTCAGAACAAGTACAATATTTAGTTAATTATGTAGTAAATGATTGAAAAAAGAGTTGTAGTTCCTAAATATGAATATCGTGCACCATGACAAATTAATCTCAGTTATACAACTGTAAAAGGGAACGGCGTATTCTTTTCTTTTTTGATTGGCAGATCCTCACTCAGCAGAGATTCCATGTTCCCATGGAGTAGACCACAGAGGAAGTGATGAGTCTTTGACAGACACTGTTATCACAAATGAGGATGCTTTACTGCTGCCTGACCACGTCCCAGGGATCACCCACAAAACTGGAAAAGGTAACAGTATTTAGGTAACAAGAGCATTCAAACAGATCGTACATGTCACGTTGCAACATGTTGGTGCATTTTCACACTTAGATTTTGACCTTGAGAATAGAAGCTCATAAACTGTGACTGAAGTGCTATGTGTTCATTTTTATTTTTATTTTAACATATTAATTAAATACATTTTTTTTTAATTTTAAGATTTCTTAAAAACAAATGACAAAGCATTTTTTCCCTCCAATCTCTTTTTTCTTTAGTTTTTAATAGTAGTAGTACATAGTTTTGGTAAATTACTAGCAATGTACTGGATTTATAATTCAGGCTATTTCACAGCTATCTAATGTAGCATCATTACTGTTGCATTTCACTCAGAAAATGGCTTATACAGTTACCTACTTTAAACCATTTTAAGACACCAGTGAAAAAAATTGGTCATGGGACCTTTTTCACTAGGAAGAAAAAAATCTATCTTTATTAAAAATAATTAAATACATTTGAATGAATGTGGGATGAGTGTGAGAGAGAAAGGTTCCAGCCCTTCTCCTCCCCTTTTTTATGAATATGCATGTGGAAGTCCCAAAACTACATTCTTTATGTATGCAAATTGGGTGAAATGTTGTATATCTGACTGCATATATGACTGAGAGAGCTTTTTACCTCAATTTCAGAATCTCCTGGGCACCTCAGTGGCCCCAGTCCCCAGGACTCAGGGACCAATGGATCATCGGCAATCTGCACACCCCCCACTGGCTCTACAGGTCAAAGGGCATCTGACTCTGTGCACCTACCCAAGTGCAACGAGCACAGCCAGTCCTGCAATAACCATCTACCGTCCACCGCAAAAAGCCAGAGTTTGAAAACCAATGCCAGACAGATACAGGAAGCGGCAGAAGGTGGTGAGGAGATAAATATAATCATATAACCTCTGGAAAATGACTTTACATGCGTACAAAAGGGCAAAGTTGGGTTTTCACGGTTTAGGCCCTGCATGGGCTTGCATAGGCTTTTAAGAATGGGGAATAATTGAAAAAAGAGTTGAGCTCATAGCCCCCAGCAGTGGAACTGGGATTTTCCCCTCTCTGTTCTGAGACTCCGCCCTTTATTGGTCATATCGTGTGTTTGATCAGTGGCCCTCCAAACAGGACTAGTAGGCTAGACTCAAGTATCAGTGTGTTTAAACATTTAGAAAGAGACCCACCCGTACAGGAAGGCAGCAGTAAATATTCGCAGGCCTTATCTTTCGCCTGCACCGGTCCAGACCTGGGGCTTTATCTGTGTGCCTCATGCACCCTGGCACTCTGGTGTCTGGTGATGGTGTCTGTTGGACAAAACATTTACCATGTGGCATTCACCATTTGTCTTGTGAATGTGTGTTTGTGTGTGTGTGTGTGTGTGTGTGTGTGTGTTGGTGTGTGTCAATCTGAAACATCCAAACTTTGTGCTAATGCCATGGACTCTGAAAACAAGTCATTATAAAATGGTGGAAGCTTAATTAGATGCTTTAGGGAAACTGGACTCAGTTATGCATGTCAGAAAGAACTATGGTGTGAGCCAATAATACATTCGTACCATTGACTCAATTCCGAAATGTTAAAAGAGAATTTGTATGGGTGTGCCTGTATGTGTGTGTGTAATATGTGTTTGTTGTGTTGTATTTGTGTGCGTTTGTGTGTGCACGTGTAATATGGGTCTGTTGTGTTGTCTCTGTGTTTGGGTGTGTGTAGCTATAATATGGGTGTGTTGTATTGTGTGTGTGTGTGTGTGTGTGTGTGTTTCCAGACTGCTGTGTGCACTGCGTCCTGGCCTGTCTCTTCTGCGAGGTGCTGTCACTCTGCTCGGCGCTGGCCCAGTGCCTCGCTTGTGGTCTGGAGTGCAATGCTCTGTGCTGCTGTGCGGAGGCGGGCGGGGGCCTGACATGCTGCTCCTCCGAGGACCCCTGCTCCACCTTGCTGGACTGCGCCATCCTGGAGGACTGCTGCCAGTCCTCCGACTGCCTGGAGATGTGCCTAGACTGCTGCTCCATCTGCTTCCCTGCTTAGAAATCCATGCATCCAATGGCACGGGAGAGAGCTACTGATGGCAAGCATGCCTGAACACTTAATGTAGGTCAAAGATTCCAGGATGTGTCATAATTCCATGATGCTGAAATTCCATCGCCGCTGGTATTTATTCCCTAGGCTAGGGAGAGGTTAGTGGCAAACATCAAGCTGTGATTGTTCGATATAAAAAGAGCCTGAATTTAAATGCCACGAACATTTTAAATGATTGAATCCAGTTAAGTACCAGAAGTATTCTGTCATTTGACCAATGGGTGGGTAGCTTTGTGCTTACTGTATTTAGAAAGTTCATATTCATATCTGTGTAATGTGACGGGTATGATTATTTGACACTCACGGTTATCTCTAACATGTCTAATTGTGCCTGTTTTGTCATTCGATTAGGTTTTAATTTTTGTTTTGTTTGATTCTTTCTTCTTTAAGAGTTGAGCACATTTGCACTTGACAACCACAGAGTCACAGTTCACCCCTCTGATCACTGCAGGGGCAGCTCCAGCAAACTCTGGCTGTAATCTGATTTATTTGAGACTTTTGAGCATTTGTTGTACAGTGACCCCCACTTTTTAGGCTTTGGAATTTATCATAATCCAAAGCAAATAAGAATTCAATAACAGAATGTATCTAGACCACTGCCACATGCTAGACCATTGCTCTACTTCCATACCAGATACTGGATTTAGCATATGAACTGCCTATTGTGATCTGTAATGGTATCGGGACACTAGAAGTAACCTGTCATGGGACTGCATTAGTTTATAACTTCTGAGTCAATATGAGTCGTTTTTGTTTTTTGGGGTTTTTTTTTGTATTTAGCATGAAAGAATTAAAGAGCCATTGGTTTTCATAAGCATGTCTTACTCTTGTTCCATACGTTTTGAGTTTAGTCTTGGACTAGAACACTTGTCTTCACCTCTGTCATTCTCTTTTCATCTTTGCATTTAGGTTTTTGCTCGTGGGTGTGAATGTCTGTGTTTGAGATTTGGCAACTATTTCACTGCTATACAGACATGAAGCCATTACCCCAGGCCTGGACGTAAGGACGTACTCATAAACTCTGTGTGTGTGTGTGTGTGTGTGTGTGTGTGTGTGTGTGTGTGTGTGTGTGTGTGTGTGCACTACTCCCGGCTGTAGCTAATGTGTCAGGAAGCCTGATGAGTCCAACCCTGAAACTGATGCAAAAATAACTGCCCTGGGTGACCATATCAAATGGCTGCATATTCCTCTGGGCCTGTAGAATTTCACAGTCTTCCTCCAGCCAGCTGCGCCCTGAGGCTGGCCGCGTGTGTGTACAGTGGGCCCTGCAGACAAAGGCTGCTGGAAGGGGAGTATTAAAACTTCAGCTGACGAGATCCAACCCAAAACAATGTCTTGTTTAAGAAGTTTTCTGAAAAAAAGGAAACAAAGCCATGGGTTCAACTCTGTCAACTTTTAATTAAAGGGCCGCTCTGTGGTCTGGGCAGTGACAGAGGAAGGACCCTGCCACTCTGTCCACCTTTCTCACGCTCCACCTTTCTCATGCGAGGCTGTCCCCACCTGCTGCGCCAGGCCATAGAGCCCAGCTCTGGGGTTGTGACCTCCTCGGGCTGTGACCTCTAAAACACTTGGTAGAATGACTGGTTCGGGAAGAAGCCATGACTCATATGAAGGCATTCTCCCAGCACAGAAGCAGCAGACATGTGATTCGAGAGTACAGGCAAGCCATAAAAATTCTCTGAAGTCAGGCTGTTACTCCCCAAAAGGGCAATGTGTGCTACAGATGTTGCACTTGGCAATTGCCTTGGCTCCAAACCACTATCTATACCAAATACCACCATGGTATCCATTGTCATTCATATGCATGACTAGTGTAAGTTCTGGTGGGGTAAATGGCATCAGTGTAAACCAGTGGGAGCATGCTTCTACTGTGCACGAGGTTCCTGCCAGGGATGGGCAGAAGGGCAATGTTTAGAGCAGAGGCGTGCCAGACAGGAAGGAGAGGAAGTGACTGAGATGACAGTGGGGTAACAGGAAATCCCCAGCAGGACCCAGGCAGGACCCCTGCAACACCCCGAGTCGTGCCTGCCTTTTTTTTTTTTTTTGCTCACTGCACTTCAAAGCACCAATGCTGTCAGGAAGCAACTTTTCTAGAATGTCATAGACAGCCCTACCCCACATATCGCACACAGCTGCGAGCCAGGCCTGAATTACTGCAGCACTGCTTCTAAATTCATAATCAAAACTTATTTTTTTATTACAGAAAAATATATCATTAATTTATTTTTTAGGGGGATGCTGATTCAGACACACTGAATTTGGATCTTACTGCAGGGAGTATAGTCAGGTTACATGGAGACCACTTGCTGGCATTAGTAAGGGCTGAAGGACTACTGGCATCCAAAATCAATTCAGTTTGGGGCTCTGCTCTTGCCAGTTCCAGTCTTGACTGTGGTTCCAGAGGACCACAGTAGTGCATGGTGTTCTCCTCTATCTTCAGGTCATCAGTTAGCTCTTAGGCCTTTCCTGAGTAGAAGCAGGTGTGCAGGACTATGGAAAAACACACAATTGTGCAATTTGTGCAGGATGCAGACGTTGTCTGGACTGGAGCTGGATACTGCTGGTTCTTATAATGATTTGGTTACAAAGGTAATAAACTACTGCTTTCCATTATGGAACTGAGCAGAATACTGACCGAGCAGAACTGCTCGCCCTTGCGGAGAAAAACAAGCCTGACACATTTCTTCATGGCTGAGGAAGACCGCAGCAACCAAGCTCAGAAATAACCTGCACCACCAACCTAGTACATACTCTGGCTGAAAGACCAGCCCTCTTCACAGACCACTTAGCATAAGCAGGTGTTTCCTTTCCTCTTGTGAAAGGTTAACTTGAGGAGCACAAAATTATTACTGAGATGAATGACAGGTTTTGCTTCAGCCAAAAGAATCAACTGTAATTCAGTCTCAGGAGTTAAACTAGGGTTATAATAAGAACAAGTTAACTTCAACTGTTTCTTTGTCCTTATTAGACTGACAGTAGACAACTTGCCAAAATAAGTTAATATGTAATATTACCTATGACATCTAATTTTAAATAAGCACAGACATGCTTTCTGAAAAGAGAATTTTTTCTCTTTTCCACATGATTAACAATCAAATTGTGTACACAAGCAGAATTGTGTGACTAGTTCCTTTGTAATACTGGTAATCAAAACCATTTTATTCTGCTCCAAAGAGATTTCGAGCCCTGTGGGACTTGATAAACACCTGTCTACACACGCCGCCAACAACACAGAAGTGCGGACTCCTCCCGGTTTAAACTAGGTTAGCGCTAAAGTGGAACGCCTTCTTCTACCAAACAGGTCGTATGCCCCTCCAAAGCTCTAGAGTGAGTTGCTGTGAGCTGAGGCTGTAGTAAAAGCAGCAGGGCACTGCAGGTGGGCATTACTGCCGGGCCAAAACCAACAGTGTTGTTACCGTGGAAAGGGGGCTCCAGAAGAAATGGCAACAGGTTTTTATGGCAGGGAGGTGGAGACATGAAATAACAACAATAATGTATCCTAGTGGCTGAAGGGAATGAAAACACATGTGTACATGTGACCCCTGGAAGTCATATTGACTGCACATATTGACTGCTCTCTCGCCTTCTTTCTCTCCTTCACACACACACACCCACATACACCATTACTCAGTCATTCATTTACTCATTCATACACTTGGAATATAAAGCCTTCTTATTAGTTAGCAGATGCCCCATTTTACAGTTAGCAGCCACTTCAGTGAGTACGCCTAGGTGCATTTTAAAGATACAGACTTGCCCATCTGATGCCATGCATGACCATCCTATACCCCTTTTATCACTGTTCATTTTCTGACCACATTGCCACTATGGACCGGATATTATGCTGTCAAAGAATTGCTTTATATATTTATGATCACTGGTGCATTCTATAAAATGGATGCAAATGTACATATTAGAGTGTTTATCAGTATTTGGTAGGTTTCTCCATTGGTTTTTTTAATGGAAATGGAAATGCTTCCTTCACTGCTATCCACAGACAAGTCTCTGTGGTAACATCCAAACTCACAAATGTAGTGTGCAGCTCTGAGCTTTGGTTTTTTATTTGACTTATAACATCCCAGTTTCTCCCAGCTTTCTTTGTGTGATAGATGCTGAACCTTGAACTCTGAACTCCTAGATCTGATATGGCCCCATATCTGCTTTAATCTGATAAGCCATTTTAAACCTATCAGACTGACCAAATGGATCTTCCATTTGCCACTCTCTCTGTACTTTGTTAGGATCCTTACACTCCCCTGTTCACTGTCTCTGTCTCTCTCTCTCAATAGATAGACAGATAGGTTTCTACTCATACAATGCCAGAAGCGCTTTGCTCACATGGCTGGAGAAGGCAAACTGTGTACTATGCTTTACTACATTTTTCTATATCAATATGTATATTTGGAGAATTTACACATTTACAGGTCACACAAAGATTACATTTTATTTTAAACATTTATACATTTCACTAAGTAGATAAAAGTAAAAAAAAAAAAAAAAACGAAGGTAAACATTAAAGTTATTCAAATTGGAGTAATGGTGTTGCTTGTCAAAGGTGGAGTCATGGGATAACACAACACATCATTTAAGATACCAACAAATAAAAGATTAGCATACAGAGAAAAATATGCTCAGCAGATGGACAATTCCCTTCCCTTTAGACATACATATTGGACTACTGCAGAAAATGCTGAGCTCAAATGCAGAAAGCCAACCTGAACATAGCTCTTCCATTCTCTTCCAATAATCATATATCTAAATGTCTACTATACAATTTAATCTGTTGGATAAGACAATAATGTAGGTTTTAATATGTTTCTGAACATAAATTGCACATCATATCACGTATTACAAAAAATATATATAAAAGCTAACTTATTGCTGTCTAAAAAGGCGTATTTGGGTAAAATGTTTACAAAAATGGCACTAAAAGAAAAATTTATACATACATACATACTCATACACACATATATTTGCGAACCTGAACATGACAGTAATTCCATATTTTGAAAAGCAAATGGGTAGGCACCTCTGACATTCTAGTATATCACAGCAGTGTCATTATGTGGCTACTTACCTGCTATGACTATTCATTTCTGCATAGCGAAGACGAAAACCTTTCTACAGTGCTAGGGAAAACATTTACATAGCATAAGCAAACCGTGACTTCTCATGTCCCACAAGCCACTGACATTGCATAGACTTAAAAAATTATGCATACTAAATCATTTTCATTTCATCTAAGAGGTTCCTTCATTTGACCACAGCTATTTCATGGCTTTTTGGAGGAAGGCATTTATATCTTTGAAATTTTCACTGTGAAGGTAAAATGAAAATCTCTTTACCTGCAGAGCACTTAAACTCTGTTACTTTTGGGCACAATTAATATTTAATATTTAAAAAAAATAGATTTGAGTAAATATCTGAAAATATATTTTGCATGTATCCTCACATTCAAGCTATTACAACGCACTCCAGTGGATATCTACGGCAACTGCAGAAACAAGGCAACATCTACAAATAACTTTCTACATATGCAGTGGTGGCTGCTATGTTCACTGCCATGCACCTGTATTTACTGGCGTTCCACATCACATATCGCATACAGGTACACGTAAGCACATAGCATACACAATACAAGCAGCACCTTCAACATGAGTGACAAGCAGGTTCAACTTCCTTCGTTAAACCTCACAGGTCCTCAACAGTAAATCTGTTTGACTTGCTTTTACATCAATGGAACATAAAAACTCTCAACAGCAAATACAACTGGAGCACATATCAACCACGAAAGAGATCACCCACCAACATAGTCATCTCAAAGTGAATGGAATGGTCTGTGGATGCCCGAGAAACAAAGAGTTTGGGTCACGTTTTAAAAGGACGTTGCAAAAGGACGTTGGGTCACGTTGCAAAAGTCTTAGTGAACTCAGGAAAACAAAAAGTCTTTTTTAAGGTCCGTAGGCTACCCACACTGCACTCAGATGTATGGCTCTGCTCTTGGGGTGTAGCTCGTTTTGTTTGTGTGTCTCCTCCACTATGAAACAGATGATCCTTAACTGGAACATCTGGCTCACAAACAGGACGTACTGAACATGATCTAGCAGTTTTGCAATCGCAGACGAAACCTGACCTGCTGACTTGGCAGGACGAACCCAGGATGCAATATACAAACCATCCTTTGAAGCAGTAAGGGTGAGGCAGCGTGCAGGAAGGCAAAACAAAGCACAGCAGTTGTTTCAGCAGTTGTAGGCTTTCTAATACACTGTCAGTGTGAAAGGAATATTCCATCAGTAAACCCGAAACCATTTTTGTCAGTGCCTATGGGAGGTCATTTTAACACATCTATAACTCTAAAACCAAGCATTTGACAAATTAACTCTAAAACTATTTAAAATGTTTAGTGCTGGACCATTCCTGTAATGTAAGCCAGACATGGCTGTTAGATTAGGGTTCAATATGTGTGTGTATAATGAGCTGATTCATTAGGTCACCTCAGGTTCCATAAAAACACAAACAGGGCTGGAGGGTGGCAAAGTTCAGGCCAAGCAAAGGAGTAAAATATGAGAAATGACGCATAGGAAAGCAAGTGTGTCTAAAGCACTCATGTCTCTGTCGAATACACTGCTTTATATAGAAAGAGTAATCACAGAATAAACTAGAAAGACTAGTCATTCTTTCTAGAAATGTAATTGATGTAAAATATTTTGCATTCTGCAAAAAAAGGAACTGTTAAAAGGATTAACGTAACCATTTTTAACAGGAACAGAACAGAATCAGAGATGTTAGAAGCCAGTGGGTATGGAAATAATCTATGCCTTTTAAACAGAACAACATAAAACTCGCTTTAATAAAGGCCACTACCGTCTACTTTAGGTATGAGGGCTTGGCTGGGCAGGGGTCATTTCCAGAAAGAGCAGGAAATTAAAGATAATTTGCACAGGACACCTGATTTTCTACCAGTTCAGATTTCCTGAGGGACATTTACACGTGTGCCCTGACAGGATCATTGTCTCCTTATATAAACATACACATATGCAGGCACGCTCACAACCACACACTCAGCAAAATTCACACAAATGCATAAACACTTACACATAGTGAAAGAACCTGTGCACACAAGCGAACAACAAAATACTACATCACAAGAATACAGCAGTACTATCCCTTTCAATTATGATGAGCTACATGATCCAAGGGAAGACTAAAATGTCACAGCTGGCATTTTGAAAATCTGTCCTCAACAAATGTTATTAGGTTTTTTGTCTTGTTTTGGCTTCACTGAAACAATGAGACTCATTTGAGCATCTCTGACCCAATATTCTTCCACACACACCACCAAATACAGACTGCAGGATAACATGCCATACTTGTTTGTTTGGAAAGTCTTTAGATTAACTTGATATTATGAACATTATAAAATAACTTGTTAAAACCAGTGGTATTTGTGTTTGTTAAAGAGTACTGTGTCAGTTTGTCTGCAACTACATAGTGCCTATTTCAGCTTCTATAACACAGTTCAATAAACACACAAAATCATTAAATCAGGTGCTTATTCTGATCCCTAATTGTAAAATTTATCATATGTACATCTATTGGCATCATACATTCTTTAAAAACAATGCAGCTTATCTCATCAATAGCCTATTACTCTGCTCTTGCAAGCAGTTGTTGCACCTCTGACTGTTGGAGGTAAAGGCTATGGAGTGCACGCCTTGGTTATCTCAGCAGGGATCTGTATGCCATGCTGTGTGTAGGCCTTTTACAGTAATGCAGTTACAAACAACTGACGTTGTGACGCACTTCCTGCTGTTGGCTGGTATGTGAGGTGCATGGGCAGGTATGAAGACGTCGTCGGGCTGCCTGCTGGCTCTGTGTTGCAGTGACACAGTCCTTCAGGCCGAATTCAACGTCAAAAATGTGTCCGTCACAAGTCCTCCTCCATGCTAAAACTGCTTCTGCGACTGCTGGTCTTAGAGGCCCCAGGGGAGACAGAGGACAACAGCGGGTCGGCACCCCCTACTGGCGACAGAGCACCACCATCGTCCATCAGAATGTCCCCTAGGCCCATGTCTCCCATCAAGGCGGGGCCAAACATGGAGGAGGCAGGGTCATCCAGCTCGCCGAAGGTTAGAGTTCCGAGGTCGAGCGGGATGGTCATGGCCTCTCCCACGGGCGAGGCCGAAGGCGGAGGGGAGAGTAGAGTGGAGATGGTGGTCTGGTTGAGCCCTTGTCCACCCAGGGTGAGGAAGGTTTTGGAGAGGGGCTCTGTGCTGGACTCCAGAGGAGTGGGTTCCTGCCGCGGCTGCTGCTGCTGCTGGTGCCTGTTTGTGGGGTCAGAACCCTGGGAGGAAGCGATGCCATGGACACGAGCCTGCATCTCCAACTCCTGATCCGAATGAACCAGAGAGAAAACAGAAGGAAATTAAAAAGCACGAAAAACATGCCCAGGGGTTAAACTGAATCACAGCCATAACACAAGAGCTGCCTCACTGGCGAGGACACATGTGGTGCACACACGTTTTGGCCATTATTTTTGTTTGTTCCTTAACTCTTAGGAGACAGAGCCACTAAAGTAACTGCCTACACACAGTTGGAGAAATTCTGCTGCACCATAGAGTAACTCCTACGCATGACACAGAAGCAGACAAAGGAGCCTAAAGGACTGCAGAAATTATTATAATTTTTTGGCACAAAGTTTTCTCTCAAATACTTCGATTACTTGTTTGTGGCCTTGTTTGTGGCCTACTTTTCATGATTAATAAACATGATTTAAATCTGTACTCATGGATCTCTCTCCAGTCTGTCTAATTCAAGGAACAAAGCCCAGGGTGAACAACGAAAACATTCTCAGATGAATTCCATACATTCTTATCCAATTTCCACTCACAGATTATGTCATTACTGGTGTCTAAATGAACAGTTGACGTGAATGAAAGGCCAATTTGCCATCCTGGCTCCTAGGTGAGGGGAGGGTAGAATGTAGAACCAGGCCCTTGATGGTTGTGATTTAAATACCCATGTTTCCTAACATAAACTGTCTATAAGTAATAACAAAATCCAGGATAAAATTTTAGACATCTGGGACAGAATACCTCTTTTCTAGAGATTTTCCCACAAACATACAGAGCTTAAGTACACCATCCCAATATCTGGACTGGCTGAGTCTGCCTGAGTGCTGCAGGCTCATGCACAGTGCGGTAGGAGCCTATAAAGGGCCGGAGGGGTGGGGCACACCTGGATGCGGAGGAGTAGGCTGTGGTTGGTCAGTTCCAGCTTCTTCTGCCTGAGCTCCATTTCCTTGGCTCTCTGCTGCTCCTTCTGCAGCTTGCGGATGTAGTCCACCGAGGCCTTCAGGATGGTGCCCTTGTTCCAGCGCATCTCACTGTCTCCACAGCAAACGGGAAAAGTGTAAGAGGCATGGTTATGTGCATGTGCGCGCGCACACACACACACACACACACACACACACACACACACACACACACGTGTGCGTGCGAACAAAATGTGCACCATTACTCTAATATAATAAGCAGCAAGTATTGCTAAATCATAGAGACTACTGAATCATATGAATTACTATAAATTGTAAACCTTATACAACCAATTCTGAAAACAGCAAAATATAATTAATACTGACGGGTCACAGGACTTTGGAACAAGCTCTCCCAGTTCTTTAATGCGGTCATTGATGTTGAATCTTCTTCGTCGCTCAACTATGGAGAGTTAAACGTATTTAGTAACAGTACAGCCATTATTGCCATCTCAAAATACAAAATGTTCTATTTCTGTAAGTGATGTTTCAGTTTTGCTGAAAGCTGATGCCTCTCTTTATGTTACAATGTGACTTACAACTGGAAAACTCAACAGAATATCAGATTTTACATGTAAAATGAACATATAAAATGTGTAAAACTGTATAAAATATAAAGGCATGCACTTCAGAAGTCCTTCACTGGCAAGGTTAATTTATTGCTGATGCCCAAACAATTATTTCAGTAAAACATGTAAAAGTTATGAAATCCATAGAATTCCATCTACTTAGACCCAATAGCCTATCCCCTGTCTTCAAGTAATCCCTTGCCCCTTGAAGCTGACTTACAAGGGGTAGTGGCTGAAATCTTCCCCTACATAAAAGGTACAATCCTTTAAGTACCTGATATGCCATCAATAGTCGTGGACTGCTTTAACATACAGTTTTTGAGTTTTTGATGGACATTTCTAATATGCCATCATCAGCTGTGGGGATCTTGAGCAGGCTATAGGAATCCTTTTGCTGTTGTCTGCAGTTTACAACTTCAACTTATCACATCAATCGGTCCCCAAATAAAAAAGTACACTGCTTCATTAGCAGTGCTCTGCAGGCAACCCTGCCAGTCTACACTGATCTGCAGTGATATTAGAGGAGCGGTAACATTTAGCAACCCCACTGTTGGACTTGTTTTACTTGCGTTTTGGGTGCCATATGCCTGCAAAGGAGGGTTGCACCATGAAAATATTTAAAAATGCAGGACTGTCATACACAAATCAGCAACAGACTAACATTAGACCAAGATAAAAAATGGCTATCCTAATCTCTATTAATGGAGATAATGCTTATATTTGTGGCTTTCTTTGGTTGCTTGTGCAACCATTTTGCTGGTGATTCAGAAGGCATTGTGAGAAATTTCTCATAACAGTCCATTTGGGGTGTGTCTCTGAAAAAAACCTCAGTTTGGAGAGCCATGTGGTCCAAACACTTCACCCAACCCCTTTATCCTAACAAAAATCAGGACACCCTACACCTGGGCAAGATCACACAGAACAGAGGGGTAGGGCTAAGAGGTAGGGCCAAGGGGTGAGATAGGAATGGGCCTGTTACCTGTATACAATCATAAGCATATGTGTAATGAAATTAATTTAGTGTGTTCAGTGTCCAGGTCAATATTCACAAGAATGTGGGCGTGGAAGAATCCACCCACGGAAACAGTGAGCAAATCCTAGTAAAACTTACTAAGGTTGTGGTTGTCCTTTTTCTGCCGTTCCTTAATGAGAGCTTTAGCCTCAGCATCTGGAAAACAGCATTAAAAGGTACTACTATTTAATTAATAACAGACAACATGAAATAGAATACAACAGAATATAGAAAGACTGTTCCCAAATACCTTACTGTACTCTACAAACATGACTAAATATGTGACAAAGGACTGACATCACACACTTTATTTACTATGTTAGGAAATTTCAGAACACCACTACCACTACCTGAACTATTAAATTCACCTTTTCCACTAGAGGTTAAAGATTACTAATCAATGTATAAACTCCATAGTCTGCAATGTGATTTTGTTGATTCAATATACATGCATTGATCCATATTGTGAAACTACACAGACAATAGGAAGAGCAAATTTACTGATATAGCACTTTTCATACACAGTGGCAATTCAAAATGCTTCACATAAAATTATTAAATAACAAGCTTAAAACATCTAGAGATGCATCACCTCAGGAATGTTTTGCAAAAAGAAACATTACATAGATTAATAAATATATGGATTAAAATTGAAAATGTAAATTAAATACATCTTAAATAAAACAAAATACCAATGGAGTGTCAAAATGAAAAATCCAAAGCTAGGAACTAAAAGCAAAAATTAAAGTGCTGAAAGAGTTCAAATTAAAAATGTAGTGTCAAGATAAAAAGATGACAATAAAGACAGTAAATTAAGAATTAAAATTATTAAAATGACATTGTAGCTTTGAAAATGAAAAGTTAAAAGTGCAGTGTTATACAAGGGCACAAGAAATTCAAATTGGCTTTAAAAACGTCATTTGATGAAGGTTAATCCAACATTTGGCAGCCCAGTAACTAAAAGTTTGGTTCTCATGTTTGGCTTTATTAGCTGACCAGTTGCAACCGATCTGAGAGGCCTATTGGATTACTATAAATTGTAAACCAAAGTAATCCAAATAATTATACAACTAGCTCAAAGATATTTTTGGGCCATTTAGTGATTTATATACATGTTGAGATAAATGCGTGTGTGATAAAATCAGTTCTGTACTAAATGGTTAACCAGTGTAGGTTTTCAAGAGCTGGGGTTATGAGGTCTATTCTCTTTGTTCTGGTAAGCATGCTAGCAGGTGCATTTTGAGTAAGATTAAACTGTTTAATTGTGGTATTTGGAAGGCAGGTCTAAATACCACTGTATGAATCAGTTTTTTAACATCCTGCTTAGACATGAAATGTCTAAGCAGTCATATCCTGCTTACACACTAAAACCTTGCTATGTTCTATAGATGGTAAAAAGCTGACTTGACACTGATTTGATGTGAACGCTGATGTTCAGATCTCAATCCATTATTATGCAAAGATTTCTCACTTGGTTTCCAGTCATCAGGGCTCTGGTGTCAAGATGAGTAATGACCTCATGTCTGTGCCCTTTACCGCTAAATATAATCACCTGTGTCTTTTCTTTGTTTAGTTGTGGAAAGCGTCCTCTCATCCAGTTGTTTACTAGCCTTCGGCACTGTTACGTGATCAACAAAACCGTAGCCATTTGAGTCCCATAAATCTGTGCGACATCTGCATAGCAATGAAAAGCTATTTTGTGATTTTGAAGGATTTGTCCTAGTTAAAGCATATTCTGATTGAACAGGTTCAGTGCACTGAACAGCATGAATACAGCTCTCACTCCATAACACAGAGGTTCATCATCACTGCCACAGAGCAACACACTCCTAGAGTTCACTAAAGCAGTGAAACTGGGAAGTAGAAACAGCGGGAACCACGTGAAAGGAACATACTGAGGCTGACCACTCAGACTGACTCAGTCAAACGTAACGGAGGGGTGTTGTGCAGAAATAAGGAAAAGGGGGATGAGCGTGAGACAGTGAAGACAGGAAGAGGGGGAGAGAGGAAGGACAAGGAAGTGACTGAGGTACCTGTCAGTTCTCTTTTGACGTTGTGCAAGTTTGCAGGACAGGAATTGCTGACTGTGATGGTCGGAGCTGCCATCCCAGCACTGCTGTACACATCCAGGATATTTCCTGAGACTGGCAGCTGAAACCCACCAATAGCAGAACGTTAAAACAGGACCACCCCACCACTTTATCTCATAACCACGTCCCAACCCCACCCAGTGGCACAGCGTGGTTGCCATGTGGACCCCATACAATAACTGAACCATACTGGAACATCTGAAGTTTCCCTCACACACAATCGAGCTCAGCAGACCCTGGGAGCATCACTCTGGCCTGTGTATGGTCATTGACTAATAACACCAAAAACTAGCCAATACAAAAGGTAAGTAAAATGGTCTCTCTCTTTCCCTGCCAGTCTTCCCAGTCTGAAGGCATCTTTGGCGGAAGTCAGATTGCTGCTTGGAAGTGAAAGAGTGTTGGCATTCGCTGGGAGTGAGGAACCCCCTCCTTGTGCACAGTCCTCCTGGACTCATCTTCTCCATTGCTCTCATGTGCTACACAGCTGAGAACATGAGCTAACTCTTTTGCTCACATTTACTCCTATAGCTCCTTCTGTGCTAACAAAAATAAAAACATACAATACAAGACTGCCTGATAAAATGCCTGTATAATTGATTTGGTCATGATTTACATCAATTATTCATTGTAAGTTAATAGTATCTATTTCGTTTCTCTGTGTACATTGTATGTGGTCTGAGATGGCAATAAAGCTGACTTGATTATATTAATCTCCCTCCAGGCCACTGTGCATAATAACATCATCTTAAAACTGGATTTTAAAGCCTGCTGCATTTCTGAACAGCTACAACTTGAGGTTTTGCCAACACTAGTGCTACTAAAAACAAATAGAAGTGTATGGCCATGTGCTGCACTGTTGACTGGAATCAGTCTTGGCATTCGTCTTGGCATAGAGACATTGGAAGAACTCATAACTATTCACCCACAGTAATAGATCTTTAAAAAAACAAAACCTAAAATATAACGGATACAGTGACAGATTTGGCACTCTGCACAAAACTACTAGAATACTACTTTACCACTGTTAATTTCTAGTAAGACGGAAAGTGTGATGTCTAAAATAATATTAATTCATAACTTTTAAATACTATTGTATTTGGTAATTATAAATTAATATTATTGATTATTAGTATCTGATAAGTTAAGTTTTCATTGTTGTGTTATTTTAAGCTTCTTGCTGTACTCTGACACAAATATGACATAAATGTATTATTCAATAAGGTTTAATCATAACCATAACAAAGCAGATCAGGTTGGAACTTCTGGTTTAAAGATTTTTAGGGAACACTGAGATATGAAAACAGCCTATATAAAAAATCTGTGGCATTTTTACTTCCCCAATAGCATCCTCTTTCTCTCCAAAACCAGAGCTTTGTGCACGCTCCAAAACCAGAGCTTTGTTAGCCATGTGCACTCTTACACTAACAATTTACAATAATACACATGATCTACAACAGTAAAGCAAATCAATCAACATCACAACATCCCACTGAACAGTAAACAATTGATATCAGTGATAGATGAGCTTGCAAAGAACAAATCTAGAAACAACAAACATCCTTCATAAATGCTGGAACAATCATCTGGTTTTAATTCATAAAATCAAGCAAGACAAAATTCAAAATCTGCCCAGTTTACCTCAGTTTTAATTCTTTTCTTTTCATTCTCCGGCACTAAAACCAGAATCCTCATCTTCTCCTAACAACAGCACACACTTCTTCCTCTTTCTCGGACAGTTAAAAAAAAAGAACGTTGAGAATGGGGAAATATCTTTCAAAGGGCAAAAAAAAAAAACCCTCCCACTGTTAGCTATCAGCTTAACACACACAGACAGAACTCCCTCTCACTGGCCACTCAGTACTGTGTGTGTGTGTGTTTTCTGACCCCCTCCCTCTTTAGCCCAGTGCATGTTCCCCACCCAGCACTACCCATTGGTAGCCATGTGTCAGAAGTGCATGTTGGTCTCCAGATCAGCAGTGGACTCCAGCAACTCTTGCAAAAATTCAACTACTCTGAGCCAAAAACAGAGAAAGAAATCCAGAAAAAATCCACCAACAAAAAAATCCCAAAACCTTGGTAGCTGAAACGATGAGGCACAAGTCCTCTGAGACCAGCCCTGCTGAAGGAATTCGAACTGCAGTGACGACCAGTGCTGCCTGTACTACACAGGAAGTGAAACTGTCTGGAATATCAAACAACTTTCAATAATCAGCGGGCAATTTTTCACAAACAAAAGTATAACGTTATGCTTAAAAATTCATATAAAAAAAAAAATCATAAAATGAAGAATTAAATTAATTAACAACATAGAAAATAGAATTACGCAAAAACAACAAAGTCTGGTTAAGACGAATTAAGAGTGCAATGCCAAAAAAAAGCGATGAGAGAAGCTTAGTGGAATTCATTAAGAAACTAGGCAGCATCTTTGCTCCATCTTTAATGTGACAGTAAGCAAAACAAACCAATTGCAATAAAGAAGAGTAAGATCTGCAGCGATTCAGACCACTGCCACCAGTGATACTCTAAGATCTGTGACTTTTACCCACTCTGCTTGCGAAATCAATGATAAGAGAAGTTAAATGGCTGACAGTAGAAAGGTCCCAGACTAAGCTCAGGCTCCAGCCACCAACACATACTCCTTGGGTATTACCGGGAACAGGGAGACATACCGTGCTGGGAAGCTGCAGGCCAGAGTCGATCAGCGTCGTCACAAATTCATCGTTCAGGCTGGACTCCAGGCTGATGATGTCATCGATGACATCTTCGATCTTAATCGAGAAACAAAATCAATTTGAAAAGTGCAGACAAAGAGGATAAAAAAAGTACAGCCTTTGCTAGGTCTTTACAACATGAATGTGTCTGAGTATTTCTGTGCTGAATCATAAGGTAGAAGTCTTTTTAAAAATTTGGAAAAACCTGACACAGATTCATAATGTTATTAGTGACATAACCAGCACATCCATGAGACACGGCAGCAGTCAAGCCCATGCATTTTAAACAGCAACAAAATCCCCTTTATAGCCTGCTGAAGGCAGGTATGATGGCAATCGTTACGAGATAAAAACACACTGGACCTCAGACAGTGTGCACTTCATAATGTGGCAGCCTGGCAGGTCGGGCCAGCAACCCACGCGAGCTTGGCTGAAGTAGTCTGTGCAGTTTAAGAGTGATTAGAGAGGAGTCCCACATGTCTTGCAGCTATGATAGCCAAGCCCACAGTGTGTGCTATGTGTGCAGGGGCCCATTGAGCCACTGGTGTGATATTTACCAGCACAATGCTGTACTAAACAGCAAGCGCAGGAGAGGGCTTGGCCCACTTGACGAGGACCTGACAAAGCATGCTATTGTATTTACAGAGGGAACTGACCACACTTAAAAAGGATCAGGACACACTGCCGAGGTAAACACCCTAGTTTTAAAGCATTAAATATTACACACGTCTACAAAGCTCACTGGACTTCCTTGAGCATTGCGATACAGTACCATTGAACACAGTTAGTTGTGAAATCTTCATGCACGCCATGCAGCTTTTTGGCAAGCAGATTTCTGTATTTCTTACTTCATATCCAGTTAAACCTGCTGTAGACTACCTCAGATTGGAGGGGGTGTTATTTTTAAGGAACTTCCAAGTTTGAACATCAGCATTTTGCCATTTCACATGCAAGTCCTTTTCCACAGCAACGTATTATTAGTGGTTTCACAAATAAGTAACCAGTTCACTGGACTTCAGCTAATGAACTGGACCCAGTTCACAATGGGGTCCTATGAAAATATCACCTCTAATCCATAACTAATCTCCAAATGGCATTTGTCGTGTGCCACCACTGGGAAATAAAGGCACCCATAAACTCAAAGGTCTCTAAAAAGATAGCTCTGAATTCCTGTACAGTCAATCGCACAACCTGTTTTTCATAGTTTAGATGTGTTTGTGTTTCTGCGTCATTCACGTTAAATGTTAGCGCTGCCACTCTGCTTTTTGGCCACACAGTGGGCGTAACCACAGTGACTCCCACCAATTATGATGTGATGTGTTTACACTCTATTGGGGCTGTAGTTCTATACTGGCTGTCTATTTATTGATTTATTTGCCATTGTACAATTAACATGACTGAAATATCAGCTATTTAGTCACATTTCACACTAGATAAAATTACCTATTCCCCTCAGCCTTATTCTTCTTAGAAGCAGATAAATGTTTTTTTTTTATTTAAAGTGAACAAGCACAGGATATGGTTAGAAAAATATACAAATATTATATATAAAATATATATATATAAAAATTCTTGTGTTAGTTATAAATACAGTCAAAACTTACTCAGTGCCTAAAAATACACTGCTTTACCATGATTACAAACAGTAAAACACACAGCTTTGTGTCTACTTTACGATCCTTTTTTAATTTCAGCTTTGTAAAAACTGCACTACTTTTACTTTGCACTACAATTTCAAATAATGGAATCACATTTCAAAAAATTACTTAATTAAAATGACATCATAATTTTATACTGTAATTTAAAAGTATCTTCTAAATATAATATGATGCATGAAACATAATGAAACATAATAGAGATATTATGAAACATAATAGAGAAGACATTTTATGTCTTCAAAATGCAGGGCATTGACCATGAGCCTAAATTACATTTCAAGGACTTCTAATATGAAGGGCATATCTTTTGGACACTATGAATGACTACCTGCCCATTAACACTTGTGTAACAATTGCTAAGTAACCAATGGTGCTGTGGCAAAACTAGGCTTGCCTAGTCTTATTTTGATTACTCACTTAATTATGTTAATTATGCAGTGAATGAATCCACACCATTATATTAAGGATAAGGGTGATCTAGAACAAAAATACATGCAGTAGAGAATCCAAGCCAACTGTGCTAACCAAAAAAATCATCAGTATTCTTATTTTTAATTGTTCTGTTGCAAGGCTTTCTGGTCAATGAACCAACACCCTTCCGAGATTACAAAGGTGTTGAAATAGTGAAATTCCAGCTACAGTCCAGTAGCCCATGATGGATCGGGCCTTACCTCCTCTTTGTTTGGGCCAAGGCTGAGTACAGCCAAGGGGCTGCTTGGAGTGCTGTTGGTGGCCGGCGCCAGCTCGGGGGCGGAGCCTGACTGAGGTGAGGAAGATGTGGCCAGCGTCTGGTTGGCCACCTTGTTGCCAAGCGTGTGGGAGAGGTACTGTTTCACCTGCTGTCTCTGAGCCTGCTGGATGTGGTACTTAGTAGGGTTCTCCAGGTGAGTCTGAACCTGTCGAGAGAGAAACAGAGCATGAGCACATCTTCTGTTTGTGTGTGTTGTAAAGATACATCTTCATTGCTGATCAGTAATTCATGTATATTTATAACAGGGTAATCAAGCCTGCACTGAAAACAGAGGCTCTTCTGTTTTACAAAAATAAATAGGTGTAACATAAGATGTAGCTATAACACTCCAGTAACCACAACTGTGGATCAATGAACTATTCTTTTAAACACCATTTAAAATCAGGCCTAAAGAAAATCAAGGTTTAGTGCAGCATTTCCGTACATGCCACACTAAGATAATGTGGAGATGTTGCCGGAAATGCCAGGAAATATACTAAAAACTGATCTGTCTGTGCTTTTCCACTGTGTAGCAGTGCAAGAGTCACTGCTAAATACCTCCCCAACTCTGCTCCTACCTTCAGCACCTCCACAGGGACCTGTGTGGGTGTGGGGCGAGCAGAAGGCAGGGTGGAGGAGACGGAGATGGCAGGTGAAATGTCGGTGGAGCGTAGCAGGGCACTGGAGGCCTGCTGTTGGGCTTCTCTCCGTTCTTGGTCCTGCGCCTGCTGCCTCATCAGGTCCTGCCTCATCAACACCCGCGACGTCATTGCCGAGGCGCCCGGGCTCGCCACAGACACAGCAGGGGCAACTGAGTCACTAGGAAGGGGGCAGAAGGGGAAATCATCTTCAGGATATGGGCAGGACCCCCAGCCACCCCTGCCCTGATAATAATAATCCTATTATTACTAAGCGGTTTCAAAAACACTGGGTGAAACCAAGCCGTAGGTTATAATTATGCAGCATCTTAAACTTCTAATGTAGGGCCAGTTTACATCTGTCAATATAAGGGTATTATAACTCTATTCACTGTACATCCCAGAGCAGAATTCTTACTCCAAGAAGTATAATAAATGTAGACCTATTGGTCCCATTTTTAAATGGGTGACCCAGGGCTTTTTATGTTATAAAGCATCAATGGGTTTGTTAAAGGCACTATATAAATCTAAATTATTGTTGTCATTATAAAAGTAGCCTAACTACCACAGACAAACCAACCATGGAAACAATGGGCAGAGATAACAAGTAAAGAAATGGAAACATAAGTAAAGCCGTGTTCCAACCGCATGGTATGCCACTGTCTAATCCATCATCTGAGAACACCTCTACTTACTCTAGTGGCTCACAGCTACTCAAAGTTTATGCTCAACTACAGAGTAATTATATAATGAGACACTGTAGAAGAGAATACTCATCATTATAAATGGACCACTAACCACACATTATAATTTACCTCTTGGCTATGAATTTAATATTACTAATAGTTGGGGGAAAAAAAAAATCACTTAGTATCTGATCAAATCAGTGTGTGTGTATATACTGGTAAACAAATGGTGAAAGCTATTAAATAAATCCTGCAGAAACAACAACAAAGCTAAGATGGTTGACATGGCTTCAGGCTAGTATTTCCCACAAAAGTACCTAACACCTCTTCCCAGCATGTCCAAAATTTCTGCTGAGTCACTGTGGGAACTCCCAGAACAGAGTCTCTCTTTCTCTCTCTCTCTCTCTCTCTCTCCGCATAGAGGGCCAAAGGGCAGTGTGCCACACAGATCGCAGCTGCAAGGCTGTGAGAGAGTTCAACCCGTGCACTCTGACTCCTCTCCTGACCCCTCCCCTGACTGTGCAACCCTGCAATCAATCTGGTTTAGTCAAAGGTTGGGTTTTACAGAACGGTATCCAGGAAAAAGAGCCCCGTGCAGTCCATGCCAGCGCAGGGCTGCTTCAGGAGCCCACAAAGACAGAAGAGACAAACAGCCTAGTTCTGAGTCCCTGGAAAGTATGCACTGAGACATAGAGAAATTCAGAGGTAAAGACCTCGCCATTTCACTGCTGATCTATACCAGCAGTACCATCTATACCATCTATAACAACAACAATGATGCACATTCATTACTTGATAGGGGTGCAAGGGTGAAAAATGAAGCTGAATCCACTGTTCACAGCCACTCATCTAAAGACACCATGAGTAACGGGCTTTCAAGTCCTTCTCTGAATAAACACTACAAATGAAAAACAAACATCTGATTATCTTGAGTGCAACAATCTGTTATGCCAAAGAGAGTGAGGATGTTCCCATCCTTTTAAGTAGGTCTGGAATGTAGGTGGACCTTGACACGTTGGTTCAGTTAGAGTAGATTACTGGGTAATCTGGTTACGGGTGAGTATATCTGAATTTGAGGTAAGAAGGTATGGTTCAATGAGATTTGGTAAAGCTGAACATTTTATAAAAAAATAAACAAACATGATTGTTTTTGAGTTAAACTGATACTGCAACCGTTAGGCTGCACAAGCACCAGTGCATAGATTTACCAGTATGTTCAGAGTAGATGCCAAGCAAATTTCTGTAACAACTCACAACAGAAATATCAAACAGCAAAAAGCAGTTTAAAATTAGAAATGCTTGATTGTGATGCACTAAATCAATACATAAAATGCATTAGTCGCATTTTAATTATGACCTGATCTGAAGTGCTGGCATGTATCTGAACTCACCTGATTGTGATGGGCTGACTCTTCAGCTGATAGAAAGTTTCTGAATCAGATTCGAGGATGCTGTCCACTTCGATGTCAGCAACGATTCCGGATTCTGGTAATAGGGGCTCCACACTGAGGGCATAAGAACATAACTAGACTGAAGTATAAGAATGGAACTAAGCTAGAATAGAAGATAACTAAGGTAACAGAATGTAAAGGTGGCTCCAAAGCAACAAACATCTCTCAGTAATGGACAAGCCCACTGTGAGACCAGCTCACCAGGAAATGTAGTTGGGGTGACTGAGAAGGTCATTAGTGTGGTAGACCACAATGCTGGATTCAAGGACTAGGGAATCTCTTTGAACTCAACTTAAAGCATTGCTGAGCTACTCTGGCTTCAGCCCAGACATGTTGAGATGTCACCTTGTCCTATCTGAATGGATGCTGGTGGTCAACATCATGCCCTCCCCCAAACTGCAGAGCTGGATTTCTTTCTCCCTGCACTGATCATATATTTGATTGACAGCTGTGAAGAATTTCTCCAGAGATTAGAACAAGTGTTTTGACTTTAACCTGCCGACTATACCTGTAATTGATCCAATAAGTGTCACCAAACCCACCACTACTGCACCAGTACCACTTCCACAGTAAACAGCGGCCCACCCCTCCAAACATATTACAATGACAAATTCATAGGTAGAGGACGCGGAACAAAAACATTTAGGCTATCTAACCGTTTAGAATGGCACAAATGTACTATTCTATAGGATAGGAAAATGGTTGCTTGATCATATTTTAAAAGAGCAAGGGAGCCATGCTTTATATTTTCTGCTGTGTGTGCGACACTTAGGAAAATGATTAAAAGTCCGTTGCTCCTGGTCTGCCCTACTCTATAATGCGTGCGCCGCCCGAGCGTCAACACAGACTCAGGGCCAAGGTGCTCACTTCACCAACACAGCATTACAAATGTCAACAAAACCAACCTTCACATCCGATCGGTATGAAGATGTAGGGCCCCGCAACGAATTTCCGGTAAATACACAAAACATGCGTATAAACTCCAGCCGCGTTAACGATGTACGAGAATGTGGGTTATCCAAGTGATGGAAAATAAACGTCATTCCAGTTCCGGTTATCCGACGGCAAATCTGCAATTATCAGTTGAATTAACAATGGAGAAGGTAATGTGTCAATGTTAAACTGTTTCTAAAACGCCAGCTACGAAGTAAAGCGTAGCTCTCTCCGCCGAGATTTGGTTATAGTCCAGGGACAAATCGTGCCATGATGGGACGTGCTCAGCTAACATTCCAGTAGCCTACCCAGTTCCTCCTGACGAGATGATAAAACAAATCTCATCGCAACTTACACAATACTGGATGTCAAAAGTGTAAAAAGTTCAAATAAAAAGGCTTCCCTCGATCCTGGAAAGTCCGCTTCTAATCGTCTGAGTTACGCACGACCAAGCAGCGCTCGGTATTTACGCCAAAATAGGAAGCTGTTTCAAAAGCATAACATACCGCTCTCACCGCCAGGGGGAGCACCTGCACCACTTCATGCACACTGGAGGCAAAAACATATTTCTCTACATGCGATAAATGGCGATTTCATCGCAACTTCAGTGTAACGAATATATGTGAAACTCAGATCACATAAAAAACTAAGCCTTTTATAAGATAAATAAGAAAGCCTTTTAAGATATTTGTCAATTATTTTACTGACAGCTGAAGAAACCTTTGAGTTAGAAAGTAGTTCTTATAGTAAATAAAACCCCCCATCCTTAACTGAATCTTCACGTACATTAACAGAAAAATCACAACAAAATTAGTTTACCTATACTATACTACTATACTAATAATCACCTATAACAATGTATTAATGGTATTACCAGGTTATACCAGTTATTTGTAGTAATTCTGACAATTGAACATTATTGAAACTACAGTCGCAAAAAAAAAAAAAAAAAATTATTTCAGTGTCATTTTAAAACGTAGACGTAAACAGCCCAATCATTTAGAAGAGCTAGTGGCTAATATTAAAATCCTGGCAAATATATGGTGGAGTAATGATTGTGTTGAACAACTACAGGATGTATGTTAAGAGAACATAATAAGTAAAAAGTTCAACATAAGCATAAGGCAAATTTAGAGCACAAAACAAGATAAGAGTTCATGCGAGGACTATCAGTCAATGTATCTGTCTAAAATATAAATAGTATAAGATATTTTTTCTAGCCTGCACTGCTTGTCAGTTGTTTTCTTTCTTGCCACATATGTATCTGCCATATTTCCTGAGGAACAAAAAAATAAAAAACCCACAAAACTCACTGGACTCAGCAATTCTTCATGTTCTATTCATTTAAAATACGGAGCTCACTGGAAACAAAGGTGTGAAACTTGCAGAGTCATTTCCTGTGAAATCTAAGTTCAGGATGGAGGCAATAAAATTGGGCCTGTGAGCTCAACAAGGCTCACATTTCAGCAAAAGACAGTCGTGCTCTCTGGAACACCTCATTAGTTTTGATTCCAAGAATTGAAAGTCTGCAGTTTTGACTTTCAAAAGATCTGCAGCACACTGCTCACAGCTAGATGGCAGAGTGTGTATTTTAAACATTATTTTCACAAGTTAATATAACTTCCACACAACCAGACTGTCAGATGGGACATCTCATATTTCAGATGCTCAACATTTCAAAGACCAAATTTAATTTTGAAAAGAATAGGAACCTCTAATGAGAGAGAATATTTTCGGGGTGCTTCATACTTTAAGCCTAGAAGATAGGACTTTGGGATATCAATAGGAAGGTTGTGGGTTAGAATCCAGGCTCTGCCATGCAGCCACTTTGGGCCCTTGAGCAAGGCCCTTAACCCTTTCGGCTCCAGGAGCACAGTATAATGGCTGACACTGCACTCTGACCCCAGCCCACAAAGAAGCTGGGATATGTGAAGAGAAGCATTTAATTGTACTATACACGTGTATATGTATATATGACAAAATAAAGGTATTTCAACCGACCTAGATTTACATTTACAGAATTTAGCAAACACTCTTATCCAGAGCGACTTACAAAAGTCATAGATCATAATCAAATTATATTACTAGGATTTCGCGTTAATTAAACACTACTATTCATTTTATAAACAACACTTCTGCCTTCCCAAAACAAGCAAGACTATCACAACAAATCGTTGTTTCCACAGCGACTAGCAAACACACTAACTATAGGCTCAGGCTAAAATCTGGTAGATATTTGAAGATTTACCACCCTATGTTTGCTGACTTAAAATGGCTTTACATCAACAGTATTTGTGGTCTATAATCATCCCAATTATATGTCTTAATGACGAGCACAAACATGTTGCTTGTCTGCCTGTGAAAAGTGAAAGTACTGTTCAAGAATCAGCATCACTCCAATCATACTCAGAGAAAAGGAAAAAGTTATTTTAAATCAGCACTTAAATCCTGTGCCTTGCACAAACCACATTTATTTTTCCAGTAAAGAAGCGCTTACTCTGCATTCTTCTGGATGACTTACCAATGGATCACAGAGGAATAACTTGCAAGTACTGCAAATTAGTCAGATGAGGCAGTGTGACAAGCATCAGATCAACAACCAGGTCAATTGCTCTCTTATGCCCTGAGAAACATTCTGAAATTACAGGTCTTAAAATGGGTGCAGGTGCACAAGCCTATATCTAGAAATGCCTTAATCAAGACTTCAGAGCTGCTGTACACATGTCTAATGTTATTTACAAGAAGTCAGTTCACTTTTGAACTGTGTTGCAAGCAGCCAAACAACAAAGTCTGGGATTATCTTCAACTGTTCAAAAGATACATTCCAGTCTTTGTTGTCATATGGCCTATCTATGGGCCCAAATCTCCAAGTCAATAAGGAAAATCAAGTTTCATATCATAACAGTAAACAGATTGATCAACTAAGCAAATGAAATCAGTCTAAATGTTATCTTACAGCTGTATTCAGCCATTGTGTAACATTTTAAGTACAATGTTTATACAATGTTACTGCCTGCCCTTGATTTTCTGTATAGAGACGAGAGCAAATAGTTGAAGATGCAACGAAGGTGAATACAATATATGCAACGTCAGACAGCGCAGCTCGTAAACATGAAGTCTGTAAATAACACAGTGGTTCGTAGACTCACCTGATGAGATTAACGGATTCAGCCGTGGAATCAAGAATCACGAAGACCGTCTGCTGTTGTTCGTGAGGTAGCACTATCTGACCGATGCTCTTCTGTGGAAATGAAGACTGCAAAATTCCCTTTCCTTCTCCGTGCTCCTGTTTTGTTACAGACACGCCAGACATTTCTCCACAGACTCGGCAGCAGATATTTGCTGTCAAACTATCTCGCTAGCTACCCAGCTAAAGTAGGTTAATTAAGATGCCCGAATAAAACCAAAAATATTTCACATGTAGGACAGTTCGCTGGCCCTCTAGTTTGGTAATATGATTTCAATAGCCAGCTAGCTAGTTGCGTAAAGCCTTAACTAAAAAAAATCCACTGGTAATGGACACGGTCGAATTGCGAAATCTCAACAGCTATGTCACCGCTATCGGTGTGAAACAAGGTATTATTTTGTATACTGATGGCGACACACCATTATCTTCGCTAACTCCCTTTAGTTGCCAGTAAAGCTCCGCGTACAGTAGCTATCTTTGCCTCTTAAGAGTTAGTTCAGATGACTCAGTCTAGTAACCTAAAGCATCCAGAGGTGGGGAACAACCGCAGGCGCTCTGGACCGGGAAAACCCCGAAATGACGGCGCTTCGAGACGACTGAGCTGCAGAGGTTGGACCGACACAGGAGTGGACCAATGGCCGTGCTCTACGGGCGGGCTATATATTTTCCTTTCCAATAGCACGGCGAGCGAAAATTCTTGTTTACTTGTAACATTAGACGGCCCGACTCTGAAATAATTTTTAGCAATTTCATCATCGTTCTGATAGACATCATAGATCACTATTATTTCGTTAAATGGGTAAAGATACATTTTTTAACGACTATAACCGAAACCTTAAGCACCGTATTTAAAATGATTGGCTTTAAATTCCTATAAATTTATGTAGGTGATAAAAAATAATTTTAACTTCTAATGTAACAGTAAACCGCGTTCACATGATCTTTCGTCGGGTTTTAACATCAAGTGTGGTTTATCACACATTTTATTTAGTCTTATATTTTTGTTCATAAGAGATTTAACAAAGGTAATAGACAAAACACATAGCATTTTGTAATCTGAAGTGAATTTTGACACTCAAGTCTTTCTTTTATTACTTTAATTCATAAACAATTTCATGATCTTGCACAGATTTCATTGGATCATTAACATACAATGGTACCCAGTGGCCTGCCACTAATATAATTAATGATAGTAATTAGAATAGTACTTGTAATAACAGTAATAGTCATCATGTGTACAGCAAATCTATACAGATTCAATGTAGATGGAAACAAAGAAAATTATTCTGTTTGGCATACTTAGGAAATGAATGACTGATTTGCATAATGCAACAGTGTTTATGATAATTTCTTGTCAGATTTTTGTTTGTTTCTTTAAATAGGTTAACATAGTGACATTTTTTAATACTTCCTTTTTGGGGTTATCTGGCAGTTTTCTCCTGTTTTCTTGGAGGCAGCTTTAACACTGGTATGATAAAAGAAGCAATACTCCCATACGCCGTATAATACTGCCATACTCATTCAGTAATGATGCCAGACTTCAGTAAGGTTTTCAGGTGTTGGCACATGTTTAAGATCACCATTTATTACGAACCGCAAACAAGCCTGTCCATGCTCAACCATCATTCAAATCCAACCTCATTACACTCACACATTTATCCGGGCCAATTATCTGTGTTCAGACAGGCAGGATGTTAGCAATTAATCCACTAGGGAAAAAAAAAAAAAACAATTTAAATCCGAGGCCAATTTATCTTAAGAATGATTGAGCACTGAATGGAATGCAAAGTGACTGTGATGTTATTAGAACTGTCTGGAAACATTAGGAAAGAGATCAAACAAAAACATTAGAGATGAGATAAAACAAAAACATCAGGGGAGTGATCTAACAAACAAAAACAAACCAAAAAAAAACCGCATCAGTTTAGATCCACCCATCTTTGGTCCAACAAAGACAAGACAAGACTTTAATCCTAAGTCCATGTGCAGTTGAGTACCTAGGAAGCACTGTCACTTGATTTTATATGGTTCAGTATTTCCATATCTGTATGTCTGTGTAAAATAATTAAGATACCTTCTATTTGGAGTATAAAAACATGTAGATTAACAGCAATATTGCCAGATAACCCTACAAGCCAGAACAATACTAAAAGGATATGTCCACCTACAGCACTGCTTTCTTTAAAAGCTTTGCCTACAATACCTTGGTAAGGCATTATGCAAGAAAGCTTAATTGTCCTGTCGTAGCAATGGGTGATTTATAAATACTTGCTCAGCAAAGCTGCTCCTGTGATTATGCATCACTTTCACATCAATTTCATTGTGCAACAGCAATAAAGGAATCCATCAAACTGGAAGGAGTGCTCAACTGAAACAGTTGTTCAGAAGTACTGAAATGTTACATATTCTGACGTCTTTTGTTAAAATATGCAAAACAGTGCAATCACAAAGATATGCCTGTTAAAATAGACTACATAGGAATCCCCTAAGGCATACTGTAAAGTTTAATCTTGTGTCCTGACACATCAAATTATATTTTAGTGCTTAATAATACCAGCACAGCTTAGAGGAGGAGTTTGTAGACCAGGAATGACAAAACTATACTGTGATAATGCTCGATTTTCAGTATTTACAAAATCAAAATTCATGCACCAGTTCAAAATATTTTGTAAAATACAGGATATAAGGAACTAATTGAGGATGGCTGTAATTCTCTGCACATCCTTCATAATTTCAATATCTTGTATTTTTGGTCTGCACTGCACACAGTCATTCTTGCTCATCAGCTGTCAAAGCAAGAACTGTAAGAAAAGAAGTTCTTAAAGTAAAAAAAAGACAATAAATATATGTGGTAAAAACATGATAACAGACCAACGCAACACACAAAATAATAGATATTTCCTGAAGTATACTTTGTCAAAAAGAAAAAAATTGAATAAAGTCTAATGTAGAAATGTAGTTTGATATGGCATAATGAAGATGAAAAAAAAACAAAAACAGGTAAACAAAACCATGCTTTCCAACAACAGGCAAAGAAAAACACGCGTTTTTGTGAGGATGCTGATAGTTGGCATGAGTGAAGGAGTGGCAGGCTCAACTGAAGACTAGACAATGATAAATATGCACCATGAACACACCCACACACACACACACCCACACACCAACCCACTCAATCCTCCCCAGACAAGCATACACATATCACTCTTTAAATGACCGTTTAAATGTCCATTCCATAGTGATTCAATCTTTTCAGCCCTACCCTTATCATTTAATTGCTCATTTCTCTTACATCTTTGTCCAGAGTGACAACAAAAGCTGAGCAGGCAACAACGAGGTCACTTGAACCGTGAAACACAACCGGACTGGCCGTGCTTCACTTTGAATCAGGCCCTTTCGACCACAGAGTGCAAGGTCAAAAACCAACGTCCAACAAAAACAGTCACAGAGGTTCCGCGTGAGTGACCTGGAGATCACACTGGGCCCATTTTTAAAAAACGATTTAATGAGGAGGGGAAAAAATTAAATTCTATTTTAAAACACTGCGTACCGACGTTTTGATAAAATTGGTGAAAAAAAAGAAGTTGGCTTTTGATAGTCTCCACAGGATTCTCTGACTTCCATCAAAACAGCACATAATGAAGGGAACACCAAGCTTGTCCGTAAAACCTGACCCACAAAACTGGGTTCTGAGGAATAAATTATATTTACAAATGCAGTTGTCTTTTAACCTTCTACCACTTTCATACACAAATACAACACTGTTTAAAACGCTTAATATTGTCATCAAAACCTTTACCATGTTTAATTTATATATACTCTCGATTTTCTTATCAAAAACCCCCTTCTCAGTAATGCAGAGCTATCACAGATGTTAGAATGATAAAAACTGGCCCAATACACAAATACCCTTGTTACATCTCTCACTCACTCTCTCTATATAAAGTCTCCCAATATCCAGTCTTGTTAAACAACAGTCTCCGTGTATACAACTTACAAGCACAACTGAACAGTCTCTTATTTTCTAAAGAGAAGCAGGAGACTTGCTCACACATGCGGTCACATATATCTAGAGCCCTATGATTTGATTCGGTCATTTTCTGTTGTACTACTTTGTGCTACATTATACGAGACACTCCTTTTGTTTATCTGCATGAGGTCGAATAAGAAAATCATGTAGCTTTAGGCTGCAATACAGTAAACTTCCACAGAGTGGCGGAAGTGAGCTAGTCTGATGGAAACGTTGCTTGTGGAAGCTGCCTGTTTTACATATGCTAATGTGTAACCAAGTTCTATAGTTTGCATTGCTTGGGAGAAACTGATCACAAATGGGTAAAAGGTCACCTTGACAAACTTCAGAGGCACAAGATTTGTGATTCTGGCAAAACCCTTCAAAAAAATTTTCATTCTACATGCATCCCATATTTAAGAGAACTCCCCAATTCCAGAATCTCATTGGTGTATTCCCACTATTATTAAATGCTGTAATCTTAGGACAAAGAAACTAGAATTCCATACTATTGTTTAATCTATTTTGGGGTGAAACTGGGCTTCTTGATTATGTGTGCAGCCTGTTTACTCTCTAAGAAACCTTACCTCTCTAAGAAACTCTTACAGCAAATTTAAGCATAGCCAGCCCTTCTTACCACTGGCTTTGCAATACTGAACTCGATAGCGGTATTGATACTGATTTGCCTAATCATGCTGTGAAACCCACTGGCTTTCTCCTCAAACAACATGTACAACTTTACAAGCATTGAAAACCCTGTCAAGAAAATCACTCATTTAGAACAACAAAGCCATGGCCGGCAGAACGAGTGGATCTATCTAACACTGAAGTCACTAGCTGCAGATGTGAAGCATGGCAACTGTATCTGACATGTCCTTGGATACGCAACGTGTAGAGGAGCACACTCACAGAAGATGAGCAATACACAGAGAAACGTACCTGTAGATATATCATGCAACTTACAACTAGAACAATTTTGTGTAAAAGTGAGTGTGTGTGTGTGTGTGTGTGTGTGTGTGTGTGTGAGTGTGTGTGTAGGGGTGCTTGTGTGCAGATAGTGTCCTTGCAGTCAAATTTGAACAGTTTATGTGTGCAAAAAGATATATTTATCAACCAGTCATGTGCTTTCTCCTAGAGAGGTTGGCTCCTCCCCCTCTTCTTCCAGGGCCTCAGAGATTGAGCCATGGGCTTGTAGCTCCTCCCCTTTTCCAGCTCTCGAGAGGACCTCCATCCAGCGTCGCTGTAGCTCCTCACTGTCCGCGCTGAAGTAAACGGTCAGGTGACTCTGGCTCATTTTGAAGGCGTTGCGACGCTCAAGACGGTCACATGACTCAGGCAGGGAGACTTCAAAGCCAATGAGGGGAATACTACGCTGGGCCTTCACATCCTGTTAATTCACACCACAAAGACGGAGGGAGAGAGAAGGGCAGAGTAAGACAGGACAGGAGAGAAAGAGAAAGAAGGAATACACAGGACCAAAGGATAAAGGGAATCCACACAACAGGAGAGAGGGAGGCAAGGGTGAGAAATGTTCCCTCTGTATTAACTAATGGCTCAGGTGCCTTCTCACCTGGGGAGCACCATAAATGTATAGCACCAGGGGTTCATTTTCAGGGACGACGCACCACGCCTTCTGCCAGCCCCGCCCACTGCTCTTTTCCATGTGATGCAGGAAGCTACAGAGTACACTGTTCTCAGCTGCCACAGAGGCCTGTTTCTGTATGAGAAAAATTAAAATAAACAAACTTTATATAATAACAATTTTCCGGTACTGGATGTCATTCATGTATGCAATATTGAGCAAATATACAAATTGATACAACTGTATATTGAGTTACTATATACTGCTATGAGTGACAGCATCTCTCATCATAAGGCTAAGAGTGACAGTATTAAGAACTGCAAAAGAGACTGAAGCTCATTTTGAATCAGAAGCGGAAATGTGGTCTTACTTCTAGAATGGAACGTCTCCGTTGAGTACTATTGGTCAGGCTGGCCGGAGAGGGCGGGACCCCCACCAGCATTGTGTAACAGTCTATACATACACGGTTTGCCCGATTGTTATCGTACAACAACCGTGCACGGAACTCCGAGCATTTCCCACACACCACCTGGAAACAAAACGGCTTACATCAGCCTCGTCCTGCTGCTACATGTGCTCTCTCTGTAGGGTACTGAAAACATGTTTTATGTGTCACTTCAAATCTTGGCATAATGACCAAAGATTTCTCCAACAAACACAAACACTCTAATTTTGGCTCACAGCATTCAATGTTGAGAAACAAAGGTCAAACCACACGAACAAACAGGAACGGACAAACCTAAAGACATTCAAAATAATTCCAAAAAGATGTGTTCACCCAACACCAGTGGATTGCCACTGGTGTGTTGTGACCTGGGTTACTATGGTAATAGCAGCTGTGTTATGGTGCGTATGTGTGTACTGCACCACTCACGTGTCCACATGCTTTACAGTGGTGGCGTCTCTTGGTGATGGAATTGAACGGCTCCTGACATTTCATACACAGTGTCACCTCTTTTTCCCGGATTGGAGTGGGTGCGCGTTTCCCGAGTTCCGTGCAGTTCTGAAATGGCAAGGGAGGGAGGGGTCATGCATACGCCCTGCATGACAGGGCATGACACACTACTGAACACAGGTACGCGGAGATCAGGGGAGCAGGAGGGGTCTAACCAGCCAGCTGGGAGGTGTGCAGTCCTCTTCCCGCACCGAGCTGTTCAGCATCCGGAATGTCTCAACAGTCTGCTCGTGCTTCTGGATAGTAGCCTGGATTGCCTAATAAACGCATGGGGGGGAAGGGAATGTAAGGGGATACAAGAGAAAGGAAAAACGGACAGTCAGAGAGACAGAGAGGAATCAAAACATAAGTGTGAAGATACGTGGAGAACAAGAAGAGGAAAGAACACACAAAAGAAGTAAATTCAATAAAATGGCAGGACCAGCAGGACAAGCTTACCTGAATCCAGTCTTTCTTTTCCTCTTCAGTCCTAGGAAGAAGGAAAAGACTCACATGACATTTCTGTTATGTCCAAATATAACTGTAAAATATAATAAATCCTTTGCAGCATATGCAAAAACTCAATTTTCTCTTGCTTTCGGCAAAACCAATGCTGTGACACTTCACAGCACCCATTAAGGGCTGTTTGCCTGTCCCTGAAAACTGAAATACTGGTTGTATAATGAAGAATGTCACCTTATTTTAGCAGGCTTAGCAAACAATCTGCACCTCTGTACGTTTGACATATTTTACTTTTTTGTACACATTTTTTACTTTGTTTCCACAATTTAACAGTTCCATGCCCTAAAAGAAACCTATGAACCTAAAAAATACACTACTTCAGTTACGCAGATAAGCAAAGCAGCCTAAAGAATCACGCTTTTTCTGTAAAAAGAAATATGCCACTACAACAAACACTTCACATTTTCACAACTTCTCTACTAGTAGACATAATATCAAGTCACACAGCCCACATGTAGACTGGCAAGAAAAATGAAAGAAAAAAAAAAGTGTTTACTTTCTCAATTAAAGGAATAATTTACTCAGAAATGGTAGCTAAAGTTGCAAGCTAACTAATGGGCATACTAAAAGGATCAGTTATCATCGGCCAAATTAAATAAAGCTGGCTGCTCCTGATCTAGTCTGAAGTGCTTTAAAACAGTTCCAACACCTTCTTAGACATGAGAATTTGTTCATTCATTTCTTCATTAATTTATTCATTTGTTTGAATATTTGTTTGAATACAAAACATTCATTTGTTCATTTGTTAAACTCACCTGGCCTGCAGTTCGAGTGAGCGCTGTTTTCCCGACACTAGAAACGTCCGTGGGACATTCATGCTGCTTGCTTCCTTTAGCTGTTAAGTACAGAGGCAAATTAGCACTTTTTGGCAGTGACAATTAAAATGATGAATACAAAATAAGGAAATAATATTTCAAGCTATTCTTGTTACAGCAAGGTGCAGAAGATGACAGACCTCCATTCCGTCGACATCAATCCTCGCCCGCACTCCAAATTTCTGTCCAATCAGTCTCAGTTTGGGGACGCAGTACAGTAACCTGTCATTAAACTTCAGCAGGAAGTGGAGTTTTACACACACACACACACACACACACACACACACACACACACACACACACACACACATGCACACACAGATAGACTTAGAAAATAAAATAAAAAATATATATTTTGAAATTCTGTCAGCACAAGTACCTCACCAGTATAAGGTATCTGTCCTGGGAAGTTCCATTCTTGGCAGACAGTTTTAGGATGTGTCCCTCCTTGATGAGCTCGTTAGTCGGGTTAACAATGTCCTCCTCTCCTCCGAGCAACTCATACACCTTTAGTAACTTTCTCATGCGCTCCTGAAGGACAGACAGACAGACATACAGACGCACACACACACACACACACACACACACAAGTAAACATGCACATAAACAGGCTGGCACATAAAATACAGCTTGTTGAGAGAAGTCACTGGTTCAAACTTGACATGGCTGACTCAGGTCAGTCACACACAGCTAAGCTTTTCTCTCCCATGACAGAGACCATGAAAGCAGAAACAGTTAGCAATTAGCAGTTCTAAATGACAGACTTAAGACATGCTCGTGCTCATGGAAAAGGCAACTGTTCCTAATTAGAAGGCAGCACAGCTAAGAGGCAGTATGGGATTTTGTCACAAGCCCTGAGCAGTCTTCACTGGGGCCTGAGGCAGGATGGTGCATAACAAGAGGATGGTGTGGTATCTCAGCAGCTCCGTCAGTTCAGGGTTTAACTCATCACTTGCGTACAGCAGCTGCGCATGCACAGGGTTTCAAGTCTCATGAGAAGACCCACTCACCATTTTTCTGATCGCAGCATTGGAATGTTCTGCTGCTGTGGCAATCAGCTCCAAAGATTCTAGTGGACAGAAATCAAAGAAAGATTGTTTTGACTGGCATGGGAGATACTGTAGCATACAGCATGAAGATAGTGCTATTGTCATGCTAATCCACGAGTAGGATTTATGGGTGAATCGTTCTGACCCGGAAGAAAACCTCAAACTTTAGATACGTTTTCTTATACTTAATCTGAATATTCTACATTTAGCATGCCTAATAGTTTAGGCGATATTTATTTGGACTAGTAAACCGCTGTCCATCAGGGGAAATAAGGCACTCCCGACCACAAAAGGGTCCTGGGCACTAGCAGGTAAAATGTCAGCACCTGTAAACTTATTGGTCAGAAAATGGCTTCTTACCACTGAACTATAATGTTAGATATTACTGCTCAGCACTTTTTACCCCCCACCTTCAGCACAGCAAAGGCAGAGCTCACTGTCTCCACGTATCACACACACTCACACTCACTCTGTGCGTCTTTAGAGTCGTCAGCATCCTCGGGCAGGCGGTGCAGATAGTCCTTTAACAGGAGCTCGTAGCGCGGAATCCGCTGCACGGGCTCCAGCATGTGGTGCTGGAGGGTGAGGTTACCACACATCTCCTGTTTCTGCCACACACACACACACACAGACAGGAGCATGGATGCCAACGCAGCTGAAAATTCAGTATTTTTTTTGAAACAGAAAAATCAGTATTGTTAAATTTGTATAAAGTATTTACATCACAATCCCCTAGTTATGAAAAGCCCCGAGTATAAATCTTCCCTGGCTGAAATCCTTGTGCTTCATTTTACCCTAATAAAACCTCTTAGGTTTTTCTTCACTCGTTTTTACCTTTAGTGCTTTAATAAAACAGGTTTCGTTTTATCCATCTTACTTTTACTGTTGTCACCGCTACAGTCTCTCAACTCAAGCACTTGTTTATTTTCATCATGCTGTCCCAGCAATGTAAGCAGGAATTAGATGATGATTGAAACCTGCTACATAACTTAAGCTGTAAATGCCAAAACAGATGACAGGATAAACGCAGGACAGGTGGGTAAGCCTGATAAAGGGTGTCTAGACACTGGCACCTGTCAAAACGTGACTTACCTGTATCCCAAGTGCACTTTGCTTGTGCCAAGGATGTAAAATAAGCAAGGTGTCATCCAATTAACACTAGATACATCTGCGACCGAGGTGGGCAAGAAATACTTTGTTTTTCACACATCTGCCAAAAGTGGAAGTCTTACTCATCTCAGCCCAGCATAGAGAGCACCGCCTCCACTGACTGATTGACACAAACCCTCCCATATCCTTGTTGTCCACCCACACACAAAAGGCGTGTTCCTCTGCTGGTGCGGGCTCGAAGCCAACTCATGCAGGAAGACCATTCACAAAAATCCCCAGGACTGGCGGATTTTTAAGCATGTTTACAGTGTGGAGCTACTTGCTTCCAGGCCCTCTAACACATGCAGGATTTGCGAAGACTAATGCCAAACTGTGTGCGTTCCAGTTCTCTGCTTACAATGTGTAATGTTGGCCTGCATCAAACAAATGTCACAGGTGTAAATCTTGCTGTTATTTTGCCCCGGGACTACAGCACAGTACTCAAAACCACGACACAAATACAGCTTTGTGTATGGAGAGCCTGAGGTTCTCTTTTTTTCCTTTTTGGCACTGACTGGGGCTCATATAACTCCTCATATTCAGAATAACCATTACAGAAGCTAAAATGAAAACGACAGGGTAGGTGCAGTCTTGCCATACCTGAATATCATGAATGATGGCTTTAAACTGCGAGGAGCGTTCCATCCAGGTGTTTACCAGCTCCATGGCCGTGTCAAAGTTCTTCACATACTCGCCGTACATCTTCAGGAAGGGAGCAAGCTTTTGCAGGATGTCACCTATCCTCGGGTTCGCTTCCCTAAGGGCAAAGGACAAATGTCAAGGTACAGCTGCCTGTCAAGCCGAGAACACTCATCCCACCTGTATCCCAGCTCTGCATATTTTTATCTACAAAGGAATGTACTGAGCTGCACACTGTGATCTCTCCGTGTTCTAGGATGGGGCGGTTATGTGAGAATGTGTACATTTTGGTTGAGAAGAGGAAACTACTAGGGCCTGAAGCAGATGTTCATCCTGAGATAGTACTGTTAGGATACAGAGATGATCGTCCTGAGATAGTACTGTTAGGATACAGATACAGCTGTCCTGAGACTGTAGTGTTAGGATACAGAGACAGTCGTCCTGAGACTGTAGTGTTAGGATACAGAAACAGCCGTCCTGAGACTGTAGTGTTAGGATACAGAGACAGCCGTCCTGAGACTGTAGACCCCCGAGACCCCCATATCTCCCTTAACTTCCCCCTCCCCACCCACCGCCCCAGTCCCACCCACCACTCTTCCATGCGTTTCTCCAGCGCTGGCAGCAGGAACTGCTGGTGGAAGCAGTAGATGGAGCAGATGTTGGAGAAGATGCCCATGACCACCTCGCAGGGGAAGGAGCCACGCACCCGGGCCTCCTCCATGAGCCGCCCACAGAACACCTGGTCGAGGAGGTGAAGCCTGGACACGTAGGCCTTCTCTGTATGGAGGAGCTCATTGGCGATGTTAAATACTCGCTGCTGGACTGACAGCTGTAAAGACAATGAAACACACATGTACACACACACACACATTCCTGTTGGGTCTTGCCAGTCTGCAGCCTTCAGCATTGACGAGCACTAAACTGCCCATCTGAGTGTAGGGAAAGCTCTGTCTCGTCCGAGAAGGCTGACATTCTTTTACTCTGCATTTGTAAGAAGGCTATCGAAGCTTCACCTTAAAATGTCACATTATTTTTGGTGATTTTGGAGATTTACTAGAAGGTTACACACAAATTCCAAATTAAAATAAGAATAAAATTCTTCCCAAAATTGCCAGTGCCTAATTGATTATTTGTAAATTCCCAAACTGAGTGCACCCAGACACACCATAGCTCACCTCAACAGAGTCCTGTCTGTCTGCTTTAGGCAGAGGCTGCAGAGCCATGGGGTTCATCTCACTTTCATCGCCACTCCCCTCCTCCAAGTCACTGTCACCCTCCGAGTCCCCGCCCCCTTCCGAGTCCCCGCCCCCCTCAGCTGCCACCATCACACCATCTCCTGCTGGACCTTCCACACAGCCGCACGAGGAAGAAGATGAGAGGCGAGGAAGGGTGACGGCCGAGCTGCACGGGCATGCCTCCCGCTCATGCCCAACTCGCTCCTCGTCTGTGGCGAAGCACAGCTCCTCGCTGTGGGAGGGTGAGCTAATGCTGTCAATGCCGCTGTCCCTATTGGCCAGCTTGACGTCCGTCTGCACCGGGGGGAGGGATAGCCGTTCAGAGGGGACATCCGATTGGTTGAGGTCCCTTACCTCGATGGAGTCAAGCAATCTATCAGAAGCACCGTAACCGGACTCTGTGGAGAGGCGCTTCTCGGAGGAGCAGGAGGTACCCGACTGGGTCTCATGCTCCTCTCGTGCCTCCTCCACCTCCTCCTCCACCTCCTCTTGTTGCTCCTGCTCGGCCTTAGCTAGCGGAGCATCCAGGGTCCCCTGGAGGGTGGTGCAGGGCAGGACGGTCCCCGTGGATGGCGGGATAAAAGCCCCCACAGTTGATTGTGGTTCGGGGACCCGTGGAAGACACATCACTCCACCAGTGATGTCAGGCACCACTATGATTTGCTCCCTAAAAATAAAACAAAATAACAGAAATTGGAATTTTTGGACATATTCCTGTATTATATTAAATACATTACTTTGTGGTATCAGCTTTATTTATTAATATTAATTAATTAATTGAAATCGTATCATATTGTATTTTACTATTATTTATTAACGGTATATATATATATATATATATATATATATATATATATATATATATATATATATATATATATATATATGGTAAACAACTACAGTACATTAAACAGCTAAACTTTGTGAAAGTCACTGATGTGGTGAGACCTCTCTCTGTCCCCCACCTCTCAAATCTCTCGATGAGCGAAAGGACACATGTTGGGGAGGAGCTTCCCTCAGCTTGTGGCAGTGTGGTCCGTGATTGGCGAGGGTCGGCAGGGAGTGGCCGAGATGGGGGTGGTGGGAGTGGCTTTTCTGGTGGGCGGGGTCTGCGGGTGTTCGGTTGCTGTAGGTGTGGTGGTTTTGGGGGCACTGAGCAACACAGAATCAATACCGCAATCGTTATTGCTTGGCCATGTTAAGTGACATGTGAACATATCCCAGTGAGGCACCCAGAGTGCCTCTTGGGTCCTCTTTTATATTACAAGCTTTTAATAATACTATAATATAATCTGACATATATCATAATTAGAAGCTGTGGTGCCACAGTTTAAAGTTCCTGTGGCGCTTATCCTAAAGCCCCAACACTAATCTACAACATCCAGAAACCATACTCAGAAACTCTTTGATAAGACATATCAGGTGTGTTAAATTAGGGTGGATACATAGCAGTGTAATGGTATTCAGGTACTTTGTTCATGAGATCACCTGTCACATTTCAAAAATCAAATCCAGAATTTTCTGCATTTTTGATGTTAACATTCGTTAATCCACCAAGCAAAATCCACCAGCCTACATCCACCTGCATCTTTTCTTAACATACAAAGTGCTGAGATGGACACCTTGTGGCTTGGGGCCAGGTAAGGGTGGGCGTGTCTTAGGCGGCAGAGGGAGCGGGTCTTGAGGCCCATTCTCACTCGTGCCATTGCAGTGCTGGGGCCCCAGGGGCCCAGGATCAGAACAGAGGCGCTGAGGGGTCTCGTGGTCTCCTGGGCAGGGGCCTGGCTCCAGGGACAGACTCTTAGTCAGGAGCCGAGGACTGGACGCGGACGGGCCTGCAATAGAAACAGAGCGAGAGAGTTGAGAGACAGAGGGAGAAAGAAAGACAGAGAGCAAGCAATTAATACAATTTTTACAGATATCCATATTTTTGTATCAAATGTCTAATATGTATATAATTTATGGTAATAAGGAAGGGACATTTTTAGCTTGCTTTTGAACAGATTAGTGACCAAGGCCTATAATTATTATCATGCTGCACTCTCTTTCTCTCTTTCTTTTTGTCATAATCATGAACACTACATCACCGTCTGGTTACAGTGTGTGAACACAGCAGGAAAAACTATGAGGCAAAAAGGAGTTATGATTGCACATTCCTGACTGCTGTGACTTGACTTTAGGCTGTGGTGAGAGAGCAGCAGATGAAAGAAGCACCACTATTCAAACGCAAATCCAAGCACCGAGTCCAGGCTGGATTAAAAACATTAATAAAAGGGCTCCTGATGGCTCTAAGAGGGTGAATAAGGCAAAAGCCCCTTTTACACTAGAAACACTTCAGCCTGATTTTAACATTTGAGTTGTAGACATTAACAGTAACAGTCTGGTGTAGTTTCAGAGAGAAACAAAAAACAGGAAATCCATACACAGTATAATTACGCCTGTTCCCATGTCATCTTTTAATCCAGTTTAAACTTTACTTTTAGATGCTCTTGAACTGCATCCAGTGGTCCAGTAATTGTACAGTTTGAATTGGTTATGTACAGGGGTGGAACTCTGTTACAGGAGGACCAGGGCATTGCACTTTAGTGCCCTACGCTAACACATCAGTTAATCTAATATAGGCCTCATAAAAAAGCTGAGTTGTTGCGCATATGTTGTCAGGGAAAACACTAGACTCTGCAGTGATGTGGCCCTCAAGAATTAGAGTCTAACACCTTTGGTCCAGACAACAAGAACTATGGCACACTGCTCCCATACAATGATGCCAGCTGTGTTATGTTCACCTGATAACATGTTAGTCAACACATGTCACTGCCCTCATGTAATTAGAGGATTTAGAGAACAGTCTGGTTAAAGAAAATGCCCTTACCCCAAATTCAGTCCGTCAGCTGAGATGTTTGTTTTCTAAATTTTGCTTATTTAGTTTTGCACTGGAGCTACAAAGCTCACATATCTAACAGGTCCAGAAGGTTTATTCATAGCACTAAGCATTGTGAAAACTGCATGCTGATATCAGCACATGCCTGCCTCACACCAGGTCTGTTAAACAATCTCAAAAACATGTGCTTATGTAGTTTCTGACACCATATGACATACTGCTATCTATTAAAATGACAAAAAAGGAAACCTTGACTGTCTTGACTAATCCGGGATAAGGAGAAAATTGTGGAAATTAGATTTTTCAGGTAACTATTCCTTTATTCTTGCAAAAAAGGATAAACAAGTTTTTAAATTCTTTAAAAAAACAAAATCTATAAAAAAATTATGTATAATACAAACTGCTTCCATGTTGCAATCTCATTACTCATGTGTGTTTGTTCCATAAAGATGTCAGCACTGTGATAATTTATCTGCAGTTGGCTACGTTAATATAGAGTATAGACAGAGTTAGTCGAGTAGACAGTAATCAAATTGCCTTGCTTGGCCTTTAAAAGCTTAATAGGAATGTTTTGAGAATTAGTGGAGAGATTGTCACTGTCTGGATCTGAATCGGATTATGTAGGTTAGTGTGTTAAGAATGCCAGACTGAAGTGTCTACATGCTGGTTTATGATTTGCCCATTTAGCAGTTCCATCAGTCCCTAAATGCCCAGGATTGCAAGCAGGTGCTGTAAGCCTCCCCCTTTATGCAACAGTGCCACAAACATGAAAACGTTGAACAAGCAATGCTGTCCACAGGGGCCGGAAAGGCCGTGTAAACACGTGTCCAAAATAAAAGGCTTCCTTTGATATTGAAATGAGCAAGCTTGTGCTTGTTTTGTTTTGGTTTGTTTTTTGTTAAACAAATCTCGTGGGGAATTTCTTAAAGTGGCATGTCCAGGTCAGATGGTGGGCAGTGCCAGCTGTGTGGCTTGAGTGATGTTGCCGTTTTAAAAAACAGGAAGAACCTGGCTTACATTCATAACGCAAAGCTAATTGGTTCCATATGATGACACTCATATCCATTGGGGCAGGCGTGGGGCTGGAATGACTTCCACATGGTGCGTTAAAATGGCTTAAAGGAGCGGAAAGACAAGCTGGAGGCTGGTCACAGACTTGACTGATCATCTATAGTTGCGTTTGTTTTGTTTTTATTTTCTACTTCAGAAACTTCCTCTGAAATACTTCAAAAACGTTTTCACAAATACGCAAGCATACAAAAATTACACAGACATTTGACCTGAAAGTCCATTTTAGGTGAGACATGAAATTTCCACTGCTGAGGTTGCACTTTTCAAAAGCAATGCAGAAGGCCATGCATCTAAAACATAATGGGCAATCCTATTAAGTAAAACTAAACAGAAATAATTACGAAGTACATACATTATGGGAATTTCCTAATTTCATCAAATAAGAAATGAACCATTAGCTCACATAGTCAAACGCTAATCATGTGGCATGGACAGAACGACTAAAATGCACACTTATTTCCATAATCATTAAGTCGCAACCCCCCATCCCAGTTACCAGTCATTCAGACATTTAAACAGATAAACAAACTCCCTTCCCTCTTCCCATTTGTCATCATTCTTTCAAAAGATTCCAATGAAAGCTACACATATGTTCAGTAATCCTGCATCACGCACACACACACTACATGCGAGACAGTTATAAGACACTGCTTAAACTTCCGGATCCAGCAGACAGGTCTAAAGATAGCTTTACTTCTACCACTACTACTAATATTACAGCACCTCTTTGCTCTTCACAGATTTATGCCTTTCTTAAGATGAGACCACGAAAACCGATGGCTTGGGCTCCTGTGACTGAAATCCTAATGGGTCACAGCTAGTCAAAAAAATTAACTCCATGTCTGTTCACTGCATTGAAGCCCCAGGCAGGGATTTCAGTTCAATAAGCTGATCGTCTGAAGACCCGCGGCAAGTTTTTGGATGCTTGTAGCACTCAACACAAGACCCAAGACTTTAGGGCATAATGGCCCACGGGGAAGACAGATGCTTCCTGGCTGGGTAAGGCAGGCTTAGCAGGGGGAGAGCAAGACGGAGCTGCTGTTTTGGGACAGACAGACTCTGCCTCCTGCTGGGCGTGATCACTGTTTAGGATGGACAGCTGCCTCCAGACAGGTCATGTCCCATCTTAAACTAGATAGCTCTCCAGGAGGATGAATTCCTAATTTCTGCAGTGCATGCGTGGTCTATTTCCCATCTCTGCACTGGAGAAATAACTGGATAGATTTTGGTTAAAGTAGTTTTATAAACATTGACTCTTGTTTTTTTTTTTTAAAGACAGTATAGTTATACCCACAAGTATAACATTAAGGCCCAACATTTTACATAATGGTATTCCACTTAAATGCTGAAATCCTTGGATGTGGTTAACAGATTGGCCTGAAAGCTTTACAAATTCACACTGGAAATCCATCGCCATTGAATGCAGGTGCTCTGCAATATGTTAAAGAGCTGAGCGCTGTGGAGGATAAAATCTGTAGGAAAGGGATGTGCTCCAAGGGCACTAGACACTGAGCACGTATCCAGAGATGGACACACACACACACACACTTCCCTGAATACAGATCACACTGCAGTGTAAAGAAGTGGGCGTTTAACTTTAAGAGAATCCCAGTTTAGGACACACAATTGGCCCATGCTCCCCCCAAAGACCTGTGGGTGAAAAGCCCTTTAGGGTGAGCTGTGCATGCCGGCTGGCTGCATGATGGAGATGGATGTGTAGCTGGCTAAGCAGAGGGCAGATTCATTTTTTACCACCGCAGCAGAGAGCACCTCCCACTGGGCAGGGCCATTTGTCCTGGTGATCGGCCTATATACAGGTCCGATCCAAACTGTGAAAGCAAAACTCTGCACTTCACTGTGATGTATTCTGCATTTTTGCAGAGGCAAGGCCACTGGTTTCCACAGCTTGTTCAATAACGACCACGCATGGTGAGAATATGGACCTGTAACCCCATGTGGAGGACCAACTTTGGGTTTATTTCTCTGCAATGCCACCCCTCAAACCTAGATGAGGGGGCTATGTTCAGATACTTGAAGTTATCTTGAAGTTACATTGGCAGTAATGCAAACATACAGACATTTGAAAAGTCCAAAACACAAATAGAAAACAGATAAAGATTACCAAACTGTATCTTGTGTTTTTCCGCTTATATTTTGTCTGTTCCCTGAGCATGTGATCTGAAATGCAGGAGGTCTGTTTGATGCTATCTGTGATTCTATGGATCTATTTGGGCTTTCTCTTAATGCACAGACCAATACAGTCAAGACCCTTCTGCCCTGCCAGTTGCTTATAAATCAATAAGCCATTCAAACTGTCAGCCTTCTGCTGACCAAAACAGCCATCTTATCTGACTTAATATGAATATTTCATGAATCCTGGGTAGCTCAATTGAGAGACTGAATCAAGAGACCAAAGCTTCTTTACTAGATCCAGTTATATGGTAAAAGGTATCTGCAATATAGCCATAATTGCTGCAGCATGAGAAACTTGCATCTTCTGAAACAGCTATTTAACTTTTCCAGAGAGAAGAAATACTTGTTTTCCATGTTGCATTTGACACATCACAAAACTTGTTCAGAAATGTTTATAGCCATTAAATCGCCAGAGGGCAGAAAAGGGTGCAGTGATTTCCGATTTCCGAACAACAGTGCAGACAGGAGGCTTTTGTGGTAGCACTACGGAAAAACACTTGAGCAGAGACAGAGGGTGTTTGACAATATCTAGTCAGCAGTGAGCTGAGAAACATGTTGAAAATTCTGAACCATGGACTATTTTTGTCCTGGCCTCATTACAGACTACAATGACAGGACAGTCGACACACGGCCAGCATGTGAGCCCTCTCTCATACGACACTCACACTCAACCTGACATGACATGAAAGATGATGGTGCACCACAGTGAAGACACTCTGTCAACAAATGAACGACTTTTCGACTTTTTTTCTCCTAATAGTGGAGGCTTTTCAAATACCAAACATAGGTTCCACGTTTCAAGTACCAAAAAATACTAAAAAAAACCACCATGGCCACAATAATAGAATTGGGGAAGAAGAACTACTTAAGGCAGTCAACTGCAGTAGCGCTGATATATGACCAAGATGAGATAAATTGCCTATGGCATCTGGGCCGCGGCTGTCTGCAGTAAAAGGGTCAGTATCACACAGAGCATTCTCAGATCGATTACACGGCACGTCATAGATCTGTCATTCACAATAACAGCTATGACACCGTATAACCATGTAATGTTACTGTGACAGGGACTGGCAATGCAACTGACCATCTTTTGGAAAGAAAACTGCAGTTTAGGTAAAGCCAGCAAAGACAGAGTGAAAGCTGAAGTGATTTCCATGATGCAGGAAGTGGGATGTTTGTGGAATGGGTCAATTAAACAGAGTGTGCTCAGAAGAGCTCAAACAGCAGAACTCAAACAGACATCAGATTGAGGAATTAGCAGCAGAGTGGAGAATTCATAATGTTCTCAGACATATCCACCACGTCACTTCATGACACTGGGAGTGTGTACAGTATTAGTATCCTGCAAAACATTTAGCTATTTGAAATCATAGCAGGTTTTTTATATATAAAAAATACTGCAACATGTGCCAAAACTACTAAACCTGATGCCAATAGCAACACTAACACACACATATACACCCTTACACACGCCACCTCCGACACACACACACACACACACACACACACACACACACAGACACACACACACACACACACACACACACAGAGCTATCACTCTTATTCAGTAATAGTAGCATGCAGACCCCACAATGGCAATGGCAGTAGTGCTCTCCACAATAGCATTTCTCTCTTGATTTTTCACTCACTCACACACACACACCTACATATCAGATCCTGGCTGCATCGCTGCCTGCAACCCCGCGTGCAGTATGGAATGCTGCGCCAGTGTGCAAAATGTAGGTGAAGCAGCAGCAACTCTAGAGGCTACTGTAAAGGCAGCCGATCGAATACAAATACGCACAGCGTACGAATCAGACCAGATGTTCTAAGACACATTAATCAAATATACTACGAAACGTGCAAATAGAAAATGGGCAGCGGTGTGGCCAACACATCAGACCTCGCATATTAGATCACTACGATGGAACGTGGGAATGCGGCTACTGATATCAGAAGCAATATTCAAGAACAGCAAATTTACGGAATGCATTTGTAACCTTATTTCGGTTAAACCGATGCACGCAATTCCACACTAAAATGCTAGCTCTATTCTAAATTATATTTCAACTCTAAGCTACCAAATGTTGCAGACGGATTTAGGGTCATGTAGCTAGCTAGCTCATACGTGGTGGAAATTCACGCTAGAAGCGTTTGTATTTGGGCCATTTGTATTGCAGTCATCAATCTATTAATCAAATAACCACATCGATGAGGGAAAAAATAAGTTGAATTCTCTTACCCCGGAGCACACTGGTTTTATCCATGTACATCGCGCAGCAAAACACGAAACCAGTCATTAAAATACAGAACGGGAGACTCTATTCCCCCACACGCCTCAAAAAAACGAAATTAAGAAAAAACGAGCACAATTAAGGCTTTTACAAATAATGCCGGTTCCTATACCACCGGTGTCGAGATTAAAAGGTTAAACAATCAAAAATGAAAGGGACTGCCCTCATGAAACAGCCAGGCAGACCGAGTGCATCTTCAGTAGGTCAAAAACAGCGGTGGTTTTCTCGATGAATAAAATTCAAAATTCTAATCTCGCATGGCTGAGCTTTAACAAAATAAAATTTACAAAATATTTATACTGCTAACATATAATGGCAGTCAAAAAGACGCCAATAACGAAATAAAATGCTTTTTCCTTACGTCCCCCCACCCGCTCTGGCTGCCCTATTAACGCCGACAGCAGCAGCCCACTTTAACATGGGGAATCACATACGAGATGAAACCCCCCCCACCCCCCCCCCACCCCATGTTCCCGCCCGCTCCTCAAAACAGCGAGCATCTCCCATCCTCATCTCTGTTTCCTTGACAACACATTTAGAGGCTTTAGTTTTGACTACTTGTCGCGGCTGACTCTAGTGCTTATTGATAGAGCTAATATTTACCATTTAGTAAACAAAATAATATCGGTAGTAACAAAGCAGTAACGCTGCAGTAAATGTTTTTTTCAACATAAGAATACCCTGCTGAGTGGAAATGTAACAGTAACAGTCTGAATGTTACAGTGACAGACCAATAATTCAGTGTAATTTTAATCTTAGGTCTAAGGAAGCTTTACTAAACTTGCAGCATCACCATTTGGAACAGGCATCATGCACTAAACAGCAGTGGAAAAACCTTAGAAAATCATATGTAAACACATGCCAAATCATGTGATCATAAGTAAATTCATATGTAAAAAGATGTGATCATATGTAAACTTGCATGTGAAATCATGTGATCATATGCAAACTAATATGCAAATCATGTGTTCATATGTAAACTTAGCAGAGAGTTGGCTGATTAGTAGCCTACTCTAAGATGCTGCAGCATCCTGGCAGTTCAGTAAATGGGCCTGGCTAAACTAAAATACATCTGAAGATGACAAATTTAAAAACAGATGTTTTAATTTATGCATCTCTTGGTACATTCTGTTTACAGGCATTAATAGCAATTCTTGTGTACATGTGTGTCCTTGTGGTGAGACTAAGGGTCAGATCTAGGATGTGTTAGGGTTTTGAAGTCAAGCTACCATTTACCCTTTATTGGGACAACCATCATTCAGTGGGGCAAACCATATTACACATGACTGGTTATAGGCTACAGCCAAAATCAGTTCAGCAACTCTGACATGACCCTGTTAATCTGTTTGCACTGAGGTTTTGAAATGTGCACAAACAGTACTACTAGTGTTAAATGTACCACTGACTCATATTTAAAGGACAACCAATCTTCGGTCAGCTGTTGTCTTTTAAAGCCTAATGAATGTGGTTCTATGGCCAGAGAGAACCTGATATGGGCCACTGATAATGATGACATCCAGTACTGTGAAGCCACTTTGACAAAAAAAAAAAAAAAAAAAGGTTTAAACACTGTTTACCACCATTTCACAAAAATCTATGTGAAATGATCCTTTGTGGCATGTAAAAGCAGCAGACAGACAAAGGCATATTGTGTTAGAAGTGTGAAAGACGATATGAAATGGAGGCAGTAATGGAGATCTCTGACAGAGGATCTCCAGATAGGCTTCTGGCTCGGTGAAGACATCGTAAGACTGGAGAGAGGAAGGAGAGACTGGTGTCATAGGCGGGCAGAGTACACCTGTCATCCATCCCACAATGTACTGATTACAGTACAGGTCGTCAGTGTCTAGCACATCTCTAACCTGCGCTGCCACTGTGTTCAGTCTGACAAACACTAATAACCTCCAGCAGGGACAGTGACATCAGATTTTGGCCACTGACTCTACACAACTATGTCCTTTCTCTTCCTTCCTCCCGGTCTCACTCCATCGCCCCCTGCTGGGGCCGTAGTACTGCTGCTCCATTTGTCCTTGGCGCAGGTTGAAGGATTTAAATGGAGAGATTTACCCCCCTGATTTCCCTGGGGAGAGGGCCATCTGCCTACTGTCACCCGGCCCACTCCTGCCTCTCTTACACACGCACACGTGCTCATGCTCAGCAACATACAATACGCTACCACTACACAGGCCATTCACTTACGCACACCCACCCACCCACACACACACCCAAACCCACACATATAATCGCCATCCATAAGATATTTTTTATCAGACCTAGCTGTGCATTTCAATTAAATTAAATATATTCTTTAAACGAGAAATATACAAATCTCATGTCACATAACACTATCCAATTCAATATCACTCTGAACCGTAATAAACCAAAGAAAGTTCCAGCCTGGGAGAAGCAAAGTCACATGCAGCTTGCAGTTTTTACTTCTCTGACCACAGACCACAGCTCATCAGTCAACATATCAAAACCCTTTGCGGGTAGGATCTGAGGCAATAGCGAAGGTCTGTAGCTGGGGAGGCCTGATGATCCTTTGTGCCCTGAAAGAGCTGGGTGAGCTGGAGGTTAATGGGGTCGCCCCGCTGAGCCCACAACCCAGCTCCACCCGCCTTTACTGTTCTCTCAACAAACACATGTAATGCCTTGGCGTAATTAACAGCACGCACGTCACACATGGGGACCTGCCATCAGTTTCGTCATCAGCTCAAAAGTGAATGAACTAAATGAGTCTGAAACATTGTTCAGTAACGATCCCTGCATGCAAGATAGCCACAGGAAAAGATGTATACAAATGGGTACCTTATTGAAACAATGCAGTGTTAAATCCTTGATATGACCCGTATTTTTTAAATACCCTTGTCATAAGAGTGCATGCTGAAAGTGAAGAGAAATAGAATTCAGGACTGTGACATGAAAGTAGAGTTTTTCAGGAAAATGATTCATACCCAGTTGCACTGGAAAGGTACAGCAATTCATCAACTACCACCGGTAGTGTGTGTTATACTGTTTCTGAGTCTCTTGAGATAAACTGAAACTTAATCACAGTGCATTAATTTAAATATTAAGTATGTCACTCACAAACATATTTCATTACAAACATCCTTCTCATGAGGGTACACCTGGTAAAAGCATGGATTAGCAGTGCAGAGATGCCATTATTACAGCTGGGAGTCTGAGAAATCTCAGTCCCAGCTGTGGAATGAGTTTCTCATGGCCATAGGACACTGAGAACAAAAAATGATGGCTACGTCCCAGTTGCCATGTGATGTACCAATCACTGGGCATCTACCTGGTATTTGGTGGTGTTTGGTCATCTATGATGGTCTCGGTGATCTGCTTGACCATGCCAGTATATAAAAAATCTGTGATGTCATACGTATCAAAGGTGGCAAGTGCTGAACTTCACCCCTCACAAACCCTGAAGCCATGTGATGAGGGTAATATACTAACCTGAGACCTGGCTCTGTGAGGTATTACAATCGACAATCACCAATTGAACTCTTTGCTTGACAAACCACAAAAACTGCTCCTTATTATGGGATGGGGATAGTTCAAGACAAAGGCTATAAATCTCCAGTAAAACAAACCCAGTAAACTTGGAAGGCCAGTTGTGATTGCTTTAAGAGCAATGCCTTTGGTTACAGTATTATGCATCCACATCAAGGTACATTGGACATGTCATGCACTCTCTTAATAACCTTAAAAGTACTAAGTACTAAGGTGGCTACAAACACGTGGACAACACATTTGGACACTGGAGATCTGAAACAACTGAGGCACCTGTTAAAATGAAGAGGAGCACATTTAGCAGCGCCGTGGCGCTGGTTGCCTCGGAGACTAGCAGTGCTGGTGTGAGTGGTGCCAGACAGAGCACAGCCCTGCACACTAAGCTGTTTGGTTGCTATCATTATCAACTCACTCCCAGAAGACTGCGTTTGTTTCAGTCCTTCTCCTTTCTTTTATTGACACACACACACACACACACACATACACACACGCACGCACACACACACACACACACACACACACACACACACACACACACACACACAAAGAAACTCACACAAACACACACACGCACACACACACACACAGAGGGCTGTCTTCTCCTCACCCCCATAAAGACAAGGAAACTTTAGATTTGTAAAGGTATTTGCATTCTCAGCCCAAGGTACTATTAGTGCTACTAATGAATTAAACTTATGGGCCACCAATTAGCAAATTAAGTGAATTAGAGCATTCAAATTGGTGGCTGCTAGGTTTCATTCATTAACAAAAGAATTATATTTAGCTAGATTAATAGTATTAAGGAAGCTCATTCCTTCTATATTTAAAAATAAATTCTTGTCCCATGTTTTTTTTTTTTTTTAAATTAAAATAGAATTCAAAGAACAACTTTAATAGACTTTTTCCTTGAGAGCCAAAAAGAGCTGGTGCAGCATAAAAAAGGAAGTGGTGCTGTTTACTTTGAGAACAAGGCAAAAACATCAAAAGAACCAAGAGAACCCACTGTGTGGCTACAATGGCTAGCTTTATCAGCACTTCCTCTGCTGCATACCAGGGCTTTCACTCTGCTTTAAAGAGACTGAGATAACCATGGCGAGTCTGGACCACTGCACAGCTAACCATCAGCTCCCAGAACAAGACAGAGAGAGAGACTAGAATTCAAGTTCTTTGAAGAAGAGGTTACTGGAAGTTACATTCTTATGTTGCTTGGTGAAGTTGCACTTTGGAATGACTGAAAGGAGAAAAACAGCCCTGTGTAGCAGACCGTAGCCATCGCACTGCTGGGATACTTGATAGCCCTGATCCAGAGTCTTTCCACACATTGCCTTACTTAGAGAGGATTCATATATATATATATATATATATATATATATATATATATATATATATATATATATATATATATATATATATGCGCATTTGTGTGTGTGTGTGTTCTGGAATGGAATGTGGTTGCTTTGTTAGCCTAAGAGAAGGTCGGAATGTTAGTTCAGTGATCTTTGACTTTGTATTTCAGAGCCTGGTATGCCACAGAAGGTCTGAAAGGAACCCAGCTGATGAGGAGGTGCTGGTCTGAGATTCGGGAGGTTCCACTGATGTACCCACGCATCAGAAGCTGATGTTTACCTCGTCCAGGAAACCCGACAGCGACAGACAGCAATTACTGACCGCATTTGAATGAAACCCATTTGTCCAGAATGCTACATGTTAAAGACCTGCAAGCAGTGTAAATGCTAGCTTATCCCATCACTCCTCGGGTGGAATAAAGTGTGGTTAAGGAGTCACGTGTCTTTTTCCTGCCTTCTCTTGTTACATTTTCTGCCATGCAACAGCAAAGGCTGAAGACTCTCCACAATGAAACAAACACACACGCACACACACACACACACACACAATTACTCACTTTACTTACTTTCTCAAGCATAGTAAATGACACTAGTAATTTGAGGGTCCCTCTCTAGGGTAAGCGCTTCCCTTCTCACTTGCTCAAAGAGATAAAAACACTTGAGAATTTGGATGAGGAGGTTAAATTTCTCTCCTGCGGCCTCTCTGGTGATTAAGACTTCTGCTTAGTCTTCCTCACACACACTTTCTCACTCTTCTCTGCCACGTTGTCTGTACTTTTTGATGGCAAGATGGCATTTCCACACACTGACACAGCGACACTCTTTCTCTCCTCTCCTCCTGCTTCTCTCTCCTCTCTTTTCCTCTTTCCACTGTAATTAGTCACATTCTCTCCTCCCTTCTTCGCTTGTCACTGTTCTCCTCTCTCCACTCCTCTCCCTTTCCTACTCTCCTCTATCTGCAGCTGCTGCAAATACTTTTTCATCATGTATGCACGCACACACACACACACACACACACACACACACACACACACACACATCCTAAGTATTAACATAATGTAAAGCCATCATTTCAATTCTAGGTTTTATACAAATAACAATGCTAGCTTTTCAGTGAAAAGTACCTACAGCGTTTCTCGGTGTAGTCTACAAAAGTTCCATCTCCTCTGTCTCACCTTGACTGCTTCAGGTAATACATTTGCATATCCCTATTTAAAAGTAGAAAGACAGGACAGGTTTTTTGGGGTTTTTTTTAAAAACAAAGTAAAAAAAAAAAAAAAAAGACAGACAGAAGGGAGAGAGAAGCCGGAAGAAGAAGAGGAAGAAGAAGATGATGAAGACAGAAGAAAGGAAGAAAAGCAGAATGTGACAGAACAGCCATTAAACTCAATCCTTACACAGTGTCACGCTGTTCGCAGCTAACCCACACACTCCCGGCGTACCTGCTAAAGATCCGCTGGGCTGCCGACACGGTGATTAATCACCCTCTCTCCAGGCTAGCAGGCAGAATGCGATACCATCACACACTTACTGTTACCTTTATTTGACTAAGGGAGTGCACGCTGGGGACTATCTCTAAAGTATGACCCAAGGCTGTTTTGGGGGGTTGGGCAGATTGAGGTTACTGAGGAACCAGAAAATTTGGATTGAAGGTTAAAGCTTTGTTCAAGAACATAATTGACTTGTACAGCCTTTGCAGAACCTTGCATTTCTGTCTTTCTGAACCTAAAAAGGAAAAGAAATCTGCAAATTCACTCATCTCCAGCAGCTTGCCTTACCAACGCAGCTGAGCACATGGCAAGGTAGCCCACTTAAAAGAAGAAGCAATAAACATAAAATTCCAAAGCTTTTATTTTTGTGGAAAAACCACCACACTATGAGGAAGTTATTTTTGTCCTTGCCCATCTGAAGTTCCGCTCAGAGTCCTAACTCAGGTTCTACTTGATAATCAAAAAGATAGAAAAAGGAAAACAATAATAAAGTTCTGTGTTACAGATCTGTGGTTCCACCCACTGGAATTCCATTTCTGTGGGTTCTACCGGCTCCTTTGTGACATCACTACCCTGCTCTTTGTCCCACTCTGAGGGTTGAGCCCCGGCTGAACCTCTGCGCGTACTATTTATACCAGCAGCTGGTGGGACTGTGACTGGAATTGCTGTCAGCCGTCCACGATAGCTACGTTCCCTCACTAGCATTAACTCTGAATGCACCATCCCCCTCTGCTGAAAGCAGCTGCACAGTATTGCAGTGTGCATTGCAGTTGCTATTCAGGTTTGAATCCTAGATTTGCCACATACAGTCTGGAGGTGGATGCTTCAATTAACTTTTTTTTTCTACGGCTGCATGGTTGTATCCTACTTTATGACATATAACACCAAACTAGTTGAGCTGCCTTCTCCAGTTATGTTGATATGAATGAAATGTTGATCTGCTCTGATGTCTCTGAGCCATATGGAAGTGGCATATTGTGGTATTTATATCAGAAAGTCTGAGATATTGATTTAATTAATAAATCAACTGGAACAATAGAACTTCATCAATGCGTTTTTTTCACCTTGCTGACTGCTTCACACTTTGTTTCCAGGGCTGAATTTCACTGAAACTTCTCGGTGCTTCCATCAGGCTTTCTAAGCTATCTTACCTTACCTGTAGCATCCATAATACATTACACTGTACACTGTGCTTAAAGACAGGTGCAACAATCCTTAATAGAGGCAATCTATGAATGCTGAGAGGAATATATCTTAACTGTCCCAATAGTGCACTGAGTTGATTAAATTATCCCACACCTTTCACCTCATGTTGTGTTCATTTCCAGCACATAATTTAAGTGACTGATACACTGTAGGAGTTAATCAAAACAACAAACAGCCAAGAGACAACAATTAGTGCAATTCTACAATGTTTTAGAGAAACGGTACAATTAATTCTCCTCAATACATGATGCGATTGCTCCATTGATTTATGTTTATTTTCCCACTGATCATAAATCATACGTTTCCACAGTAATGAAGTATAAACAATAAATGAATATTATGCAGGGCTTCTAAAACAATGCACTAAAATGGAAATTGCAACGAGCTGAACTCATTATGACCAAATCTCTGTATTTTTAACAGGGTAGGGTGTCTTCACATGGGGTTAAAGTACAGAGGAGAAAGGAATATTATTTTCACACCAGAAACCATATTTATCTGAGTTCAAACGCAATTATAGGTGTAACAGACTCAATTCATTGTAATACAATACAACACAATACAATACAGGTTTTTGGGCATCAAAATCTAAACAAAAAAACTGAAACTGAAAAAGTACTGAAACAGTACTTTTGGCAACTATATGACATCTGAAAGGAAAAGAAATCTAGCTCCTTACTTGAAAGGACAATGGGTAATTTATTCATGTGTCCTATAAATTCATGAAAACACTACAAACTATTTATCCTACAGCTCTAAAAGGTTTTCACACCATTATGCAATGACCAAAGAGCTACAACCACAAAACGTATTTCTTTCTTCTCTCTCTCTCTCTCTCTCTCTCTCTCTCTCTCTCTCTCTCTCTCTCTCTCTCTCTCTCTCTCTCTCTCTCTCTCACACACACACACACACACACACACACACACACACACACACAAACACCACACATGCATGCACAGAATAGAAATGGCAACTTCTATGTAATCTAATCTCTCAGCCAGATGTCTTTTATATGACTATGGGGGCGTTTATATACTCCTTAAAGGGCATGTCTACAGAACTGAAGGCACAGTTCCGGCTCCACTGGTCAAGAAGCTGAGGTCAGCCTGACCTTGTCCTGGCTGAGGAATCCAGCAACTGTTTCAAATTTTCATTTTGTCAATAACGTTGTCAAAGAACAGGTGGTTCCAGATTTCCTTCAGTAGAGCTGAGAGCGGAAAAAGGAAAAGTCAAAATTTAATCTTAATACAGAGCTTCAGCCAATGTCTCACTGGCTGGATGACTGCATTTATTATCTTGCAACTACTGACATTGAATACAGCCTGATTCAGCATCTGATGTTTGGCATCAATGTAGTGTCACAGCCATACAGCAAACACACTGGGGTAAGCCAACCCCTATACCATCAAAGCTAATGTTCCTCACTGCCTGCCCTGTATAGAAATATGTACAAAAGAGATTAATAGGATAAGAGTGTGGTTCTGTCTTGCACAGTGGGACCCTCAAAAGTAAGACATAGTTTGATACATCCGCGCTCATTCCTGCCCTATATATGGACACACAGACTGGTTCTCTGGGTACACCAGCACGCCACAGCTCTCCAGAAGGCCTGAATTACTCACACAAGTGTTATTCTCCTCACACAGCCAAGCTGAGCAGTGCGACAGACTTCCTGCTCATCCAAGACATAACTGGCTGTGGACCAATGAGCTCCTTGGAGTTTCCAAGCTGGCATAAGAACTACACATTAAGACACTCGGAGTGAGCGGCCCTTTAAATGTGGTTGAATGAGCCCTGCTTTTCTTGGGGTGAAGTCAGTCATGATCTCCTTCGGAGGAGGAGATAAGCATAGTTTACAGATGGCAGAGGTCCTGTGAAAGCCGTGTGACAGTGAGAAGAGGAGTTGTGGGCTCAGTGGAAGGCAGGCAGTGTAACAGCGACACACACCCATCCAGTGCGAAATGGATCCAAGATTTTGGACTAGATTACAGATCCACCAAAAATCCAGCACACTTCAATGTGGTACAGCCAGATTCCTTCACCCAAAATGTAGCCAGAAGAAGGGAAAGCATACGAAGATCTTAACCACTGCAAACTATTTCTACAATTGCTAAGCATGTTACTGTTATCAATCTCATACTAACCTCCCCTGCCAACTAGGGAGAAACAGAAAGGTGTGCACCTCAGATGAAACTGAAGAGCCTGTCTGCAGCAGGTGAGAGGGTCAAGGGATGGTTGTGCTATTTCTGGGCTACAATTTATCAAAACTCTCACAGAACCACCGATCATATGTGACTAGTCAGTCCATGCACTCAGTGTGCACAACGACCTAAACTGTCATCACACAATTAGTCAATAAAATGTAATGAGAGATGCCTGGATGTAATGCACCAGCCACACAGCCAAACAAAATGGATTAATATCAGCCTGTCGTGATTGACTAGATAAGAAGGCTAAAACCACAAGACTGGTTAATATATAATTAAATGTAGCCTTAGACTGTAAACATGTCTTATATACACACACACAGTCTCTTAATCAATAGGCTATAATTTATACAGCCAATTTAAAGAAAAGCCCTGCATGCAGGAAATGGCTCCTTCTTCCTCTCCAGCTCACAATACATTGGAGCAGAGCGCCTGCTCACATCGTGACAGGTAACAGTGTGTCCGCTGGTCACAACGGTCGCACCAGACACATGCTCCATTCTCCAGAGTTTAATTGGATTTCACAGCGCAGTGTTTGAACAAATAGCCCAAACTGACAGACGATGAAAGAAACACACACACACACACACACACACACACACACACACACACACACAAGTGCAAACATGGCAGCGCTGCACTAACGGAGGGCAAAGAGAAGCGTGCGGGCGCAATACCGTTTTCGTTCTTGCCTTGATTTGTGAGCATAGGCCACGTGAATATTATCGTTAGCATGTTACAAGCGTTTGGACCCCTGATTTGATTTCTAAATTGCATCAATTTCACTTAAGACTTTTTTGAAGACCTTATTTATGTGGCATACAGTGCACGGACCTTTCACGAAACCTTTTAAATTGACATTTTTACTTTCCGGTTATAGACTACCATCTACGTCTGACATCTTTGGCATTTCTTTCATTTGTCCTGATTGACGACCTTCGCTTGGAAGCGCATGGGCCGGACCATAAACGCAACTATCGAACTCATTTGAACGCTCCATTCATACAGCATACCGAATGTCCACTGATTAAATTCGGCAAGGTGTTTTTCATTTTAAATTATCTGTATGGGATTTAAAGCGAGAATGGCAATGAGAAAGGCAATGTTTTTCTCCAGGTAGGACATACCCTGTCTATCTGCGCTGGAGGTTCCTGTCATGTTTAACACCAAGATGTCATATTTGCGCTGCGTAAAACACCAACCTGTGTTAGTGATATACCGCGGGGGTCAAAAGTGCATTCTCTTACACGTTTCTCTCAGTGTCCTTGCACAATGAAATGACGCCGGTTGAACAATCAAACTGAATGACCAGAGGGGTTCCCTCGATTTTTTATTTGCATTATCCAGCAGAAAGACATCGCAAGGACACACACGATGTCATTTATCTCGATCACACCGCTACTTCGCTCAGGAGTCCGTGAACATGTTCTGTTCTCCATGACCAATGTCAAGCATTCGATTCATGCAAATGAATTGAAATGTAAATATCAAGTCTATGTAAGCTTAAAACCAAACCCTGTCTTTGTATCAACATCATTACTTACCTATTCTCCGCAAGGCAGGCTGTGGACTTGGGAAGCCACCGCTTATGTGGTATGAAAACCGCATTGTTTTGAACTGGCTGGAAAAAGAATTGTGTGTCTCCGAGGGCAGCAGCGGTGGAGTAAAGCTGACTAGAGCGCTCCTTGGTCGGTTCAGCTGCATGCCTGTTCGCTGTTAAGCGGGCATAGGATGCAGGATGTGGTTATCTTTCTTTGGGAGGAAAGGCAGGAATATGGCTTTTTATTCCAGCTTCAGCGACAAATTCCACCGAATAGGAATTCAGAGTGCTCCACTTCCAGCTCCAGACACTCCGCCAAGCTGCCTGTCCCAACAGTAGCCACGGGATCGTTGTCGTCTGTCTGTTGTAAACTGGAAGTTGAATGATCCCACAGTGGAACGGTAGCGATCAGACAGTATGCCAGGCAGATTGAGAGGGATGATCCTATCCACGGCCTGCTGAGCGGTATAAAACTCCATCAAAGACTATCTGGAATTAGGGGCAATTTCAGGTCGAAAAACAAGTTAATTACTAAAGCGAATTAACGATTAAAGTGGTTTAAACAATTATTTAATTTAACGTCACACTATATAAAAATTATAATACACATCTAAAGCGCTAATTTCATGAAATAACCTTCGGATTTTGCTAGTTTATAATTCCACAGATTACCGCTAACGGTGCTTCTGGGGTCATCGTGTCGGAAGAAACCCAAAGCCTTTCAAAGAAAAAAGTAACAATTAACACACTAGGAGGCTACTGACATCGCAGGAAAATGATAGATTTCATATCTTAATCCATCTTGTTGTTGGCCGTTTTTATTCAAGAATTATATCGCCGAAAAGTGGAGAAAAGACAGCAAAATGCATTTTAAAAGTTAGGCTTGCGCACGTGACTATAATCGTCTCCATATAACTTGCGTCCAATCGGTCTTTCTCCGTTTCCCGACAAAACGATCCTCAAAATATGCATACTCAGCTGCTTCACTAAAAATCAAAAGAAGATTTTCTCCTTCATGTCCTTGAATTGCTGTCCTCTAAAATAAATTTACCTAAATTATTCCTTAAATGGCTTAACTGTCGCTCCTTAAATCCGTGTACATTTTTCTTACGGTCTTCTCTGGTTGTAGATCCATTGTATGTTAAGAACCTCGGCGGTACCGTCAAATCCAGACTCTTATGAACGTTAAACGCCGACCCCCTCCTCTCCTTCTGGCTCCTTTTTTCACCGCTCCTGTGCGCATTACTTCGTCGACACATGAAACCCAGTCTCAACCCCCTCCTCCGCCATCTCTATTTTTCCCAAAGTCTGTTTCTCATTTGGGTTTTTTTCCCCTTGTCCATGGGGCTTGTGCTTGAAATTTGATGCGAAGAAAAACGTTGAAAGAATTTGAATGTCTTTCTCGTCACTGGAAAACGTCTTCTTTGAAAATAACACTTTTCATTGCATATCCTAATCGAGGGCGATAGTTTATGCTTCTCAAATTAAACATTTAATCTCAATAAAAAAGATGTGTACCAGGAGGGGAATGAGAAGGCTCTAAACATGAGCGCACAAGGTCACGCACTCCACTCCAATCTGATCCAAATTACTCAAATATCTTAAATTGCAGAAAAGTATATATATATATATATATATAAAAACAAAGAATATATGGAGAACTGTAGTTAAAATGTAGAGTGACAAGGATACGAACAAGGATTTTTTTTCAGTAAGTGCTTATATTTTACAAGTATTTACACTTTCAATAAGTACATGAAGCTTTTAAACCATATTATATATATATATATATATAAAAAACTACGAGATGCAGAAAAGGTCAGCTTCTTTGCTGACCAAAACAAACTGAAGTTTTTCCACCAGTTCAGTGAGTGGCAATTAACTACCAATTAAGATGTGCAAGGAATTGTTAACTTTGGATAGGGCAGTCACTGTAGCATCAGCCCTCAATTACCTGACTGTAGCATGTCTACAGCAAAAACACAACTATCTAAGAGGCCCCAGAGGATGATGCTAAAGCCAAGAACTAGTGTAAATACCACAGGCCAAAGGGGTCACTTCCTAATTCCGTGTCTGTTACTGGCTGTACAGAAATGGAACACAGAGCATTATAACACAGCTAAAGTAACTTAAAAATCCTTCTTCCATTTCTTAAAGAATGATGGGAAACAGATTTACCAAACTGAGTTGGTATTTCCTGTAAATGTTTATGTTGAGCTAAATTCATAAGAGCTGAGTAAGTAGCTCCTCTTAACAGCATGTAGTCCATCCCATCACAGAGCTATAAAGGACTTGCCTCTGACTATCCTGCCTTGATATAACTGAATAAGGTCATGGAGGTCAGAGTGAATGTACCCGGTTTGACACTTTGCTGCTAATCCACACAGTTTTGCCTTTGTTATATGTAACAAAGAAACCTACCTAGCCTTGACTACATTTTTTTCTTCTTCTTTTATCTACTTTATCCAAATAGTGTTGTTCAGTACTGGAGTTATAATCTATATAGGCCCCTTTGTGGTTTTCTTGGAAGGTTTTGCAAAGGGTACGAAAAGCAGTGACAGTATTTGACCAGAAGGTGGTGGTCTTGCTGAGGGAGTCCAACAGCCCAAACGGGCCCCTGTGGTATCCATGCAATACCCCCAAAACAAACCAAGTTTGCTCATTAAAGCACCAACATACTCCACCTGGGTTTATATACACATTATGTAGTCCAGACTATTAAAGTTACGTTTATTAGAGTAAGACACAAGAATAACCAATTTAAAACAAAAATAAAGAAAAACAACAACAACCCTAATTATAACAATTTGCAAGGCTCACTTGGCACTCTGTAGCTGTGGTTTCAGACATCAAATGGATAAACCAATACCCACAGACACAAATAGCTTTCAGAGTAATCTGCATCAGTCTCTCTGTCCTTTTGGCACCGGTCCACATAAGGATTTCCTGCTCCTCAGGCTATACCTTGGCTGTAGGGAGCAATTAAACCACATTAGCAAATGAATGTGTTCTAAATAAGATGCACTGTAAAACCAGAAGCAATTTAAAATAGTGTCTTAGTGAATTCCTCAAATGCCTGGACAATAGACAGGGATTTCCAGAATATACAGGCAAATTATTTTAAAACGAGAGTGAAATTAAAGGAGTCTTAAAACTACAATCGATCCACTACAATGATGTGCACGGTGGGAAATGGTTTTGTTTAAAAAAACCAAAAAAACCCCAAAAAACACATTCCTTATAATTAAAGCGCCAACTCTGGATTGACAACCTCTATGCAATGTCTCAGGAACATTCCTATTCATTTCAAATTTTCCCACACCTGCTTCAAGTCAAGAGGAGCTTGATTAGTCATGACTTGAAATCAGGTGCAAGGAAAACATCACTACATTGCAGATTGAAGTTCTAGGAATGACGCTGTGTCCTTGCCATCCATCTTTATCGGGGGGGGGGTATCTAGTTGACGTTCATACCTGGTTATTCTCCACATGTACGCTGTAGACCAGTGTGGAGGGGGGACATCTACCAGAGCCAGCGGAAGGTCTTTCCAAGATATCTGGGGAGCTTGGATCCTCCAGTGGTGGGACAAATCTGTCAATCTGTCTATCTGGCAAACAACTACAAACATGAGTTAACTATATAAAGAGAAAAATCTAATCTGTTATCTGACAAGAAAAAATGGTTTCTTACTGCTGTGAAGAGTAGAAATTGATGGTAAGGTTGCTTCTATGGCACTGGAAGAATGCAAAATAACCAAACTGCTCTCCTCTACCTGATCCCACTTCCTACCAGATAGCTTCTGCCTGGGTTTCCTCCACTCATTTATGGAACCTGAGAGACATTCTGGAAGGCAATTGTACATCAAAATCAGAACATACTCCAAAAACACCTAAGATGCATTTACAAGTATGTATTCCAACACAATCTGTGAAATGGTGTGTGCACTCACTGATGTCTTACCTGCTCTCTGCAATGTTTCCTGGAGATTAGAGTGAGTCTCTTTAAGCTCTCTCAGAATCTCCAGACTCTCTCTGTTAATGTTCCGGAACTGCACAGCAAAGTACACCAGAACAAAGCAGCCAATCAGAACCATGACTTTTCTGAGAAGTCCGACTAATGAGGAAATCTGCTCCTATATGACAACAGTGGCAAACAGTGAGATTACCTTGGACCAAGCATAACGAAGCAAATTTTACACAAGTTGATTCAATACAAGAAATATGAATTCTGGACCTGTGACTGAGTCCACTTATGTTTCCACTAACCCACCATTTGCTGATATCCTGGATTATCACTTTCCATCACCCTTTGACAGATCAACCTCTCCAGGTATATATTCAGGGCCACCAACCCAAACAGAAAAAATCTAAGACAAAACATTAAAAACATTACAGTTTAAATGGACATGCTTTTGCATTACTGTACAATATCAGCATGACAAAAGCAAAAAGCTGACGACTCAGGAATCACAATTAAGAAAATCTTACACAGCAAGGATGGAAGGTTCTAAAACTGCACATCAGCTAACGATGCTTCATATTAGAAAACTGAATCATGTGAATTCTCTCCTTTGAATGCAATAATGCTTCAATATGGGGTCTGGGTGTCAGGGTTATCCCCATTCATAATTATTTATTATTATTATTATTATTATTTATTATTATTCATTTATTTATTTTTTTTAAGACTATAAATGGTTTAACTCCCAATTTAGAGCTTTTGCTAATATAAGCAAGAACAGAAGCTTTCATGCACACGACAGTATCTATATCTTTGGCTGTGACTTGTTTAAATGCCATCAATGTGAGGTCATCAACCTCCAGACCAGTCACAAGCTTTGACGCGAGACCTGATGCCAAGGCAGCAGAGGGAGTGTGCACCGCTTCTGGCCTGGTGTCAAGTCAGCTCCTTGTTCACCTGGCCCCACAGGTGCGCCGTGTGGAGGTGAGCAGGAAGGAGGCGCAAAAACCTAGCGCATTGTAGAACAGAGAGCTCAGGGTGTGAGATTCTGCCATGATGAAGCTCTGGAGGAAAGCCACACGGTTAAAGACTTCCACAAATGCTATTTGCTGCTCCTGCACAGAATGTCTCATCTCAGCAAACACATCCCTCAAACCTGCAAAGAAATACCTTTAATTTAGTGGACAATAACAAGAATATAATAATAAACAATACCAGGAACCAAGCAAGACAACATGACAAATGTTTAAAAAAAAGTTTGCCCACATTTAACATTTTTGCCAACACACATTTAGATGATTTGGTCACAACAGAATATAAAACAAAGTCCTGTAAATGTTCAGGAATAAATCCCTGAACTTAAATTCTTGACAATCAGAAAACAAAACAAGGCTGGGTGTGGAGAGAAAGCAGGAAAAGCCTGACAAATTAAAAACCATTTACTCTCAGAGACTCTACTTTCTAAGAAACCGAAGATACATCAAAAATGCATTTTAACTTTAGGTTAGTGTTGAGTCTAGGTAAGTCAGTGAAAAACAGATCCACGTTTCAATATGAATATGTTCGATTTTACAGTCACTCGGTTTTATGACCTTTTGCAGAGTCCTGCAATGTGTGTTTAAGCTCCTCTCCATTGCGTAAGATGGCTTCCTGAGATTTGAGGGTCATGCTCTGGGCCTCTACTAGATCCTCCGCCATCCGCTGGGTGGACACAAGCCGCTCAGCCACGCTGGCCGAACTCTCTCTGAGTCTGAGACACAGAAGCACTTAGTGCCGTAACACAGATGCTTCCAATTTGCAGAAAATGACTAAAAACGCACATACACATTAGTGAATGTCAGGATGCTCACCTCAAGCACAAACACTATATTGCATTATCTGCTTGGTGTAACATCGTAAATTCAGAACGGTCAAATTAACGTAAGATTATAGCAGACAGACATTGCGTATGCAAATTTACTAAATAATTAAGCTTCTGTCAACCATGCACCACAAAACTGCACCCTCATTAAGAGTGACTGATCAGGTAAATTGAGTCCACTAAAACGCTACACCTAAAAACTGCTTTGTTTCTTGGAAGTACCTGTTGATTGTATTTTCTGCTTGATGCTGCCACCGCTCGCCCTGCAGATAATGACAGATGCTATGGGCATGGGTGAAGAACTCCGTGTAGGCGTTAAACGCAACAGGGTCCATGTTGCGGGTACAGGTTTTAACATCGCTGCCCTCCGGGCACTCTGGAAAACTACGGCCAGACCTACGATGACAAATATTAAACATTGATGTGGGAGAAAGCACAGACGGCATGCTGGTACTTGCTGGAACGATGCTGTTTGGTAGTAGCTTTCACCAGTCTCCTACGCATACAAAACACACTGGAAAAACAATGATGCATGCGTAGGTTGGTAGTGAGAAATTGTGACCTTCTCAGGTGACAGTGAGTGAAGGCCAACGCTATCATGCTTTGCATATCGTCGGAAAACTCTCGGCACCTCGTGTGGATTTTCTCCAGCGCTCGGGACCAACACTCGCCATAGCGTGGCAACGTAGCGAATTCGAGTACCTTTTGTAACTCATCTCGGCCTTTACTTTCTAAACCTTTATCGGCAGACACGATACAAAGAAAGCTGCAACCAACAATGTAAAGTCGTGTAACGGCACACATCTTTAAAGTCACAAAATTAATAAAAGGAATACAAAAATTGTACTGCGTCTACAAAAATAAAATAAAAATAACCTGGACACATCAGTTTCATCTCAGTGCAAAGAAAACTGCCGCGTGCTTTACCACGCCCTATTTTAATTAATTTGACGTTACCGCTTCCACAAAACAAGGATGGGGAACATTTTGTAGGCGTAATTGTGATTGACGCATAAGTGAAAAGCGATTCTAAATGTTTCAAGAGCGATTACGTTTCCCCAATAACCACTACAGTGTTTGGATGATAATCTATTCTACACTGATCGATGTGTTGCTGGGAAAGTCACTCATATCAGATTAAGTTTTAGCTCAAATAAAAATGGCCGTGAATTATATATTGAGATATCCAATTATGAGTTACTTGATTGTCACTGTGAAATTACGAAATTATCTTTCAAAAGCTTTTAGTTAAAATTTTGAATGGCATAAAGTAAATTGTGCTGTGCGCGCGAACCATTTGAGTCAGGTATTCGGGATCAAGCATGCGAGATGACCGTTCAACTTTGTGATGGCAAATGTAACTTGAGTCGGAGATGTTAAGGTTTCTAAATCTCTTACGAAACAAGAATAAGGATGGGAACGGAAAACATAATTAGTATGCGAATTCCAATGCATGTTACAGACAAATAGTCGCACTCAATTTTCAAGTTTATATAATTTCAAGTTTCAAGTTTAAATAATCGCAACTTCAGCGATTATTTTTGTTGGATCTTGAAATTGTAAATGATGACCAAAAGTAAAGCAGAAATTATTGTTCGTGTCCTGTCTCTTACTCTTACTCTTGCTTATTAGCTGATGGTAGGCTGCTGCACTCAGACTTCGCAGAGTCAGACTCCATATATAACCGACAGAACTGTGTAATTGTTCATAGTTGAAAATGTCTGAAAACAGCCCCTAGGTGTTTTGGGAAATATGTCAGGCAGTTTAGAGAATATTCTATGCATATAACAGGCCTACATGCAAAAACAGGTGACTTATACTTTAACCTGACGGTGACCATCAATTCAAGGCGCAACTTTTTTAGTCTATTTTGAGACAAAAAATCAATAATATTTAAAAACAAACGTAAATAAAGGGCGTCTAAAACGGTCCTGGACTGTTATTCTAATGTGCATTGCAGTGTCCCTTACACGGCCTAGACATTCTTCTCTGATGAGTACCTTTCACCAATTCTCGCGAGATGTTCTACTAATAACGGTTTCGTTTTACCTCGTATCTCGCGAGATCTCGTGCAGAAGCGATGGTGTAGAGGGAGTGGGAGAGGGTGAGGGGTAACCACAAAGATGTTGCGTGATTTTTTGGAAATTTATTTATTTAAATAAAAATGGCCGCCGCAGAGAGCGGAGAGGAGAGACTGTAAGTGTGAATTGCTACATTCACATCGCAATGCTGAGGCGGATTCAATTGTTGGGAATTGCGATTCGCTGTTGCGTATTCGTTGTACCATTGTGGAGTGTGGTAAAACGTTAGCTTGCTAGCCCGTTAGCTTCGCTCGCGAAGGCGTTGAGAATACGTCACTTGTATTTCCCCCGCTTTCCCAGATCATGGATGATCATGGCAACACTTTTGTGCGGCAGTTAGCTACTCGCTAGTCCGCTAGTAGTAGGAGGAGGTGTGTTTGTGTCATTTTCTGACGTTACTCAGAACTCTTCTAAAGCTCTGCAAGCTAGCTAATATCATCGAGTGTTTTTTTGTGGGACACTGTAGTGGCTTCATGTTTGTTGTCTGATATTCGAGGTTCTCTTAAGTGTATAAACTCTACATATTTTTTTCTAAGTTATGTTATTGCCGTTAGTGGCTGTCAAAACACCAGCCAGTTAGAAGTTAGCTAGCTAGCATACCTAGTTAGCAAACCAGCTAGTTTTGACGCTACACAGCGGCAGGCTGAAATTAGATTTATTCCAGAAAGCTGTTTAGCTAGCTATCTAATGGAGTTGTCTTAACATAGCCATATCATCTGGTAATCAAAATGACATAAACTCAGAGGTTCACTATTGGATATACAATTACACAGTTGTGGCCTTGTTCTATTTTCTGTTTATGTAGCCAAACACCCAAGTTTGCACATGGATGCAAGTTAGTTAGCTAGCTAGCCAGCTTGCAATCTATTTTTGTTTGTTGTCACTCAGCTTGAATTGCTACTCATTTGACATATAGCTAGCTAACTGGATAGCTAACCTAACTAGATGTATAGAGTGGACATATGCAGAATTGCGTTTTATCTCACTGTTCCTGAAATGTATGCAGCTAACATTTCTGTTTTTGGGAGGATGAGCTTGCGTGTAAATGCACAAGGCACTCCCATGTGAACAGGCTTGTGATTTCAGAGTAATATGGTTGAGCTAGCTTCCGGTTACTAGCTAACGGAGTCAGCGACATAACATTTATACATTTTGTCTCAAAAACCTTTCAGCACATATTCATGATATTATCGCCAGCACACATACCTTGCGTGTTCTTGCATGACTAACATGAAAATTCCTTTCCTAAGGGCAGTAAAGTGGCAGAGGTAGTACTGCCATATGGACATTTTATATGAATAAACTCAGGCTAACATGACCTGTATAATGCAGCATTAATTGCTACTACATCCCTTAACTGTGTGACGACCACATGCATTGACTTTGTTGACAGCATGGTTCTGAAATGAGAGAGAAGCGATATCAGGCAATTTCTCACCGACTGAAATTGTCATACATCACAAACATGGCGAGATATTAAAATGTATACAGATGTGCTCAGTTTCACTATAGTTCTAAACTGTATATTGTACACTACTCTTTAAAAAGTTGTATGCCCCTTGGTTATAAATTGTCTTTAAGACATTCTTCATTTGCGTAAAATAATATTTTTTCATGTGTAAAATAATGTGTTGTATTATGCAATTAATGTAATCCAGTAAAAATAAAATTTTGGGCCTAAACATTGACATTGCATAGCAATTGTGCCATTGATTTTCATAGCTGTTTGTAAAAATGGACTACTGTGTACCAAGCATAGCACTGTTTTCAAAGGTATATTAAAATGTTTTAATGCTACTCTTTTCATTTGCATTGTACTGACACCCAGCCCTATTCCTTGTGAAAACAGCCATGGGTAGTACATATGTGGTATTTGACAACAAATTGTGAGATGATTTATTAAAACTCCATGTGAACAATGTAGATATCACAATGCTTTTCACTTTGTATGTCAGAGTCAGTGAAAATTTAGGCGGGTTTCTGTAACACTTTGACATATCCGCTTTGCTATCTGACACGCATTCTTCAGTGTCGCCTGACCACAAATACGGTTTTCTGCTGTTGGTTGTCTTTGAATACACTTGTTCCAAGGCAGTCAGTGATAACTTGCTACATGAAATGACCCACTTTGTGAAGTGAACCATAACGTTTCTGTAGCTTACTAATGACACAAACAGGAAAGCAGCTTGATTACGTGCCACTCAAGACACAATCACATCACCTTGTTATCAGTATCTGCTTTGATAGTATTTGTAATGTAATAGTTTAGGGCTTCACATTTTCACATTTTAAACATTTATTTAAGTGTCAGTATTATATTTTACTGCTCATTGTAAAAATGAAAGATACTCTTTTCAAATGTATTTATTATTATTTTAAATTTGTGGGTATCCGTTAACACCTGACAATTTTTGTGGGAAGATTTTTGCTAAAGACTAAATGTTCTGAATCTCAAAAATTTGTACTCTCACAAGAAGCTTGTTTTGTGTGTCGCTTAGGAGAGTTGTCACTTGACTGAGAGATTTAGGATTTTAAACAGCATAGTCTATAAATTTACATAAATTCGGTATTATAATATTATATATTTTTCTTCAGATTGCTGTTCTTACATTAAATTTCAGTCTGTGAGAGTAACTCTCATGGGAGCAACTGTGAAAAGATTTCAGTAACTATAACCATTATACTCAAAAACATCACTGTGGAGTTTCACAGTATTAAATCATTAATATCCAGTTTTCCCTGCAATTGTCTGTATGGAAACCTCGTTCAGCCATTTAGAACCTAGTTGTAATAGGCCTATTCTCAGAGCATTTTTGCTACATTTTAAATATTTAAAGAAGGACGTTTGGAGGGGTGGACCTTGCACACATATGGTGACTTTTCTCAGCATAGTATCAGGACATATTGTAGAAAATGTAGCTCTTTTATCTGTAATAAAATGTATGTGATTTGACTTTCACTTATTATAGTTGAAACTATAGCATTTTATAACCAGCTCAAATTGGTATTTAAGTTTTTCTCAATACACAAGTCTGTTTTTATTATCAAATAAGTTGTTTTGTTGAGTAGCATAATGTATAATCTCACACTGACTGCCTTTCAAACACTAACTTCCAAATATAAATCAAATGTTGTAGACATGATAAGGTTTGTGAATGTGGCATCTCAGAAGTATGAGACATTTTGGAGTTGGAGACTTTTTGGAGTGGTACTTAAAGATGACATGCAGCTTTAGGGGAGCGAGGGTAGCACACCCGTCACTTAGAGCTAGTTCTGTGAGAGGCATTAGACATACTACAGTGAGCAGAAAAAGTGATCATTTCAACATGCTGTGGATAGAAGATGAGATTCTGACACCCTTTTGCATTTTCAGACCAGTGGGTGTACTCAAGGCCAAATATAGCCACTTAGGCAGCTTTGTAACTACTTAGGATTCTTTTTTCTCCTCGATAGCAAAACCACCTAAAACATGAGTGTTGGAGGTACATAGTGCAGTGGTCTTCCCCTCTCTGAACATCTGGGGTATCTTCACACTCTAGGGTGCAGTGGAAGAATGCATTTTACTGTTCCCTGCTGCACTATAATACATTGTCAGTGTTTCTAATTCTCTCAAACAAGGGAAGTTGATTAGAGACTGGAGACGTTTGCACTCATTTCACTGTCAACAGGTTGAGATCTGCGGTCAGAGGGTTTTTAGCCTTTTTCCTTTTTAGACTTTGGTGCCCCATGTGACTTCCTAGACTAGACAGGCAGTGTCAAATGTGACCTTGCCTAAAGTGTAATAAACATGTTTATTTGAATATGTGAAAATGAAGGCTGGTGGCACGCACACGCATACACACACACACACACACACAGATACACACACATACATATATTTATATATATATATATATATATATATAGCAAAAATTGTAGAAGGACACAAAGAAACAGCACATTTCAGACAGAGGTCCTTCATCAGCTGTGTAAGCAAGCTACATGAACAGGCACAGTTTTAAAAAAAAAGTCACCATACTATGCACTGAGGGGGGAATGAAAACCCTCGTGACCTCCCTTAGCAAATGAGATGACTTAAAGTGTAGGCCACGCAACATCTTGTCTGTGTAACTTTGAGCACCTCTTTCCTGTTGTTCTGCCTGCAGAGGTGAGGGGAAGGGGGAGGACCAGGAGGGCTCTAAAGAGAAGGCGCAGAAACAGAAGAAGAGCAAGAGGGAGCGGCAGGATGTGGAGGGTGTCGAGGCCACCGTGTCCACGCCCCCAGCCGTCATGGCCCTTGTGCGTCCTGATGATGGCCAGCAAGCTGAGGCCCTTGACGCTGGAGCAGCCAGCACTCCGGAAGCCACTTCCTCATCCAAGCAGCGGCGGTCCATCATCCGGGACCGAGGGCCGCTGTACGATGACCCGTCTCTGCCTCAAGGCTGGACGCGGAAGCTGAAGCAAAGGAAATCGGGGCGGTCCGCTGGCAAGTTTGACGTCTACCTGATCAAGTGAGTAGTTGGTAGTGCCAGTAGCGTGATAAGGACAGTTGTGGAACATTCACTAATTAAGACCAACTTTCTTCATAATGAGTTCAAGCCAGTAGTGGCCAAGAGTAGTCATTTACAGATTAATTAAATGTGATTCCCTCCATTTCTCAATGTTAGTTATGGTAGACATTTTGGGCAAAATATCCTTTTTAGAATGGAAAGGCTTTGTTCTAATTTAAAGCGACTGTCACTGATCAATATTTCAAGCATCTTCCTGACAGTCTCTGGAATCCCCAGACTTATTTTTTATTTATTTATTTTTTAATGGCCCGAAAATACACTGCCGTAGCTGGAGAAAAGGAATTGGATCAGACTTCCACAGTGTTATATTGCTCCATGGGCCAGACTGTGCTTGGACCCTGGAGAAACATGGACAAAACAACCTGGGTGACTGACTCTGGTAGTGCTACATTACAGCAGCAAATACATAAACCATAAAAGGACAGAATTGTCATGTGAGGGTTTATTTATTCTTTTTTTTTAAGTAAGATATGGTTTGTTCTGGTTCATACCTGGGAAATGTATGTTTCATTCTAGACATGTATGTGGACTCACTGTCAGAAGGTCGCTGTGGATAATTCAGTGGTGTGAAGTGTGTTCTACTGCCCATTATAACTTGATGGATAGGGTGTTTGTAGGTCAATGTGGACTGGCGCGTCCCAGTTCCCACAATGTTTATTTGTGCTGGCTTTTAATGTCAGCAGCACTGAAGAAGGCAGCCGGAATGATACACGGACATAAAGGTGTATTTCAGCTTGTGTTAAATAGCTCACATTTTCTCTCATCTCTGGATATTCTGGTGTTTTCTTCAATATGTGCAAATTGTTGTTTGTGTTGAATGTGAAGTAAAACATGTTTTTCTTTACTAATTTCTCCAGCCCAGAAGGGAAAGCCTTCCGTTCCAAAGTAGAACTCATGGCGTACTTCCAAAAGGTGGGCGACACCACCACAGACCCAAATGACTTTGACTTTACGGTAACAGGGCGAGGCAGCCCCTCTCGCAGGGAGAAGAGACCGCCGAAGAAGCCCAAAGTGGTCAAGCCGTCTGGCCGAGGGCGGGGTCGGCCGAAGGGAAGCGGCAAGGTACGGCAAGCCACAGAGGGTGTGGCCGTAAAACGCGTAGTAGAAAAGAGTCCGGGAAAACTCCTTGTCAAGATGCCCTTTGTTGCTCCGAAAACTGAGGCGGGGTCCCCTTCAGGACAAGTTCCTGTTCCCAAACTGCGTCCAGGGCGAAAGAGGAAAGCAGAAAAAGAACCACCAAGCACCCCAAAAAAGCGTGGGCGCAAGCCGGCCGCTGTATCCCAGTCCGCAGCGGGGATGGGGTCAAGTGCGGCTTATGCGGCCGCGGCCATCGTCACAGCAGAGGCCAAGAAGAAGGCGCAGAAGGAGACTGCTGCCAAACCCGTGCAGGAAAAGGCTCTTCCCATCAAGAAGCGCAAGACACGGGAGACAATGGAGGAGGCAGAGGGCTCTGCCACCGCTGCAGCCGAAGCAGCGCTGCCAAGTACCGGGACTGGCGTGGTGAAACGACCCATCCCCCAAACGGCGCCCCCTGCTGGAGCAGAGGCAGAAACAGGACAAAAGCTTCACAAGCACTCTGGCCGGAAGCACAAGGAGGCGTCGGCAGCGGATCCAGGAAATGGCGGTGCCAGCAGCAGTGGACCAAAGAGCCACAAGAAGAGAGATCAGAGAGGGCAACACCTCAAACACCTCCATCATCACCACCACCATCACCAACACCACATGCCGGTGATGGAACCTTCCATCTTCACTCCGCAGGCTCACCAGCTTTCCCTTGGGCATTCCACGCATGGGGGGCCACCAGCTCCTCCAGCTGCCCCAGTGGAGAATGAGCCTCAGGACCTGAGTACCTGCAGGCCCAGACAAGAGCCGTTAGCCTGCAGGGATGAGGCCAGAGCCGACAGCTGCGCGGCTAGAGACACTCCAACGGCCGGAAAGATGGTGGCCACAGAGCTCCGAGCCCAGCAGCAACAGCAGCATGGCACTGTGACGGGGGAGGGGAAGGAGCTCAGAGACATTGTTCCTCCCTCTGCTGTTCCGAGGCCGAGCCGGGAGGAAACGGTCGAGTCCAGGACACCTGTGAGTGAACGTGTGAGCTGACTGGCTGGCTGACAGATGGACAAACTGACCAATCAGCTGCGGCGGCTGTGTTTGTGTGCAGGAATAGAGGCACTCACAGGGGGAGGAGTCATTTTTGTTTTTTTGTTTTTTTCTTCCTTTTCTTTTCATTTTTTAACCAAGGGAAAAAACAACAAAAATACAAAAAAAGTAAAAATACTTAAACAAAAGGCAGCTGTTGTGTCTAGTTCTCTTTGTGAGTTGGATGCAGGGCGATAACTGACGTACTGCTTCCGGATGAATTCTCAGACGATTTCTTTAATTTGCCCATTTTGAGTTAATTAATATAAACATTTTGGGAGCCATGTGTTATACCTTTGTCAAAGCTTCTAGGTAATAGCAAGACACTGAAATAGTAATGGATGCACAAGTCATACTTCACGGAGAAGCTATTTTTAAACTAATTTTTCCCTGCCAAAATGCTTATGAAATTATCAAATGCCTCACAATCGTGTTACCCAGCACTATAAAGAAAAAAAATCCCCTTGTTTTCTAATGTCATAATCCCTCTTTTCCTTCATTTTATAGAGTTGTCTAGTAAATGAAGGTAGGCTGGTTGATTTCATGAAGAGTGTAAGGTGGAGCCGGGCTGGAGAGGGTAGTAAAGGGCCACAATGAAACTCCCTTACCTGTTTACGCAAATGTGGACACAGATGTCATAGCGCTGTCACCCCGTGACCATTGTTTTAAACCAGAGAGGCTAGTCAGACAGTGACAGACAAGAACCTCCTGTTGGTGGGGTTTGCATGATGGGAAGATGAATGTATTTTGGCGTATGAAGATCTTTGAGACATCAATCATGCTTTATGATGCCTGGCTGGGTTCTGAGCCTAAATGTCTTTTTCTCTGTCCTGCTGGTGTACTAAGTGCAGAGATGTGGAGAGAAGTTCTTGAATGATGAGTAATGTGATTGACCTTGTCACCCAGATTGAAGGCTACTGTATTGGGAAGGATTCTCTCTATTATAATTTGTTATGGGGAGGATAAAGCACAAATGTGTTTGTGAGGGAACGCTGAAAGCACAGTCCAAACTAGTGCATGAAATGAGCAGTTCACATAAAAGAATCGTTGAAATGAAATTCTGAAGCAGTGTATTCTAACATACAGCTTTTATTCCTTGTTTTCTGTATATATAAAGTGAAATTAAAAATGGTGGCCTTGTGTTTTCTAAACACATTACAGCCAACAGCATACCGTTTGGAAATGTAGCCTTTTATTTTTCCTCCTTAGTCATGGTGATAGAGTAGTCAAAGAAGTTGCTATGAAGAGAAGACACAATAGACCTGCTATATTTACTCAACTTCTAAGACAACAGCTGCGATAGTGTGCATGGGACGCTTATATTGGCGTGCTCCAGGTCTTAATGCTAAAAGGCACGGCTGTTAGCCACAGCACTTAGACATTTACCTTTTCTCTCACGTACTTACAAGAGGTCATCAAGCGATGCACAGTGCTACTGCCTAACAGTTAGTTGCGAGACAGTTTCCCAGATATCGTGAACTTAGTTGGGGGATAAAAAAGACACTTTAATTGTTCATAATCCATTTTTTTTTTTTTTTTTTTTAAATCCTTTTTTTTTTTTTTTTTTTTTTTTTTGGTCTTTGTGTTTACATTTAACATAGTATTGCTTTTGTAAAATAGGTTATGGTATTACATTGACCTAAGCCTTTTAAAATATATATATATTTATTAAAATCAAACGAAGACAAATTCAACACCTCATACAGTGCCCCTTTTTGGTATGGAGCAACACAAATAAACCCTGGCAAACCAAAATTAGCATAAGAATTTAGGATCAAGCATGGGAATTCTACATGCCTTAAATTTTTGTGCAGTTATTAGAAATAAAATAATTGCAATGTTATAAAAATGTACAAATTTTGATATCATGCATTTGGGATGGAAGTAGATCCCAGAGTAAGTAAACTGCAGAAGTGCTTCTTGGTCAACAGAGTAGAGCTATATTAATGCTGAAATGTTAACAAATGTGTGTTTTTTTAATGTGATAGATAAATGGCACTTTATATTTACAAAGTAAAGCAAACTCATAACCTGACTATTGAAATAGGAGAACCTCTCTCATTTTGCAGTCATGTTGGTTAGCCTTACATGAAATCATACTTTCTATTTCATGTCAGGAGGTTGTAGCTTATTTTACACAATAATAGAATTTGATTACTCATATTAAGTGCAGGGTATCTTTTAACTCATGGGGACTACCCCACCCCACACCCTGAAGACCTGCAGACAACAAGATGAAGTGTACTGCACTGAAGACAATATGCATAAAACTGAAAGATTTGCAATTGGGGAGTTTTGAATTTTTGGTCAGGTAGCCTTTACAGTGATTTTTTAATTCCAAACAGTAATGGCCAGTAGTACAGTGGAGGCAATTTAGTTGTTTATCTCCTCTCTCTTATTAAACAATTTCTTTGTGGTCAAGTAAACACTCAAATCTGTGCTTTTAATACCTAATGTGCTGACCTCCCCCCCCCTGTATTTTTCCTGTATATGTATATTTTTGTTTCATAATGTGACAGAAATGATGATCAGAATGTTGCAGTTGTGTCTTTTGAATAGGTTCACAAAGTGAACTTGGGCAAAAGGATTCCTGCCTAAAAGTGTGTGGTAGTCATAGAAGTATTTGTCATTTCAGAGAAGCATGCTATTCATTTACTTGTGACTTTGTACAAAAGCCTACGCACACTCACTTTTGAGGTTTGGGTGACGTTTGTGCATTGCACTGATTAACACGGGGAATTGTTTATATGTTTAAACCCTGATAAAGGATAAATATAAGTGAAATCAACATGTTCTTGAGCACTTGTTCAAGTGTGAATCCATTGGATTCTGAGGACTAGAACTATAACGTTGTTTTAGTGTTGACTGGGATTAGGGTTTAAAAATGCATGCAACTGAGAACTATTCATTGGTTAAAAAAAAAAAAAAAAGTGCTTTAGGATAGTGAGTGCTTCATTATCCAGTATCTTAAAAATATTTTTTTTCCTTCTGTTTTATGTAGCTTATTGGAAGTTTATTTAGATTTTTCACCAGGGGGAAAAATAATAATTATTTTTTACAATTTATTTAAATGAGGGTTTTTCCTAGAACATTTTAATTTTCCCTATTGTGAAAGGGTAAGTGTATATGTGGTCTATACCCACCCTCTTACCCATCAGCCTCCTCTTCACCTCGACCCTAGTCAGTGGGGAAGGGGCACAGAGAAACTAGAGCATTTGCGCTCTGGGGAAAAGGGCTATTTAACATTTTCAAACAGTCAAAATATGAAGGACGATTTGATCAAGAAAGTGAAGCCATCGAGGCATAAGCCTTGTTAGAAGATGGAATTCATTCTGTTACACTCACACTAGGTTAACTGGTTGAGGTCTGATCACTGGAGTTTCAAGCAGCTCCAGATACCACGAGCTTCCTTTGTTCAGCGGCCCACATGTATCAAACCCCAACAGATGGCTAATCCTGGCCAAGATCCTCTGTCCATTCTAACTAGATGCACTGGCCTATGAAAAGCAGAAAATCGGACCCTGAATAAGTACTTGGACAGGTTTGATACATATGGCCCACTAGGAGTTCTGACCGCTCACTTAACCAATGGCTGACGACAAAGCTGACCTACACATGGTAAATGTCGTCTCCCTGGTCTGACTAATGTTGGAGGGGAGGCTGTAGCAGGAGGGTGGAGGACTACAGTGTTGGGTAAGCAAGCACAGCAGGAGATAAAAGCTACCAACACAGAGATGCATATGTAAAGGACCATGACATTCAACAAAGGGGAAATCAGAGTTTTGTTTTGTTTTTAAAGAAAAACCTCCCGACATGAATTTCAGTCGTTATGGCTCTACATTAGCATTGTGTGTAAATGTGGATAAAAAGGCAACCAACAATGCTGCATCTGTATGAAAAATCGGCAGTGATGTATCTGCCATAGAATGGGTAGTGCCTTTGTTTTGGGAAACTGACTAAGGTGGCCTTTGATTACAGAAAACACCTTTATCCCAATGGAGCAAAACAAGTTAAACAAAGAGGGGCTGATTGGTCATTTTCACAAGCAGGATGTGCTCTAAAACTATAAAATATTATTGTTTTAAATCTTATTTTCCATCAGCTGGTCCTTTTTGTCTTCTTCATAGAAATGATGTATTCATGTAACCTTCTACTTAATGAACAGTAATTTATGCTTTTTGTAGCACTCAATGCCCACTGTCAAAAATGGAGTCCTACAAGAAAAGATGAAAATCACATTTATTTATCTGTTTTTGTGCCTCTGGCAGACAAATATGCTATGGAATGTCCTTGTGTCCCTGTAGTCAAAATACATGCTATGTACGTGAACATGTATCAGTATGCATGATTGCCATTAGAAGGTAGTACATTGCTTGCCCTTTACTATTCTTCATAATGATGTTTTTGGAACACTCCTCTCCAAGAGCTGAGCCTAACCAACTGGCCAAAAATCTGAGGGTAGATTCACAAGGGGTGGATGCTGTATATGATCAGTAATAGAAAGTGTTACCAAAAAAAAGAAGCAAAAACTCACAAATAAATAAAAAAAACAAAACAACACAAAAACAGACCCCAAAAACCCAGATACCACACTTTAGTTGTATTGGACAGGAATATCTTTTACTTTAAAGTAAAGTTTTCTTTCCCATTTGTTGATTTTGCCAATCAAAGATGGTTAAGGGCGGACTTCTGACATTGTTACCCCAATGCAGTGGCAAACGTATTCCAAGTAAATTATATTTGTGGATCTTGGTGTTGGATTTTTCCTTTTTCTTTCTTTCTTTTTTCTTTTTTTAAACCAATCTTGGGTGTAGACTATTTTACCTTAAAAGCAATAGTATACTTAGTAGACCTGATTTGCATTCTTTCATTTCTTGTGTCTTTAGATTGTGTACAATGTTATGTATTTAAAGAAAAAAAGTAAAACAATTATAAGGAATGCCTGAAATACAAATTACCAGTAATTACATGCATTAAATTACAGCACTTCAGATAATACAAGAAAGACAAATGAAGGTCAAATAAAAACACAAGTTCAAAAAATAGGTTCCAATCTTCATTGGTAGAAAGTTCATGGTCTATTTAACATAGTCTTGTGCCTTGAAGTTTCAGTAATAGAAATTTATCTTTATACCGTAGTTGTATTTTTATTCTGAGTCCTGTGTTTGCCTCTTGTTGGTATTCAGTGCTTTGGGTGTGTTAAGAATTTATAGAGATCAACAATATGTTTGCCTTGTTTTATTTTCATACAGAAAACCGCATTTGGAATAAATTAGGAAAATGTACTTGGGCAATATTGACTATGTAAAAGGTAATAGGATCTTGGTATTTTTCATCCCTGATATGTTGAATGTGTCACATTGGATGAAATGTGTGTTTGTCGGGAAATGTTCACCATTTTACATTGCGAGTTGTTCATCGTAAAAGCCTGCCTCAAATAGTATCTTCCAACTACAATTTTGCATTTTATGAAAGGAATATTTCAACCATGACTAATATGACAATGAATTTAAGATCAGCACTTTATAAAGTATGTTTCCCGGCAGGACACCCATTAACGTTTTGTATGTATTTTTTACCGTTGTCCGAAGTTGCTGTTTTATTTTCATAAATTTTGATTTAGTTTTAAATAAAAGGGATGGGTAGTACTATATATCTAAAAATATATTATTTTAACCAAACAATCCTACAGCCTAGGTGTCAGTGGTTACTCACCATTTGCCAAGCTAAGTCCTTGCCTTCCTGAAAGTGAAAAGTATAGTTTGTGTCTACTTTTATAGTACTGTGTTACTGTATTATTTGTTTGCCGTATGTAACAGATACACAACAGTAAACTGCATTTACCTTCTTCTTGTCTAAAACGTTTATTTCATTCATGTTTTCCCTCACATGTGCAATGTATGAATGTGTAGTAATGATTAAGGCAAGTTATGGACCTATTTTTGTGAGTCTTATTTTGAAATGTTTCAGGTTGAAAGAAGTATTCCAAATGAGTGACTCATACTTCACTGGTACGGCAACAGATATCGCAAGACATGGTGACAAAAAGTAATTGAGTTGGTTGTTCAGTAGTAGACTATGATTACACGTACTGTCAAAGCTGTTAAGTTATATTCATGAGTAAACTGTCCAGTTTGTCTTAAATGTCTATTTCTGAATTCTCTCCAAGTATTTTTAAAACGTAGGATTTTTTTTAACATTGTAGGACATTTTTAAACATCAGGATATATAGCAGGATAGCGCACAGTTGTATTTGTATCATACCCTCATTAAAACACTACATACTTATGACGTAACTTAATTTCGCTCCGTTTTTACGCCGAGACTGATTTAGTTTTAAATAACGAAAGACCTTTTCCTTTTTTTCTAAATAAAATAGTATACGTGGAATGTGGTCTTTCGGCGCAGCAGTTAGCTTTTCGCATTTTTTTCTACAGGTTTGAGATAATTTGATTACGAACGTGCGTAAATAGACGTTTGCTGGGCCACGGCTGGTTAGAGGAACTAAGGCCACCCTTCCGATGCTGAGTCAAAACAGCGCGCTTGTGAGAAAGGGCAGGGGCAAATCTCATGTTTACAACACTCACTAGCTCGACCGGCGAACCTGGATAATTTTTTGGAGACTAAGGCTCAGGCTAATAAATAGTTTTCTTTGATAAATTAATGAACGCGTTTTAACTGACCTGATCGTTAAACTTGCTACACATATCTAAATCAATAAAGTTTATTTAGACTTGACAGCATTTGCCGGTACTCGGCTGTATGACAGCTCTATTTTCTTATCAACGTAGGATGTATTACTGTTATCTCCTGTTGACATGAGTCAACTGTCCTAGGGATTGTGCGATTTTATTTAACCTCGTTTACCTTCAGTACCATCCAAGTCAGTCTTAGTCACAATCAACAAAGCCAAGCTTATTTTTTATAGTAGCTTCTACCAAAACCACCGGTGATGCATAACCGATGTACTCCATTTGAACAGCATTTTATTGCTGCTAGCTGCATGTGTTTGACAAAATGTCTAAGACTACTTTTGGTTACATAGACTGATGAAACTATACAAGTGCTGCGCCAGTTCTGTCAAATATTGGTATCAAACGTTCATGGCTTTTAACTTTGTGAGGAAAGAGGAAGTGTAAGCAAGTGGTATATGGTTTATACTGAATGTAACTAGTTAGTTAGCTCAGTAGGATAACTTGTCCAATATGACACCGCGTGGCTTGACCGCGCAAAAACTTAACAACCCTAAATTTTTAGTCAGTCAGTCACGCAAAAACGAGAATTGTTGTCAGACTGATTGGTTAAGAGTTACTCACTTCACCCTCCTGCAGTCGCTGGTAGAGCTCCCGAGAAAATAATCAGTCAGTTTACGGTAGCTGTTTTAGCTAACTTCATTTCTTTCTTTTAACTTCCAACGCGAAATTCTGGAAATGTCGAATTTGACGAATAGTAACGAATATATATACGATTTGCCAGCGGCTGGAATGAATGAATTTACGCGAGTTATGGATTCGTTACCGCTCTCAGACTGGTTGAGATTTGGTAAGGCTACGAGAATTTACTTAATATAGCTAGCTAACGCCAGCTAACAGACAGACAGATGATTTTGTATAGCTAGATAAACACAGTCATTTCTCAATTCATTAGACTTGCTTGCCTCGTACGAGATGGTTAGCTAAGCTAACCTAGCGTTAGCCAGCTAACCTAGCTGTTAGCGAACCAGGTAATTTGTGACAACTTTCCAAAAAGACGAGACATTTTTAATTAAGCAGCCAACTTAGCTAGCTAGCCATTTAGCTGACTTCCTCAACTTGAATTATTGTTACCCATTTAGTTAGCTAGCTAGCTAGCTGGCTAACGTAGCTATAGCTTACAATATCACTTTTTAAAGTTCTTTAGATGGCCAACTAGCTTGCTAGCATATCCATCTTAAATATGGTAATTTATTCATTTGAGCTGGCATAAATGTCTGATAAGCTAGTGGTTTGTCAATTCTGCTAATTAATTTGACTTGCACATGGGATGCTTTCATTAACCAAATATATAAAAGCTAGCTCGCTAACTTTATTTTTGTTTTTAAAAAAACAAAAACTGGCTCGTCAAGCAGTTAAAGTTTACGCTTGAGCTAGCAGGTTTTCCCCAAACTAATGTAACTAGTTACTTTAGATAACTATCGTTAGCTAGACACCTCCACAGACATGACGCAGCTTCTGAACATAACGAAGTTTGATGTCTAGTTACATCAGTAACAGGTGTAGAGAAAATGGGTGCTACGTAAAAAAAAACTTGCTTCAGAGAGTGTCATCCAGTCCTACCTTAATGAGCATATTTCTAAAACAAAACTGAATATCAGTTCCATAACTAGGTTAAGTTACCTGCTTAGAAGGGTAGATAATCTAGCCACGATATTGCGTGTGTTTCTCAGGAAACCTTGTGTACTTCACTACAATTTTGATTCTATATATTTTACTATATTGCACGGCAGTTACTCATCTGGAATCTTCGGGAATGGTGTATGTTTTTAATTTAATAACATAAAATGATTTCTCCCACCCAATCCAGCTTCTCAAGTAATATCCAATCAGACAGAACTACGCCTAGTGGAGCTAAGTAGCAGACGCACGGAAACACTAATGGGCAAATGGGGTTGTAGAAACGGTACCGTTGACGACCTCTTAGACGTTCTTCAAAGCCTGGAGCTTCTGAGGCCGCGAGATATTATTCTTAAATGTGAGTTAATGAAAGAAAAAAAACAAAGATTTTGCATTCTGTGTCAGATTTTGTTATTAGACAATCTGCAAAAACTGCACTGAAGTGCACTCCTGGGCTGTGATTAGTGATTTAAAAATTTAAAAAACCTTTATTTTAGCATGGAAAGAGGCTTAAGATAGTGTTGTGTAACACTAGGTTTGTGTTTTTAAAAAACAGCTTAAGTGTTTTTATTTTCCTTGTTATCATTTGCCTTTAGTACAGAGAACTGACCCCAAAACATGCAGTAAGCAGTCAGAGTTCAGGTCTAAATTGTACACTCACTGAACTAGTGCTGATGTTTTAGCTAGGCAGTTAGAATGAGTTACTTTTACTAATATCACAAGGCTGATATTTGTAATCACATGGATTCATATGATAAACAGTTCTCAGGAACCTGTAGAAAATACACTAGTCTATAATTTTAGAGCCAAAAATACCAGATGCAGTGTGACATTTGTTGCCTTTCTAGTCTACACAGTAAACTCAGAACTGCCTTTTGACCACTGTGAGGTATTTTCTCACCTCCTGGTGCATATTCCTCTAGGGAGGCATGCTCCGCAGCCTAGCTCTGTCACACCCCCCTCCAGATTTCTACTGCAGCCCCCCTCCTGCACTCTTCTGCCCTCGTCACTGTTTACCTCATCCAAAGGCATCACTCAGACTCATCCCAAGCCTGGTAAACTCTTGATCTGCTTGCTTTTAGTGTTTGTGTTGCTGAGAATAAGTATACTTCATAACAAACATACAGTCTTATAAATCCTTGACTACTTGAATAGTAACTTATGCTGTGTCTTGGTAACCATGTACACAGCCTGGGTGCACAATGTGTGTAACACATTTAATGTGTTCTTGGATTGTAGAGGTGAACTAGTTGTAGGAAATTCAGTCAGACTGCCACAGTATATCTAACCCATTTGACTGGAACTCAGGAAATGTGCTAGCTCATCGCAGTGCTTAATGTTCTCTTTTTGTTACTAGAGAACCAGTCACTGCCCAAGCCTGGACCTCCCCCCCCTCATCTGGAGTCGGGACGTTTTTCTGCACAGCAAACGCACAGCACAGCAAAAGAAGAGGTACTGTTGACTCAAAGAATATCAGAAATTGAGGTCAAGTGAAATAGAGGGAATTAATTTTTCAGAACCTTTTCTAAAATCACTGTTATTTTCCAAAGGTGGAGTTTAATGACCAAGGCATTGCCCATTTCAATAACTTCTGTCATCATTCATTACCTTTTCCTTTAGGTAGCTGATAACGACTGTTTGCAACAGTCCTGCAAGTGCCATGTGGACCGCCCATCTTTGTTCACTGGTGCCTTGAGCTGGCCCTTTGAAGAAGTGCAGCAAGGTACAGACAACTTCTCAGCAGTGCGGCAGATCGGAGAGGGAGGTTTCGGCCACGTGTACCGTGCTTCCATGAAGAACACAGATTTTGCAGTCAAGAGGCTGAAAGAGGCAAGTGAATGAACAAATTATTTAATGACATCATTGAGTAGCCTGGGGAGACTATCCCCCTCAACTCTTCCCCCAATACTTTGTGTTCTTCAGTGAGGGGTCATTCAAGTGGGATTGGATTTTGAGCAGTGCATTTTATGTTGGCCTTTTTAACTGGGTGTTAATGGGAAGTTCTTAATGTTTTAAGCAGGGTTCCCAAATGGGTTGGAGTGTGGTGAGGGAAAGTTTTACAACTGAGGTGGAAAGACTCTCACAGTAAGAAATTTCTCTTTCCATTCTGGCTTTGGCAGCTTGAGTCTCTACTTAATTCATCTGAATCTCTTGCTTAATTTTCCCCTCTGTTTTTAAAACTGTAGGTAGCATTGTTCAAAGTCCCCCCTCCTTTCTTACTGTGTCACCAAATAACAGATTGGGACATTCCTCCAACTGTTCTTTGTTGTTTGCCCTCTTTAGAGGCCAGAATACTGGCCTGGCCCAGAAAATGAAAGAATGTCTTCTCTCTTTTCTTCTCCTGACTTTGTTGTGGTTAGTTGTACTTTGTTTGATTTTTATGCAGGAGGTTGGGGCTTTTGTCTAACTCCTTTCTTGCATTGCACTTTAAGCCACACTGTAATCTCAGTTCCGTACTGCACATCTTTCAGCACAGCATCTTGCCTAAGACCCCTCCTTTTTTGACACTGTAGATACAGACACCCCAACATAGTGGACTTGGTTGGCTATAGTGTGGGAGGAGGAACATATTGCCTCATATATGTCTACATGCCTAGTGGGTCTTTAGAGGACTGGCTGCGTTGTAAGGTAGGACAACACATTCAAGCTTCAAAAGGCATGTCGGTGTATGGTGTTTTTTGTTTTTTGAATACACGGTGTGTGTGTGTGTGTGTATGTATGTGTGTGTGTGTGTGTATATATATATATATATATATATATATAATGTGTGTGTATTTTTCTGGTCTTATTGGATTGAACCTTTTGTTTGTTTGTTTGTTTGTTTGTTGGTGGCTGCTTGTGTATTTCAGAATAGTACTGCCCTCTGCTGGATGCAGCGTGTAAATATATTATTGGGTTCAGCGAAAGCTATTCAGTACCTCCATTCTTCCTCCCCTGCACTAATACATGGCGATGTCAAAAGGTGGCCCAAATTTGCTTTATTACCATAATTTGTTATTTCTGCTTTTTATTACCCATTTAATTTTTATTTAAAAAACCTAAATCTTGCAAACTAAGACTTCTTAATGTGGATATATAGACTTAAACAAATGTTGCCTTAAGTTGCTATATGACTTATGTTGTTAAATATTGTCTTATGTTGTGCTGTAACAAGGAAACATTAATAGGACATAATGCAAGGAGTATTTCTTCTTCTTCTTCTTATTATTATTATTATATAGCTTTATCAAACTCTAAAGTGTCCAAGAGATAGGCAATGTTGCAGTTTTATGTGGTTTTTGAGCTGTTTAAAAGTAAGTAATTTGGGATTTTTACATAATAGACTATTAATTCTGCAGAGCTTATATAAACATGTGATCCCTCCCTTCACAGCTCCAATATCCTTCTAGGGGAACACCTGGAACCAAAGCTGGGGGATTTTGGCATGGCACGGCTGTGCCACAGCCCCAGCAGAACTCCAGGCAAAACGAGCACTGTGGCTCAGACTGCGACGGTGCGTGGAACTCTGGCGTACCTGCCAGAAGAGTACCTAAAGGATGGCCAACTGGGTGTGGCAATTGATGTCTACAGCTTTGGAGTGGTACGAGCCTTGACATACATTGACATTTAAAGTGGGGGCAGGCAAGGTATAGAGGACTTTTAATATGTACAACACCTCCTCCCCACCCCCCAAAATAAAAGACCTAACAGTCCATAATCCTAGATTGGCTGGAATAATGACATGAGAATAATTGTTATGAATGAGAGGCCACATTTTTGACTGGTTAAGTATGCTTCTGATAGTGTAGTTAGTGTTTTGTCTTTGGCTTTTAAAGAATGATTACTATCAAAACATCACTATAAAGGTTTCATGCTAAAGGCTCAATGCTTAAAAAAAAAAGCCTGCTAAGTCTAATTTTCTGCATAATTGAGATTTTTGCTATCTTTACTTTCTTATAAGGAACTATAAATACTGATTTATTGCCATTAGCTAAGATTATTAATGTCAGTGCATGTCTGCTTTGTCAAATATTTAGATGCTGGGTAAAATACTTGATTTGATTTGTCTGATTTACCTTCTTCTGTAGGTGGTGTTGGAGGTGCTCACTGGGCGAAGGGCTTTAGAAACGGACAAGCAATCAAAGACTGTCTACCTGGTGAGAGAATTTTTGGTCACATCATACCTCAAATTCTGCTTGCTGTGACAGCCAAAACCAAAGAAAACCTCCTGTGTTATACAGAAAGACCTGGTGACAGAAGTGGAGGATAATGAGAGAGACTTCAGTAAAAGGAAGTATTCTCAGGAGACAGGCTTTTCTCAGGCAGCGGAAAACATCTGTACAAAACATCTGGATCCTAAACTGCTGAAAGACGGCTTGTCTGCCCCTCATGGGTCCAGGGAAATCTCTCAGCTGGCCTGCCGCTGCCTAGACCGACGAAGAAAGAAAAGACCTCTGATGACCGAGGTAGGTCAGCCATGGTTTTCTTCCATCACACCACTTATGATGTATGTTTTAATTTAATTAAGTAGTTTCATATATATTTACCAAAACTAAGTCCAAAATGAATAAAATTACATTTTTTACAACATTAGACACTTAACAACAAGAAGCAACGTCCTTAATAATATTAAATGCTGCAATTTTGCTGATTTTCTTTTGGAGTGCCACACTAAAATAGAAGTGGAATACATCTTTGTAATTCTAATAGGTGATACAGATGTGTAAGATGAGGCATTGATGGAGAAGTGTAAGATAATGCATGAGCCAGTAAAAGAAATTAAATATTTGACTTTTTAAATATAAGGTAGTGGTCATTATACAACGCCAACCTGCGGTTCACAATAATGCATGCAATAATGTGTGCAAAAAGTGTTACTATTTGCAATAGACTGTTATGCTAAGTAAATATTTAAAAGTCATCAGCATTGGCATATCAAGTTGTATTATAATCCATTTGGAATAAAAATTTGCACTGAATCAGTTTAATTTTTGTACTCTTGGAGGTCAAGCACGACATTAATACAGTGGGATGGGGTGAGAGGGACTCGTGATTATTGATCATGTAAATGTATGTTTATCTTGATAATGCATTAGATGCAAAGGTTCTGGTATCTGACTTGCGTGTTCATATTTTTTATAGTAAAGTTTATAAAATAACATGGGATTATGCTGTGTTAAACAAATATTCACTGTCTTAGTTTTTAGATTCTTCAAAGAATCCTCCCTTTTATTACGCTTGATTACTACTTCTAGCGTGAGACTGAAGTTCTGAATAAAAAAACTATTTGCAGAGGGAATTTTTTTTCTTGTTTTTTTTTTTGTTTTGTTTTTTACATAGGAAAAATTCATATGTAGGTTAAGTTTCACTATTTATATTTGTGTTGGAAACAAATGTAATCATATAAAATATTAGATTAAAATGCATTTAAGACTGAAAAACATTCTCGTGTGTCAACTTCAGACTAGTACTATATGAACAAATAATCTACTTCAGGTAACTTACTACTGATGCTTAAGTGGGTACTAATTTTAATATCCTTAAAAATGTATTTTGTACATAAGCCTTGCTAACTGACAGATGTACAACTCTTTTTATATGCTTGTTTTTTTGTTTACATTCACAATTTTATACTGGAATTAATTTTAAGTAGAATATTCTGTTTTACCAGGTCTTTAAAACGGTTGAAGATGTGTATGCAGGCTTGAAGGACTTCTGCAGATCTGGCATAGTCAAAACATCTCCTGCTCCTCCCCATCTATCTCCCCCAAACTCACTGCGCTCTGACAACTGCTCTCTGGACTCTCTCACTCATCGCTTCTCTAAGCTCGGTCCCCAAGAGGACACTTACTGCTGCACCCACAAACATAGCTCCCCCTGTCCCTCTTCGGCAGTGACTCATTCACAAGACCCCAAGTCAGGAAGAAGTGAAGGATCATGGAATGAGCTGCATAACTCTGTTCATGCACCCTGTGAATCTGATGAGAGTCAGGGCTTCTCGCAGTGTTGGGCGTCTCCATGCGCATCTCAGAGCAATAAATGTCCTGGTGGACACGGCGATCTTAATGTCTCACAGTCAAGTAGCTTCTCAATAGTTACACCACCCCTATCCAGTGTCAGTTCAGGTAAAAGCTTGAAGTTTAATGTATTACAAAAAAATAGTTGGCACTTAAGAAATCTCTCTATTTCAACCTAAAATCGAGTTTCAGTTGAACTTCTGCCACCCCATCCTACCCTGTGAATTTCTGCTTTTGCAGATGAGAGAGTTGTTATTAATCCAGTCAGGCAGCGCTTTGTAGAGAAAATGGCACTTTATGAGGAAGGCAGAATCCCAACTTCAGACCTTCTGTCATCAGCCACTCCATGTAAGTTCTGTAGGTGAATAGTGACTGTATATTCTCAGAAAGCCATACAGATGGAAATCTATCAAACATTTACATTCATTATGTGCATTTATGAAACAAAGCTGCACTCAAAAGATGATTATAATTTGGTAGCTAAGTGACTGATCTCTGTAACTGCCAGATATCTCAAGACTTATGAAATCAATAAGGTCCAGTCTTTTTTGTTCAAACAGGAAGAAAGTAAGTCATAGCTTGGTAGAGCTTGTGCTACACACTGGAGATGTTTTTCAAGACCTTACAAATTTACATTTATGGCATTTAGCTGACGCTTTTATCCAAAGCGACTTAAAATTATGACAGTACAATTTGAACAATTGCGGATTAAGGGCCCTTAGTCATGTACCTTAGTATTGCGCTACCACTGCCCTAGATAATTCTGAACAAATTTTGGAAATGTGGAAATATGTTGACTGGTTACTGTTCATCTCAGAATGGCTACAAAATTTGGTTTTGTGGCTTTAAAACATTTTTTATTTTGTATCATGATTTACACAATAAAGGGGCTTACATATTGGTATATCTTTGAAATGCTTTAATGAACTATGCTCACCATTGCAGATGAAGTGAGGAATACTCAAACAAGGGAACCAGAAGAGAGCGATGAGTTTGCTAGCTAGGCCACTGGAACTGACTCATACTGAAGTTCAAGGCCAGCACTTACTCCCTCTCCTGCTGAGGTACAGCAATAGAACCAACGCTTAAGAAGAAATCAGACACAACAGACTTTAGGTGGTGGTCGCGACTTCCTAAAATTAAAGTTCTCAACAGCAAATGGTTACTTTGACTACTACTGTCTACTATTGAACTACAGACAATAATATACATGACAAAAGCAAATTGTGTGTTATGTAACCACTGCATTGCAGAATGCTCATTTATGAACTATGACAAGAATGTGCAGTATTGTTGTGAGATTTAATGTTGAAACTCTTAAAAAGGGACACTGGATAAGGTGCATGTACTAAGTTTAGCACCAGGGCTTAGAATGTCTTATTCAATAAAGACTGAACACACACTGGTAAAATCTGGCCATCAGCCAGGTTCAACATATTATGGGCAGTCCTTACACTTAAACATCATGTGTAATGTACTTTTAAATATGTGTATTTGGCTGATTGATTTAATGTGTGGGGGGGGGGGGGGGTTGACACGACCAAAAATCTCCGTTTCATGTTTTTTAAATTAGTTTACACTTTGACAGTTTATGTTCAGAATGTATGCAGTGATGTAGACAGTGTTGCACAGTGTTGTCTTTGTGATTTTTCTATAAATATCAACACATTAAAAGGTTATATTTACTTTTCTTGTATTCATGTTCACATCACTTTTTTTTGTTGTTGCTATTTTGAGGTTTAGCTAGTTTTACTGCAGAAACAGTCCACTAAACTTGTTTCTCACAGTGAGTGACTTGATGCACTATGCTAACCCAACCATTCTGTCAACTGTATTGCACTGATATTCCAATACTGGTTTTATGGTAGATATTAAATCTTGAAAAAAATAAAATATTAACATGTTAAATTTAAAATATTAAATATCTAGTCGAGCATGTATACTTTTTGTTGTCTACATTAGACGATCATTTATGTTTATTGTTTGTAAAATCTTTGTATTTAAGAAATTTTGCGACTATAAAACCCAACCGGAATGCAATACTTAGTTTAACAGTGTTTTTCATTAGCTATCTTCTGCTTGGTCAGGAAAGGAAAAACAGTGGGATAACGGGCCAAATGCAATGATGAGTATATCGCACTACGATAGCGTTTAGATTATATGATAGTGCACCGCCGTACCGTTAAAAATGAAGGCTCTACGGAGAGCGCAAAAAGATTTCGCCATCTGCACTAGTGGCTGAGGCAAAGGAGCTGTGGACATAATTACCGAAGGGGTTGTCAAGAAGATGGCGGCTTCCTGGGCGGCATGAAAGGATGTAGAGTTAGCAATATCTACAGAAAAAGACATACGCGGGGTTGAATTCGTTTACTGAGTGTCTCCCTCGAATTTATTATTAAAATTACAACTCGGAACGAGTAAGTATTTTATGCTACGAGATGAGCCAGTCTAAATACTTTGCACCATTCCGATGACGGCTAACGGTACATCCGCCATTTTTCTTGAGGGAAGCTAGCAAGAATCTAGAGGTAGAACAATAATAGAGGGAACTGTAAAATACGCATAATGCCACTCTCCATGATGAGTGAATAAAAACACCAAAAATTAAACATGTAATATTTTTTCTGTCATACTGATTGTTTCCGCAGAGGTTTATTTAGCCGTGGCAGCCATTTAAGCTACCTAGCTAGCTAAATATTTCAGCTAGCGCATGGCTAAGTTAATAGCCAGCTAGCACAAGCAACTTATTATTTGCGACACTCGTGTTTGCTTTTCAGTTGCAATATTGCCTACATATATTATTTTGATTATGGCTATATTTCAACGTAGACCTTGAAAACGGTTAGCATGCTAGCTAGCGATGGAGGCGCATTTTGATAGGAGAGGATTGTTTGGTTTTTTGGTCAAGATGGCGGCACCCAGACAGGAGAGGCATGAACATCGAAAATCTTAAACTAATTTAAGAAAACATTAATAATAACAATTTTACAGCGTGGAGATAATTGAAGCAGTATTTATTCTCATGCGGTCATGATGGATAGTCATATTCTTAAATTAATTTAATAATTAACAAAAATATATCTGGCTAGCTGGTATAAAATTCGTTTTTTTGGGGGGGCGGCGGGGGTTCACCGCCCATTTTTGTTCTGACGTTAGCTAGCCCACTAGCTTAGCCATCTAGCAACCTAGCTATAATATTACCATTATTATCTTTTCCATTAGGTACATTATTACCGTTACCATTAGCTACATTATTATCTTTAACAGTACTTATTATAGTCACCATTATTAACATTTGCCATGATTACCTTTACCATTAGCTACGGGCTGCTGACTGGTTTGTTTAGTTGTTAGCAAAGCTACAAGATGGCGACACCCATGGACTCGCACCGCTTTTCTCTTGAAGATAACTAACAGACAAACGGGAGTTTCTTGAAAGTGATCTCTGATGAATGCGGGGGGGAGACGATCTGCATTGCGAATGACTGCACATGATGCACAAGGCTGCGGCAATCTAACAAAAATCCCGAAGATATTAGTTTGTTTTACCGGCGTGTCTGTTTGTTGCAAAGCGTCTACCGCTAAAATGGCGGCTTCCATGGATTTTAGCTAGCTGGCTACATTTGTGTGGTCTGCTAACCTGTTTAAAAACTAGTTAGTTGGCGAGCTGTTGCTATTTTGAAGTGCTCCAGTGTAGCACTAAATTATAATGGACTAGTTGCTTTGTTTTAAGAAAAGAATTAATCAGGCACGATTAGGTGATTATTTGCACTTATATCGACCTACTTGGCTGTCACAACTATTGTAGCTTTAGCGACTTGCTAGCTAACCCAGTTAGCACTGAGGGAATTAACTCCTGTTAGCTAGCTGGCTAATAACTGGCTAAGAAGCTACACTGAAGAAGTTACATTGTGTAATATTACAGAATTTGTAATATCTAAGGTAAACCAATTTGAATTGGATTTGTTTCTCGTTAAAGAGGAAAATGGCTTCTTCTGGTACCGTGACGTCTGGGACTTCGGGTTCGGTACTACAGCCGCGGTGGAAGCGGGTACTCGGGTGGTCTGGCCCGGTTCCTCGCCCTCGACACGGCCATCGGGCTGTCGCGATTAAGGAGCTTATGGTGGTTTTCGGAGGAGGTAATGAAGGAATTGTCGATGAACTCCACGTATATAACACAGGTAATATCTTACATAATTTACACAGAATCAATACCGATATATGCATACAACGTAAATGAAATCAAATGATAAGCCGCTGGAGTAAAATAAAAATTGAGTAATACGTTAGCTAGTTACCAAGCTAGCTAACGACTAGCAAGATAGCCAGGTGCATTGCTAAATAGATTTGGCTGTAAAGCAATGGTTAAGTCGTCGGATTTATTTATTCGGCTGTCTATTTAATTAACATAACTAGATACTTATTGTGTGAAAGTCTTACATGTGAAATATTTTGTGCATGAGTTGTCATGTCGATCGTCTGATCTTGTTACGCAAATAAGAGCAGTTGGTGATACGCTAGCTACAGATCCTCGTTAGCTAACTTGCTAACGTTACCATATAAAATACTGCAGTTGTACTCCCGTAGTGTTGGTAATGCACATTCGGTTGTTAGCTAGCCAGATATTTATTTATTTACTATTGAGGTGTGTTTATATTCAGCAATTGCTGTAAACTACTCAGTGTAATAAATGTCCTTGTCGTGATAGTAGTGCTGCATAATATTTAGAGCTGCTTGTTGTTGTATGAAAAGCTACCGCAGTGGTGTTACCGGAATTGTATAACTTGGATGGCTATCTTAGCCATCACGCTGTTAGCAGTTTCAAAGCGTCGGCTAATGCTAGTTAGAAAGCTAAGATTTTTTTGAGCTAGCCTGTCGCCGCGAGACGTCTAGCCAGCCCGCGAGAACGTAGAATGGAGGGAAAAATGCAAAGAGAAATGGCGGGTTAATAGAACAGACTACGTCATCACGTCAACAAACTCCACCCCCCCCCTTAATTCCCGCATTGCTCTGTAAATATTTACGATACTGTTGATTTGTTTTTGCCTGATGTGCCTGTTTTAATATGAAACGCGGCATCATGGCTACACTAAGTTCCTGGAAAGCTGTGAAAAAGAAATGTAGAATAAACTTAATTGTTGCTAAGTCAAGTCACGTGTTGTATTTCACTGGTTAATCATACAGTCTTAAAAGATTACAACTATCCCACTGTTTTGTAATACTGTCTATAAAAAGCGCGGGGGGGGGGGGGGGGGGGCTTCTATGTGTTGGTTCATTACACTGGAATGTTATTAACCAATGTCTTGGTTGTTCCACTGCAGCAACCAATCAGTGGTTTATTCCAGCTGTCAGAGGTGATGTTCCACCTGGCTGTGCTGCTTATGGGTTTGTGTGTGATGGCACCCGACTTCTGGTATTTGGAGGCATGGTGGAATATGGAAAATACAGTAATGATCTCTATGAGCTACAGGTAATTGCCAAATATTAACTTGATTAATTCTTAATCTTTACAATGAATAACTGGTGTATGTCTCATACCTTCTCTATCTGGCAAAGTTTAGAGGTCCATCTGCTACTTTCATTAGGTTGATCATGAGCTAAGTTTACTGTTTTAGAGCAGTAAGAGCATCTGACTATATAGCCAAGTACCTGATAGCCCAACAATTACATCTTACAAACATTTTGAATTGCCAATTAATTTTTACTGTGTGGTGTTTGTGGATCATGCATTTTATAATAACTGAGCGTTACCCCTTTCATACTGAGAGATTTGCCATTGTCATGCAACCCTCACCAAGGTTTATTGTTTCTAACAAAATGGCAGTGCTCTGCTTTAGTCAAGCTGAATGTGATTTCTTTTTGCAGGCCAGTAGATGGGAGTGGAAAAGGCTGAAGCCAAAAGCTCCAAAGAATGGCCCACCCCCATGTCCCCGCCTGGGCCACAGCTTTTCTCTGGTGGGAAACAAATGCTATCTGTTTGGAGGTCTTGCCAATGACAGCGAGGACCCCAAAAACAATATTCCAAGGTAGGCAGCCAATTTGACGTATTTTACACCTTTGTGTCTTTTTTTTTTTTTCACATTCCATGAGGTGTAAATTTATGCGCTTTCAGCACCTTTCATGCTCTGCCGTGGTGTTCACTGAAAATATGCGAGTGATTTGGAATAGCAGCTGATTGTCTGTTGCCTCAGACTGGATTTGCTGAGAATTACAGAACAGTAATGTCAATTTTCCCAACCCTCACACGCAGATACCTAAACGACTTGTACACGCTTGAGCTGCGTCCTGGGTCGAACGTGGCAGGCTGGGATATCCCCATCACATATGGGGTTCTGCCCCCTCCTCGCGAAAGCCACACTGCTGTGGTTTACACAGAGAAGGCCTCCAAGAAGTCTCGCCTTGTCATCTATGGAGGCATGAGTGGCTGTCGCCTTGGAGACCTCTGGACATTGGACATAGGTGAGAAACTGAGAATGGTGGTGTCTTGTAACGTTTTAGCTAATGTCCACTTGGAAGAAGCAGATGGTAGATTTATTTAAAGTAGAAAATATTTAAAGATACTTTATATAAAGTATAAAATACTAAACAATAGTTTTGAATAGGGAAATGCAAACTGATAACATTTGCAATTAATGCATAGAACATGTACAATTCTTTTTATCTGATGCAAATAAATGACAACATTGTGAGCAATGATGTTGATTTGTACTTGGTAGGAACTTCAAACAGCCTAATGAGCATAAATTAAACAAACACCTTTGTGGGATACCAGCACCTCACATTAAGAAAAGAAATTTTCATCTAAAAATGATTAAAAACAAATTTTAATTATGTTTCAAAAACAATTTGTGGTCTGTTTCTGTAATGGGACCAGCCTACAGAGTCTACTGTTTTCCAGCAGCTTTGAATGAATATTTCATAAACACGTTTTGTCCTGCAGACACTCTGACATGGAATAAGCCCACCATCAGTGGCATGGCTCCCCTCCCTCGCAGCCTCCACTCAGCTACTACCATAACCAACAAGTGAGTGCTGTTTTAACTAGGGCAAGATAAACAGCACCTTTAAAACGCTGTACCTCTGGGTTGTTATGCACCTGGGATATGTTGTCTCTTTATATCTTCCAGTTATAGACAAACTGTATTAGGCACCTTGCAAACATATCTTTTAGTTAAAGCTGCCTTTATGCTTTATTGCTTAACATTGCCTATGCATTTGTGGCTTTAAAATCCATGAATACCTCTTTTTAAACTTTAGTCTTCTAGAAATCAAAAGGGGGGGAAAGGTATGTTTTGTAACTGTTTAGGCATGAATAGTGACTGGATTTACAGTTAATGTACTATTGCTGATTACTCTAGAATGTATGTATTTGGTGGCTGGGTGCCTTTGGTGATGGATGACGTGAAAGTGGCTACTCATGAGAAGGAGTGGAAGTGCACAAACACACTAGCATGCCTGAATCTTGGTAGGTTTCTGGTAATGCGCTAATTTGCAACCCATCTGACGATGGGGTAAATTTGTTCAGAAATGTGTAAAACCCTCTACCACTGTACAGCTTCAATGCAATAATCATACCTGATTATATTGTGGGGGTGGGTGAATGCTTCTCTCTCTCTCTCTCTCTCTCTCTCTCTCTCTCTCTCTCTCTCTCTCTCTCTCTCTCTCTCTCTCTCTCTCTCTCTCTCAGACACAATGACCTGGGAATCCATTTTAATGGACACTTTGGAAGACAACATCCCAAGGGCTCGAGCGGGACACTGTTCTGTAGCCATCAACTCCAGGCTGTATGTCTGGAGCGGCAGGGATGGCTACCGCAAAGCCTGGAACAACCAGGTGTGCTGCAAAGACCTCTGGTACCTGGAGACAGGTGGGTTCATCTGGCTGAGTTGCCTCAGAAAGGAGTAGTTCAACATGAATTATAATCTGGATGGTGTTCTTTTATGTTACCACAATTTAATACTCTGCCTGAGTTCTCTCTTTGCATCCTTTAGTTTTATTCTGTAATTTTCTGGGGGGGTATGTGAGGTTATTTACAAGAAATACTGCATAATGGGAGTTGCGCACAATGCCCATGGCATTAGTGCTTCTTGTGTGCTTTTTTACAACCGTTGAAAACCCACTGTTTCCTGCAGAGCGTCCCCAGGCTCCGTCGCGTGTGCAGCTTGTCCGTGCCAACACCAACTCTCTGGAGGTGAGCTGGGGGCCGGTGCCCACTGCCGACACCTACCTTCTGCAGCTGCAGAAGTACGACATCCCAGCAGCAACTGCAGCCACCTCGCCCAGTGTGGCCTCTCCCACCTCCTCCTCTCTGCCTGCCAACTCTCCTAAAAGCCCCGCCCCGGCCGCCGCTGCTCCTGCCTCCCAGAGCATGCCCCTGACTGGGGTTACGCTTGTGCCCCAGGTCCCCTCACCCATCGCCTCCACACCTGGGAGTCCACTTGCGGCAGCCTCACCCAGAGGCCCAGGTAGGAGTTAGGACTGCACAGTGCTTGAACAATACCAAATTGTATAGTACTGTGGTTGAATGAATATTAAATTATTATTGGCTAGGATTGATTTGAAGGTGTTTACTGAAACTGGAAAGTTCTAGTCAAGCTTAGTCACCATTCTGGCCAAAAGCGACATCAATAAACTGCAACATTAGCAGGCCATTGATGGTTATAAGAATTGGCATGCATTGTTTATATGGAAATCATTAACATTTATTTATTGTTGTTTTTGGTGATTTGTTTATATTTCCTCTCTGTACTTTTGCAGCCATTCTGAAAGTCGCTGCACCTCAGTCCACCGCGGGGACCTCCATTGTCACTGTGCGTCAGGCCAATCAAGGGGGAAAATCCCCAGTCACTGTTGCTTCGCTTCCTGCTGGAGTCCGTATGGTCGTCCCTGCACAGAGCACTCAGGGAACAGTATGTGACCTCTGATGTAATTTCTAACCGAGCTCCAGTTTCCCCCAGAAGCACAATAATGTGAAACGCACCTTATGATTGAGTATGCAGGATGGTGCTGCTGCTTTCACCTTACAATGGATCCTTTTTTTCTGCAGAGAAATCTGAATCTCTCCTGGTCTTCTGTGTCTACTTTTCCACCAATCATTTATTTTTCTTTAATTTCATTGTTTACTTTAGCCAATTGGTAGCAGCCCCCAGATGAGTGGCATGGCTGCTCTGGCAGCTGCTGCTGCCGCCACCCAGAAGATTCCACCCTCCTCCGCGACCACTGTGCTGAATGTTCCTGCAGGAGCCACCATAGTGAAGACTGTTGCTGTGACCCCAGGGTCCACAAGTCTGCCTGCTACAGTGAAAGTAGCCTCGCCAGTAATGGTGAGCCACCCCCCCCCCACCCCCCTTTTTTTTTCTAATTTACTTTTATTTATTTAGAACCCTTCTGGATATTTACAGTTGGAAACAAGAAAGTGAGGTGTTTAAAAGTAATTTAGTGTTTTAAAAATCTTTTCTTTTTTTTTCTTTTTTTTTTGTGGAGACCCATGTTACTCTCAGTAATAGATCAGTAGGCCCCTGTGCTAAGAGAAGAAGCTTAGAGGTATATGTCAAAGATGAAGTAAACTGAAAAATGACTCATCATTTTATCTACCACATGAAAGTAGATGTCTTTCCAAGATCATGGAGTTAACTTAACAAATTGTGTAACACAAAAGTACAATTGGTTTCCTTTCAAATCGTTTGTATGTCCTATATCTGTCGAATGTGTTCTGCTTGTCTTCATATGTAATGAAGTGTTAACATCTCTCTTGCTATCCCAGGTGAGTAACCCAGCGACCCGCATGCTGAAAACAGCTGCCGCTCAGGTGGGGACATCGAGCATCTCCACCCCCAACACCCCAACGCGTCCCATCATCACCGTACACAAATCTGGCACTGTGACAGTAGCTCAGCAGGCCCAGGTGGTCACCACTGTGGTTGGAGGAGTCACTAAAACCATCACCCTGGTCAAGAGCCCACTCACTGTGGGCAGCGGTGGGACTCTGGTGAGAAGGAGTAACCAGAATGATTTGGCTTGTATATTTTGATGAAATTAGAGAATTGTTGTTTGAGCATAGGTACATTCAATAGACTAAATCTTGTGACCAACTCCTTTTGAAGGTGTTTCATTTTTTTTCTTTCCTCTCCCCTTTAGCATTTTTTCTGCATCACCAGAAATTTCTGTGGTCTTTTGTTACTAAGTTTGTTTTGCATGCTTTGTCATTTATGTACTTCTAGTTCTCTGTGTCTAATGCTGCTGTCTACACACCAGATGCATTAGGCTCACTAGGAGTGAGGCTTTGCTCCTGGTAATGGTGTTTACCCCAGGAGCTTTGCACAGTGGCTTGTCAGAGTGCTCAAGGTTTGGATGTTCCTTTTTTTTCCTCAGATCTCTAGCCTGGGCAAGGTGATGTCTGTGGTACAGACCAAACCAGTACAGACCTCTGCAGTCACTGGACAGGCTGGGAGCAGTCCTGTCACTCAAATTATACAGGTCAGAACAGCAGGATCTTGAGAGTTCACACTCATGTTGTGGTTCTCAACACTGCCCCAAAAACCATATACTTTTATGTGTTTACCCAAAATGCATGGGGAATTAGTGTATCATGGTTTGATAAATGATTTGTGATTTTAAATTTTTTTGTTTTGGTGATCTTGCACTCCTGTCTCCCAGACTAAGGGTCCCTTGCCAGCAGGCACCATTCTGAAACTGGTCACCTCTGCAGATGGCAAGCCCACTACCATCATAACGACCACACAGGCAGGCAACACGGGCACCAAACCCACCATCCTGGGCATCTCCCCTAACACCACCACCAAGCCTGGCACCACCATCATCAAGACCATCCCCATGTCTGCCATCCAGCAGGGAGCTGCAGGTGGGGACTAGCACATTTTCTTTCATTTTAGAGCACTGAGTCAGACCTGAGATCAGGTAGTGGGGTTTGATGAACTGGCTTGTTGTTTTGTACAGAAAAAGCTAAGATGATGATGATGATGATGATGATAATACAATAATGGCCTTTCTGTATAAAAAACAAAACAAAACAAAAAAAAACTATTAACTGACACAACTTGCTTTTCAGTATGTTTTGAACAAGACCATTGACAGTCTATAGAAATTTTGATGAAAAATAAGGTGTGTTGATTTGAAGTTGCCTGTTGACGTGGATGTTGTTTGCATTGTTTATTTATTAAACTTGTTTAAACTGTACCTGGCAGGTGCCACCAGTAGCCCTGGCATCAAGTCTCCAATCACCATCATCACCACAAAAATGGTCACGCCTGGCACTGGCACCCCAGGCAAAATTATCACAGCTGTGCCAAAATTGACTGCAGGAGCCGGGCAACAGGGGGTCACGCAGGTGAGCTGCCTTTTGACCTTTAGACATCATGGCCTTGTTGGAGCTTGCTAAATTGTAAATTTTAACTTTGTCAAACAATCAACAAGCCACATTAATATTCTTTGTGTCATGGTTTTTCCCAGGTTGTTCTGAAGGGGGCGCCAGGGCAGCCTGGCACCATTCTACGCACCGTGCCTATGGGTGGCGTGCGCCTTGTGTCTCCTGGCACTGTCTCTGCTGTCAAACCCACGGTTACCACACTAGTGGTAAAAGGAACCACAGGTAAAAACTTCACAGCTCTGCTGTAGGTTTCTTTAAAAATCCCATTGTATTTTTATGGTATGCCTGATATAACGTATGCTTTTATTTAGGGCTGGCCGATATGGAAAAAATCTTAACACAATTTGTTTTTCAGTCAATATCATTCATTTGATATAAATCAAATCACTGTTTTTGTCAAACTGAAAGGTTCCTTGTCAGAAGTTGAACATTATACACCTGTATTTCACGTAAGATGGATATATATGTATAATAAACAAGTCTTAATTCTGACCAGTCAAAGCTTTCAAGTTTTATGGAACACAATTTGTTTTGTTGACTGCAAATAAATAAAACCATAATTCTAAAATCTTAAATCTAAATTCTTAAAACTGTCAAGTTTTACAGGAGAACACAAAGTAAATTCTTTAGTCAGTTCCGAATAAATAAATAAAGTATGTATTAATACATAAACAGTTACCTGTCTTTGTGGGAATATGCTTTAGAGTGCTTCTTTTGCTTCTTGTTGAACTTTAAATACCCCCCAAAAATCTCCACACTACCGAATTTCTCGGGCCATTTCTGTCAACAATCTCTTCGTCTTTTGAGCCTTGCGTTGTCTTGGGTTGTTCCGTTTGGTAATGCTATTGTTCAAGTTTTCGTTTAGCATCTGGGCTGCTACCGGCTGCTACTCCTATGTTCTGTAATGTGTCCATAAATCTGACGTGGCTCTAACTGTTCCAGGCACATGATTGGTTTGCCGCGGCACTATTCTCATTATCACTGAGTTTTCGTGTTGTCTGTAAAAACATGGAAGGAAGTTATTTCAAAGTAATTATCGTTTTATCGCCCAGTCCTACTCTTCTTATTGTGCTGTTTCTACTTTTAATACTCATGTCCCCTAACGTACCTTTCTTGTACCAAACTGGTATTTATAATGAATATTTTCCCTCTGAAATAACTTTTTATCCTCCAACCCCCTTGTTTCAGGAGTAACTACCCTGGGCAACGTGACCGGCACTGTCTCCACCACTTTGGCAGGGGGCAGTGTTGCTACTACCAACGCCAGCCTGGCTACTCCCATAACCACCCTGGGTACCATTGCCACACTTTCCAGTCAGGTCATCAGCCCAACAGCCATCACTGTGTCTGCAGCCCAACCGAGCCTGACTACCGTACCCACCGTGGCCATACAGGTAACGCAAAAGAAAGAAATGGGATATTCCTATTCGGTTAATATCTGTTATTTTTAAATATGAATTGAGCTGCTGTTTGAGGGAAGGTCCCTATAGATCTTTGCTGCTTTTTCTCCTTTCATTTTCTGAGCATGGTGAGTGGTCATATTATTGCTTTCCTCTTGCAGGCAGCTGCGCAGCCCACTCAGGTGACTCTCATTAGCACCCCTAGTGGTGCAGAGGCACAGCCTGTGCAGGACCTCCCAGTCTCCATCCTGGCGTCACCTACCTCAGAGCAGCCCTCCACCACGGGGTCAGAAGTTGGCGACACACCTGGTGATGTAACTCTGGTCTGCTCCAATCCACCCTGCGAGACTCACGAGACAGGCACCACCAACACTGCCACCACGGCTGCCGCCAACATGGGATCAGAGCGGGTGTGCTCCAACCCGCCCTGCGAAACGCATGTGACCGGCACCACCAACACGGCGACCATGGCTTCGGCCGACATGGGCCGCGTGCAACAGGTGTGCAGCAATCCGCCATCGGAAACTCACGACACGGGTACCACCAACACAGCCACAACTGCCAGCTGCAGCATGGGCTCCCAGGAGACGGGGATCGTGGACAGCAGCACAGCATCTCAGCAGGCCACGCTGACCCTGCCCACCACCACGCAACTGGCACAAGTGTGCTCCAACCTGCCGTGTGAAACCCATGAGACAGGCACCACCAACACAGCCACAGTTGCGGTAGCAGGCGGAGGAGTCCGGCAGGTTTGTTCCAACCCGCCATGTGAGACACACGAGACCGGTACCACCAACACAGCCACGCAGGCATCCTCAAGCATGGGCAGCGGGGAGACCAATACAGTGCAGAGAGTGTGCTCCAACCCACCCTGCGAAACCCATGAGACGGGCACCACCAACACGACCACCACCGCCACCAGCAGCCTCGAGTCAGCTGACGGCACAGGTATGTGGATGTATATATCCAACTACTTGAGAAGTTGTGTTTCTGCTGTCTAAACTTTTAGACTGTTTAGAAGTTTCAGTATGTTCAGCTCAGTGATGTTGGCTTTTTCATGCAGTTCATCAGAGTGGTGAAGGGCAAGAAGACACTGGCACTGGGGCTGAAGCCACATCAACTACAGAACCAGCAAATCCCACAATTCAGAGCAGAGCAGTAACCACGGTGACACAGGCTACACCCACCCCAGGACCTTCTGTCCCGGTACGTCTTTGATCTTTTTCCAATCATATGAGTAGTGTTGTTGATGCTTTTTATAAAGTGGTCTAACACAACAGATTCCACCCATCAAGGGCTTGAGTTCAGTAGAATCAGGAGTGTTGGTCCTTATACCCTGCATCACGGTTGAATGTTTGATTTGGTTTGATGGGACAGTATGCACAATCAGATTGTGTGTGTGTGTGTGTGTGTGTGTGTGTGTGTGTGTGTGTGTGTGTGTGTGTGTGTGTGTGTGTGTGTGTGTGTGTGTGTGTGTGTGTGTGTGTGTGTGTGTGTGTGTTCACTGATGCAATACCCATCATGCTGTTGCCTGTGACATTGCCCCCTGCAGGAGATCTCGTCCATGGCGGGTTCGGCTGCCATGGTGGAGGCCTCGGGTGAGGCCGAGGCGATGGAGCAGGGAGAGTCCGAGGCGCTGGCCACCGGTGACGAGCCCATGCAGACTGAAGGCGAGCTGAGCGAAGAGGGGGCTGTCAGGGTCGTTGCTATCGAAGAGGGTGCCGCCGGCGAGGCAGGGACCATGCTGCAGGTGCATGTTGCCATGGAAGCGCAGCCTGGCCAGGGCGAGCAGGCTGAGGTATGATGTCATTGTTTGATTATTGTTTGGTTTTGATTTTTATTTAGTTAAAACATTGGAACATTTTGACACCCCTTGTTTTCTTTTCATAGTAGAATTGCTTTTTTTTAAGGTGCTCCTTCCCATTTAAATTTGTGTTCTTTTGAGCAATTTGTGCATTTATAATTGTATGGTTGTGTAAGCACGGACTGTAAAAGCGTGGATTTGTAAGGCTCTTCATTTACCAATGTGAAGGAAATTATGGTTGGAAAAATTATGGTGGGTGACTCATTTTTAGCTGACACTTGATTTACAGTTGATTCACACCCACAAATGATACACAAATGTGTTTTCAATTAAATACATGCATCTTTCTTTCAATGCTCTAGCCATCAGGCTTTTTGGGTGTAATAAAGGTGGTCTAATGTAGTGACTTCTGTATTTAAAATAGTGTTAGTATTCCTAATACTATGGTCTGGGTGCCTGTATGTGTGCGCGCAGATGGAGCAGGGTGGTGAGGATGCAGAGGCCGTGGGTCTCGCGGGCCAGGACTCTGAGGCGTTGGCGCTGCCCCAGGAGCTGATGTCAGCAGAGGGGCAGCCTGCCACGCTGATGGTGACGGGGCTGACCCCGGAGGAGCTGGCCGTCACTGCTGCGGCAGAGGCTGCTGCCCAGGCTGCCGCCACAGAAGAAGCCCAGGCCCAGGCCCTCGCTATACAGGCTGTACTGCAGGCAGCCCAACAGGCTGTGCTCAGTGAGTGAACGCCACACAAGCTGACCTGTAATGGAAACATGAGTCACAGGAGTTAAAAGAAAATGATTTTTGTTTGTTTGCTGGCTATGCAGAATATACCTCAGGCCTTGTAGTCTGTCTTGATCATATCTCATATACACTTTCTCCTTATCTCCCTTTTCTCCTTTTTCTCCTTCCCTCCCCCATCTCCCTATCTCCCTCTCATCTGTCTATCTCTCAGATGAAGGAGACGGAGGGCAGGATGGCCAACAATCCACCACCATCCCCATCGTCCTCACTCAGCAGGAGCTGGCCGTTCTGGTCCAACAGCAGCAACAGCTCCAGGAGGCCCAGGCCGCGGCCGCAGCCGCTGCCCAGCTCCAAGAAGCTGACTCGGGCTCCGCCGCTCTGCCTACCGAGGGCCTGGCCCCAGCCGACAGCCTCAATGACCCCTCAGCCGAGAGCAATGGTCATGAGATGGCGGCGGCGGCAGCTGCCGCTGCCGTGACAGGACCTGTGGCTCAGCTTCTTCCCAGCACGTCAGCAGAGAGTGAGGACAGGATAATCACACCCAGAATCCCTGTAACACACTCCTGTGTTCCTGTGGCTCACCTGGTAGAGCAGGCAGAACATGGGGCTAATAACACTGAGGTCGCATTTGTTCTGAGATGTGTAAATCTCTCTGTAAAAGCGTGTCTGCCAAAAGCTTGGGGATGCCGTGTGGCCCAGCGTCCGATGTGTGGTTGGTCACTAGAGCCAGTTTTGTAGTCTGAAGCCCATTAAATTCACAGCCACAAGGATCCTGGTAATACAGCTTGGTATTTCTTTATACTGTAATAATTTGTTGCAGTAATACTATTACTCAGAATATGCTTGTAGCAGTCAAACTGCTCTCCTGTCTGAAATGGCCACGGGGGTCCAACCTGAGGAAAGTTGTGTGTTACTGGCATGGCATAAACTCTGTCCGGGCCCACTCTTAAGAGCTTCATGACACTCGTTGGTACTCTTTCTTGCAGCTTTGGCTCCATCCAGCACGTTTGCCCTTTCCCAGCCGATGACGGTGGCCAGCCCCGCCAAGCTGCAGGCAGCCACTGCTCTTGCAGAGGTGGCCAACGGTATTGAGACTGCGGCTGGGGTGAGCTGCCTAATCTCATTATGCTGTTGTTGTAGCTAACCACCTGATATGTATTAGGTTGATGCGCTGTAGTGTCTTAATTCCTCAGGTTGGTCTTATTTTCCCCCTCCTTTCTTTAACAGAAGCAAGGAGCACCCCCTGCAGTTGTGAAGCCGCCAGTAAAGAAAGAAAACCAGTGGTTTGATGTTGGAATAGTCAAAGTGACCAACATGGTTGTCACACATTATTACATGCCATCTGATGATTCTGAGGTCACGGATGTAAGTTGAAATCAATTTGGTTCTTGTAAATTATAGCCTTCTCTTTAAGTTAAACGAGCATAACTGATATTTGTGTGATATGCATGTGTGGATGCAAGAGAGCATAAGATGAACAGCAGTAGTAAGTCCAGTGTTCACACGACTTTACTGGGAATGATGTTGCAGGATGATTCGGGAACCATACCAGACTACAGCCAGATGAAGAAAGTGGAGCTTGCTCCAGGCACGGCATACAAGTTCCGTGTAGCTGGCGTCAACGCCTGTGGCCGTGGCACTTTCTCTGAAGTGTCTGCATTCAAGACCTGTCTGCCTGGCTTCCCTGGAGCACCGTGTGCCATTAAGATCAGCAAGGTATGCCCTTAGGACAAACTCTCTTCTCCCTGACCTAAAGAAATACTTTTAAGCATTTTTGACGTAGCCTAACGCTCCTTTTACCCTAACTCTCCTTTTACATTGGTTTTCCATCCTGCTCCCCCTTCCTCCAGAGCCCTGATGGTGCCCACCTTACCTGGGAACCACCATCGGTGACATCAGGAAAGATCATCGAGTACTCCGTGTACCTGGCTATCCAGAGCTCGCAGACGTCCGAGGCTAAGGCGTCTGCTCCTGCGCAGCTGGCCTTCATGCGCGTGTACTGCGGGCCCAACCCCTCGTGCCTGGTGCAGACCTCCAGCCTATCCAATGCCCACATCGACTACACCACCAAACCCGCCATCATCTTCCGCATCGCTGCCCGCAATGAGAAGGGATACGGGCCAGCCACGCAAGTCAGGTGGTTGCAAGGTGAGGACACAGGAGGTGCCAGTGTTGTAGATGGAGCCTGACTTAACAGCGAATTTTCAAATCAAATTTACTGTCATTGCATTTGAATTTGAATTTTTAAGTGGATTTGGGTTCAGGCCTGTTGGAACTATGAGGGACCATAACTGCAATGCTGTGGCCCTCCCAAGACCATGGCTTAAATGTATGCTATGATTGATTTGTGGTTTGCAGAAACCAGTAAGGATGGATCTGCTGCCAAACCTGCAGCAAAAAGACCGGTCTCATCTCCTGATGCGTGAGTATCTTCATAATCTTCCTTATGAAGGACACACATAAAAGGATAAATCCAGTCCTCATTTTTCAGCGGAGAATCTCTTTTGACTATGTACCTTGGTCTAAAATATATACTAGGTGATGTCGGTTTCTTGAACATGATCCCTGCTTGACCTCACTTCCTGAATCGGTGGATACTTTTAAGGTAGTGTGATGCTTGCAGTGTTGAATATTTCCTGACCGCTGTTTGCTTCTCTGCTGCAGGAAAGGTACCGGTCCAAAAAAGGCCAGAGCTGACCAATGAGGAAGCCCCTCCCCCCTGAGACTAAGACCCATGACTGAATTCCTCCTCTTCCTGCCGATGCCTTGTCCTTGCCACACCTGTAACATCTACTATATGAAATGGCAGCATAACCAGGAAAAAAGAAAAAAAAAAGTCAAGATAATCTTTTTGTGCCCCACCCCGATCACTGGACATTTCTGGTGCCATGGACGCCTTATCCCTCCGTCGTCTTGGATTCATTTTAAAAAAATTTTTTGTTGTTTTCTTTTAAATCATAACTGTTCCTTCAGATAAACCGTTAAAAGCACATACTTTTTGCTCTTCCTAGCAATTTTGTGTGATCTATTTCAAATGGCAGCATTCAATCCGGTTGTTTTAGTTGTTTCTGGAGCTTTTTTTTCCCCCCTCCCTTTCTATGTATTTTTATTTTGGCTTATTGCAATACAAGCAATAGATAAAAGGAAAAAAAAAGTATCTTCACTCATTTGTCAGTTGAAGGTTTGTTTTTGGTTTTTTTTTCTCTTTCTTTCTTCGAGACGACAGGGAGGGACGCATCTCTGTTTAGGCACAGACAGCAGAAGGAAGGAGATTTGAACAGGACTGCAAACAATAAAGTCCTACCTGGAAGACCTGTCAAAAAGTGGAGCGTGGGGGGGGAAAATGAACAGCAGCACTTGGTGACCCTTCAGAGGAAAAGACTTCTTTCCTTCGAAAGACAAATCTGTAATTGTACATTGAATCTTGAGTCCAGTAGCCCATTATTACATCACTGTGTCTTCATACATTGGTGAGAGGAACAGATTTAAAAACTGTACTATTTTGTACCAAGGACGCAAGGACTCCAAACCTAGTAGATGAGGACACATGACCTTTTTTGCATTGCATCAAAAATACATCTTGTATAAAGAAGAAAAAAAAATCCCAAAAACAGTAAGCAGTGATGCAGAAGCTCTCTGTGTGTGGTTTATTTTTGTATTATTTTTTTTCTTTCTTTTTTAAAGAGCCCCTCCCCTCTCGTACATGTGCATCAGCGCAGTTTTAAAACTCAGTTTCTTGCTCATTCCTGTAGTCTGAGTGTGCTCAAGGGATTGTGAGGTAGCTTGTCCCCGGTGCCACAGTATTTTTACATCCCATATTAAGAAACCTTTCAAAAGATGATTTGGAAATTGGCATTTAGAATAAACTTTTTGTACTCTGGAGAAAGATGACCCACTTAAAAACAAGCTTGAGAATACTGAATAAAATAGTCTTTTGCAAGTTTTTTTTTTTTTTTGGTCCTCCCAACTTGTATATTGTTGGACATTTAGAGGAGTCTTGCAAGAGTAATGCTTATGTTCCTCTTTCGTTCATGTTTCTCCTGTTAACCTTTCACTAGTCAATAGTTTATGTGAAATTTACTTTCTGAATATGGAGTTTCTGTGGAATATTTTTTTATATGCTTGTTTGTGAGTTGGTAGAGGTAAAAAGCAAAATTGGGATTCTTCTCATAGTGGAGAATGAGGCATTTTCATTATTCTTGGGGTCGTTCTTTGGGATGCAGGGTATAAATTCTCAGAGTGAAAAAGCTGAACCGAGATCGTCTTATTAATTGCGTTCAATATGATGTGAAAGGCAGAAGTGGAACCAACATCCGCACACTCACTCTGAATCGTTATACATGTGACCCTGGATGCTAGAATGGTGTTTAAAGATGGACTGATGTGAATGGAAATGAGCAACATTGCTTGGTTTGTTTTTCTGGAAGATGGAAATTGTTTGATGGATTATTGGCACAGCCAGCGTTTGAACTCAGCTGTAAATTAGTTCTTTCACGTAGCAAGAAGTAAAACAAAAAAAATCTTTGCCTTTTTTATATAATTATCTGTAACAAATGTTTTTACATGTTGTCATCTATTGATTGCTTTTGTGTCTTGACATATAAAAGTAATGGAAATCTGTCTCTGTGTTCATTTGCGTTGTGTTGCCTGCGGAATATCTTTTTTTTTTTTTTTTTTTTTTTTTTTTTTTTTTGTCGTTGATGACTGTTTCTTCCGCTTATGTCTCTGAGATATGTACAAGTAATACGAAAGATCAGTAAGAAGTCAAATGTCTTTCTAATCCGAAACAAAATATGCGTTGGGATTTTATCACTGTTTATTAAAAATGAACACAAGACTACTTTACAAGGATAATAAATCATTTTAGAGAATACTCGTTTATGTAGTTGCCTTCTGAATCTATTGACCTTTGCTAGTCTAATTCAAGTAATGAATGTCTGTCCTGCATTGGTACTTTTTGAAAGCATTAGCTCCGTGCTTTGGTATCCATGGAAACGGCGGATGAGGTAGCTAGCTAATCATGACACGCACCTCTTTTCGCTACTTAGCCAAGTAGCTAGCTACAGATTTAACGTCGCGAGTGCCATGTTTGAGTCATATAGTCAGCTAGCTAGCAATTTCGATATTTGTTCGTTTTCGTTTAAATCCTTATAGTTAAGGAATCAGATATCTTGGGAGTTAGCTGGCTCGTTTTGCTTAAGCCATGGATCAGTACAGCATTCTTGGTAGAATTGGCGAAGGAGCTCATGGAATTGTCTTTAAGGCTAAACACATCGAGGTAAAATCTACTCTAATATTTTTACCTAGTAGCGAAAATAGCTTTATTTCCTTTATTAATGTTGTAAGCCGCCTGTAACTAGGTAGCTTGCTAGTTGGCTATCTAGCTAACTAGCTAAATCAATTGCATATTACAATAAAACACGTTCCTCTGTTAAATGGAGTAAGGGTTTACTCTTTATTTTAGGAATATAGAATTTCCTTTTAGGCTGCCTGCTGCCAACCTTAAAGCTATACCACGCTAAAACTACATTATGCAGTAGCTAGCTGTTCATTGTAAACCTTTTCTCTCTAGACCGGAGAGACGGTGGCTTTAAAGAAAGTGGCCCTTCGAAAACTAGAAGATGGAATTCCTAACCAAGCTCTGAGAGAAATTAAAGCACTTCAGGAAATTGAAGACAACCAGTATGTGAGTCTGCTTCATTGTATGTGGCCTTTATACTTTGGTGTACTACTGACCTTAGTTGTCTAATTCTGACTCATTACTTTTCTCAGGTGGTAAAGTTGAAGGATGTATTTCCTCATGGCACAGGCTTTGTGCTTGTCTTTGAATATATGCTATCAGATCTATCAGAAGTCATTCGAAACTCTCAGAGGCCCCTGACTGAATCTCAGGTAAAAGGATACATGATGATGTTGCTCAAAGGGGTGGCATTCTGTCACGAAAACTCTATCATGCACAGAGTAAGTGGCTTTTGTTTCCAGTTGCAAAATTCTCTTCTTTTCCATAGTCTTGATGTCATATGAGGATGTCTCTAGAGAGCAGAGTATAATATAATATTTAAATCAGATTAATGTTTCCTTTGTTACCTGATATGATCTAAACACTTTTGAAATACAACATTCGTAGCAGAATGTACATTTATCCAAAGCGACTTACAATTATGACTGAATACAACTTGAACAATTGAGGGTTAAGTTAAGGCTCAATGGCCTAGTAGTGGCAACTTGGAAGTTGTGGGGCTTGAACCAGCAACCTTCAAATTACAAGTCAAGTACCTTAACCACTGAGCTACCACAACCGCTGCGACCACACCTAGAATTTAAAAGATCTGCTTAGTGGTTTAGATTTGTAAGCCAGACATTAATCATATTTGATGTGACTAAATTCTAATTCACTTGATTCATGTTATTTATTTATACATACTGTAAATACATGTTTTATGCAGGATCTGAAGCCTGCGAACCTTCTGATCAGCTCGACAGGTCATTTGAAAATCGCTGACTTTGGTCTAGCCAGGCTTTTTTCCAATAATGGAGAGAAGCTGTACAGCCACCAAGTGGCCACCAGGTGAGGATCAGGTCCATTTATCAGAACAGTGAGACGTCACCTAATATGCCACTATTATGTTTATTTTAGATCAGTGTTTCTTAGGTCAGCCTTCAGGACCCACCATGCAGTTCACAGTATACCTGAAATGAATACCTATGGAATGAATCAAGAAACACTAATTTAGATGGTTTGGAATTGTTCATTCAGTTTTATCCTTGGTTGTTTTATCCTTGGTTGTTCATAGACACGGGTAGTATTATCTGTCTGACTGTGAACCTTCACATTAAAGTTCAAATAAAAGTTGAAAGCTAAAGATATAATTAAATCTAAAATAGTTCCAAATAACGGCAGCATTTTCTACCTAAAAGTAGACACAATGAAAATCAGTTTACATGCAGAAACTATGGTTTTCTAGGCATTTATGCTGAAACTATGATGAAGTTTAAAAGTTTCAAGTATCTGCTGGTGATTTCAGGGTAACATGAAACTTACTCATATAAGGTTCACTGAAGTTACTGATTAATTTACAGTGGTTACTATAATGAACCTTAAGATTTAGATTTATAACTGAATAAAAAGGAGGTTTAAGTGGCTACACTTAGTGTTAATAACAGCTTTCAGAATCTGCATGATTGCTCATTTCTGTAGGGTCAGTCCACTTATGCCCTTCGTAAAAAAACATTAAAATATGTAAGCATATTCACAATATTTTTGGATAATTTGATGGCAGGAACTGATGCTGGATATTTGAAAAGCTTCAGGTATGGTGATAAATGTAAGATAGTTATTCCCATTTCATGATAGCAACAAAATATACAAAATTCAAATCAGATTCAAACCTGGTAAGACAATCTTAAATGTGCCTTTATTGTGAAAAACCTTTCCTGATGTGTTTCAGATGGTACAGAGCTCCAGAGCTTCTTTATGGTGCTCGGAAATATGATGAAGGAGTAGACCTCTGGTATGCAACTTTAAAACATCATGTTTCATAATTATATCTAGCAGATGATCAAGACTAATGAGAAAACAAGGTCATTTGCAAGGATCAAATTACTGTTAAAATAATACTATTATTCATTACAAGTTCACTGTTTACTTAAAAGTAATATTTAATTAAAATCTTTAATGCTCCATTTGTCCAGTAGGTTCTGTGTGTTATGCTGTCTTGTGCCTTCTGAAAAGCATACACTAGATGGCAGCAGTTTTACTCATTTGAGTAGTCCAACAGAAAAGAGGTTAATTAGCGATCAGGTGAGGTGTGCTGCTAACCTCTCACATGCAGATGGTCTGATGGATGGTTGTTGCAGGGCAGTGGGCTGTATTTTTGGGGAGCTGCTGAATAACTCGCCTCTGTTCCCTGGAGAGAATGACATTGAGCAGCTGTGCTGTGTTCTACGCGTCCTGGGAACTCCTAACCTTGAAGTTTGGCCTGTAAGACCCTTGGTGGTACCTGTGTTGGTGGCACTCAAAGCCAGTGGTTTTCAATGAAGCCACCTGCAATGGCTTCATTGCTAATAGGTTTAATCAGGGATGTTGGAGAATGGAGGGTTAAGGTAAGGTTAAGATTAACATTCACCATCATTTTGGAAAATCATCTTTGGTAACACATTTAATTTTAGAGGCAAAAGAGGCAGTGTAATTTATAGTGATGATACATTTTAGACTGCCATAACTTGTTATAGTAGTCAAAGATTGTGAAAAGGATGACATTTTTTAAAGTCATTAAATCAATTTGATGATTGTAGTCCTTTAGGCTTCAACTGTAATATCATTGTCTCTTGTACAGGAAATCGCAGAGTTGCCAGATTACAATAAGATCACTTTTAAAGAGAACCCACCAATTCCCCTGGAAGAGATTGTGCCTGATACATCCCCTCAGGCTGTTGATCTGCTGAAGAAATTTCTTGTGTATCCCTCCAAGCAGAGGGTCAGTGCCATACAGGTCAGTTCATACAAATCATAACTATACTGAGTCTGTATTTATTGTTCAGCAACCCTAGATACAGGGCCCATATTGTGCTGTTAAAAGTATTATTGTAGCAATGCTAAAATGGTCCTCTTGGCTTTTGTGGGTTCTCTCTTTCTCTGTAATCCTTATACAATTATTTTTATTTTTTATTTTTACAATGAATTTTTAAAAATTTTCATTTTCTTGCTTTCTTTCTGACTCGCTCCTTCTCTCTCCCTTCCCAGGCTTTACTCCATCCATACTTCTTCACAGACCCTCTCCCTGCCCATCACTCTGAGCTTCCCATCCCACAGCGTGGGGGGAAACACTCGCGCCAACGACTGCAACCCCCCTATGAATTCTCAGTGGATCGACCTTTGCATGAGAGCCTGGTGGATCCCAGCCTCATTCAAGTGCATGCATGGGGGTGCTCATGAGGCTGCTTGGTTCTGGTTAACTACACTTCTTTGTGCTCCACAGACAAATGATTCATAGAACCAATTTATAATAATTTTACAAAGATGACTTTAAATTATTCTGCTTTTTGCTCTAAAAATATTTATGATGCTAGCCACAGTTGAGAGATACCTGTATTATTGGTATTCATGGTACTTTTTTTACTAGCTAATACTCAAAACTTTGAGTGTCAGATGTTAAATTAATGCAGTCTGACATGATTTTTAAAAAAATTGGTTTAATTATTTTTAAACTTAGAAAATTTGAATTTGAGAATCACATGTATGGTATGATTTCTAACCGGACAGAAGCTGAATCTGTGTGAAAACCATTGCTCTCATTTATTAGGTCAACATTTGAATAGATTGAGGGATTTCAGAACTGCTGATTTAAATGGGTATAAACTATGAGGCCCTGTCTTTTTACTGGAAATATTTTTGTTTTGTTTTCTGCTTAGGACCCACATGAAACTGTCACAGATCAATGTTTTGTATAACCGTTTTAGTGTTTGTACCCAACTCTCAAGCATTGGCTCTGAGTATGTGTTAGCGAATGTCAAATGTGGTTGTGCATTAACATTTAGCGATTTGACAAAAGCTAAACTCCCCTTTAAAGATGAAGTAATTGCCCTCTTGTATTGAAATGATGACCCTTTGAGTTATTCATAAAAACTTCCAACTACCGGGAAGCTACCAGCCCCATGCTGTATGTTTAGAATAAAACCTCGAATCATTCTGTAAGATTTTTCTGTGAAATGCACTGTGATTAGTTATTTAAATTAGATTTACATTCACCTGCACTAATTTCCTAGCACAAGGATTATTATAACATGTTAGTGTGACACTTTAACTACTCTTACCAATGAATCTAATCTTAATGCTGTGAGAATATTGAGATACAGTGTGTTAGTATAGAAATAAAATCTATTCCACTCTGAAATGTGCCTTCTTAAAATGTCAGGCATGTCATTACCAATGGTAATGTTAAAATACATGTGCAAGACTTCACTTTAAGTCCAGCAAGGACCACAAAGTCGTTTTGACCCACATTTGGAGCCCCTCTTAAATTAAGGCTAGCAGGCTGTGGCTTCATCTCCTGAAGAGCTCACTGTTGTCTCTTTACTCATCAGCAGGACAGGGGGAAAATCTTGTCTTCTGAATATTACATTCTTAAAAAGCCTTGGAGGAAATGGCCCGTGATATCTGGACATATGCAAAATGGACAATTTTGATTGCTCCAGTTACTATGAATAGGGTTGAAATAATGATAATAATCTGTTTGGTTTTTTTTTTTTTTATTGTAGTTTTATCATGATTTTATAAAGTCCATGCATATTTTGGTTTTGTTGGAGATATATGTAGTAATTCTTGTAATGTAAGCCTCACCAATTAATTTTTTGTAGTAATTGTACATCATTAACATCCAGTGCCCTTGATGTCAACACCATTCAGATATACACCGATCAGCCATAACATTAAAACCACCTGCCTAATATTGTGTGGGTCCCCCTCATGCTGCTTAAACAGCACTGACACATCTAGGCATGGATTCCACAAGACCTCTGAATGTATCCTGTGATATCAGGTACCAAGACATTATCAGCAGATAAATCCTGCAAGTTGCGAGGTGGGCCTCCATGGAATATTCATGTTTTTCTAGCACATCCCACAGATTGGCTTCAGATCTGGGGAATTTGTAGGCCAATTCAACATCTTTAATTCTTTTTCATGTTCCTCAAACCATTCCTGAACATTTGCAGTGTGGCAAGTCTCTGCTTCATGCTGAAAGAGGTCGCTGCCATTAGGGAATAATGTTGCCATGAATGGGTGTACTTGGTTGCAGCAGTGTATAGGTAGATTATACATGTCAAATTAACATCCACATGAATGCCAGGACTCAAGTTTTTGTGGCAGAACATTATGATCACACTCTCCACCAGTTTGCCTTCTTCCCATAGTGCATCCTGGTGCCATCTCTTCCCCAGGTAAACACCACATCCACCTGGCTGTTCACATGATTTAAAAGATGTGATTCCCCAGACCAGGCCACCACCTTCCATTGCGCCATAGCCCACGTCTGTCTCCATAGCCAGTTCTGTCTCATGTCTCAGGCCCTGTAGGCCAGTCTGAAAAACATCTACGCCTGAGCTACTGCAGAAGGTCCAGGCATGTTCAGCATTGCTTGTTTTTTGGATTCCTCAGACACCTTTCACCCACAAAATTTAAAACCACCAACAGGTGAACAACATTGATTTTCTTGTTATAATGTCACCTGTGAAGGGGTGGGATACATTTACATTTATGGCATTTAGCAGATGCTCTTATTCAGAGTGATTTACAAAAGTTCTTTGTCATTTACTCATCTAACCAGTACAGTAGGTTAGAGTCCAATATACCAATTAACTAGAATACTATTGCCTAGAAATGTAAAATACATAAGCTCTATTTCATACAATGATAAGTGCAATAAACAATACATACTAGAATCTGTTAGTCAACAAAGGAGCAGTCAACATCAGTATAATAAACAATACCCTTACAATAGGCACTAGTTTGAGTTAGTCAACATAGGTGCAGGGTCAGTGGTCATTTAAATATTCCAAAAATAGATGGGTCTTCAGTCTGTGTTTGAAGACTGCAAGGGACTCTGCTATCGGCAAGTGGAAGTTCGTTCTACCATCTAGGAGCCAGGATAGAAAATGGTCTTGATGCTTGTCTTCCATGAGACTTGGAACATGGTATTTCAAGCTGAGTCATACTTGAGGTTTGAAGTACTTGAGTTACGAATTAACTTTTTCAGCAATTTGTACTACAGTAGCCTTTTTGTGGGATTGGAGCAGTTGGGCTAGTTTTCACTCCCCACATGCATCAGTGAGCCATGGGAGCCCATGACCATGCCGCTAATTCACCAGTTGTCCTTCCTCAGACAACTATTGATAGGTACTAACCACTGCATTCCAGGAACACCCTACAAGACCTGCCATTTTGGAGATGCTCTGACTCATTCATCTAACCATCACAATTTGGCCCTTGTCAAAGTCGCTCAGATCCTTACGCTTGGCCATTTTTAAGAACTGACCGTTCACCTTCTGTTTAATATATCCCACCCTGTCACAGGTGACATTGCATAATCAATGTTGTTCACTTCAGCTGTCAGGGGTTTCAAATTTTGTGACTGAGCAGTGTGTGTGTGCTATTTCTCAGTCAGAGTAATCTAAAAACAAGCAATGTTGAATATGGCTGGATCTTCATTATGCTGTAATTCTCAGGTGTAGCTGTTTTTCGGGTTGGCCTCTAGGGCCTTGGACATAAGACAGCTCTGTGGCTGCTACTCCGTTCACTAATTTCCCTGAAAACTGAATGAACAAAGGAAACAGGAACAGTATGTTTTGATTAACAAATGACCTCCCCACAGCTGAGCTGCCCGCTTGCAACTCTGCACTGCTCTCTCCCATGACTGCAGACTTTCTGTCCATTTGCATCTCCCCATTCTTCTCAACTGCCCCACTTGTGCTCCATAGAAAGCTCTGTTTTGCATCTTTTATTGGCACCGAACAGCTTAAATTTCCTTTTGTTTTATCTTTGGTTTGGTTTTCATCTCGATTGTTTGGTTTGGTTTGTGTTTGGTTTTTTTTCTTTGGTTTTCCTTGGATTCAAGTGAAGAGAATTTTTGTTGTCCAAGCTGTTTGATCATCTTACGTCCCCACATGGTGAGCACTCTCATAATGCATTCCAGCACTTTGGGCTCTAATTATTATATCTACATTAAAAAGGCAGCAGTTTTTGTTTGTTTTTAATTTTTTTTTTCTCATTTAAGTATTAGTAATAAATAGTTATTTGGATGAGAGCAAATAAAATCCCCTGGCAGGAAATGTACATTTTATTTACAGATTTTGATTTTAAATTAGATTCTGCATATTGTCTTGCTGAAAAAAAAAAAAAAAAAAAGTGAAAAAAAAGAATCTTTGCTGGTCTATACGTTTGTATTATTACAGAAAAGGGATGACAGTAGGGACAGCTTAACTGATATCTGAGGGCTTACTGGTCCTGGAGGTGTGTCTTACAAAACAACAGCATTTCCTCAAGCTAAGTGCCTGCCCTGTACTGGCTACTCCCCGCCCATGTCCCACACCCCCTGCCCTGGCTTACCTCTGCCACCCACACCACCATGGCACATTCCTTTTCAGTCCAGCCCTTGAGAGCAGCGACACATCCCTGCTCATCTAGAGCTCCTGGACATCTTACTAACACACCTGCAAAGTAAGCAACCAGGTAAGCAGCACCTGTTGCAGTCTACAGCAGTCAGCTTACAGAAGCACCAGGTGTCATGGAGTGGCTTCCCCGCCCTGAACATTCTTGGGTTTTGCTCTGTGAGTCTCTTTTGTTTTTATTCTCATGCTGCAGCATGCCTTACATATATGCCATGCTATCTTGCCAAATATGTAAGGCATGCCTTTGTGCAATATCAGTTTATTACACCTGCTGTAAAAAGGTAACTAACTGGTTCATATTCATTTGTATTATAAATGCCATGTTTGTAAATGAGCAAAATGGCATTTATAATAAATATGAATCTGTATGTATCATTTAGTTAATTTTTTACAAATACTTAAACAAATTGTTGTATACTTTATAACAAATAATTAGTATTGTTGTATACTTATATGCTAGAGAACAGTATTAATTATTACAAATCTACGTATTACTTTTTCACCAGACTAATCAATACTTAACAAATAGTAGTTGGTTCCTCTTGAGGTTTGTTCCTCTCTGGCTCAAAGACCTTTTCTTCACCACTGTCGCCTTTGGTTTGGTCTACTGGGGCTTGGACCTGGACATATGTAAAGCTGCTTTGTAACATCAGTTATTGTGAATGCATTATACAAATAAACTATTGCATTGCTTTGCTTTGCTTAGTAGTTATTAATTACCATTGTTATCAGTTGAATAAATATAGTTCTTGTTTAGTAATTACTGTAAAGGATAAAAGTAGTTTGAGTACTGTAAGAGTATAAGGATGCCGTCTCATGGGCTTGTCCTTGTAAAATCTAACATGCTTTAACTGTTGACTTTCCATTAAACACCACCATGATGTGGCTGTTGGTTTATGGTAAGTAACCATTTCATTCACCTAGACTTTCTCTTTTTACTATTTCAGGAACAAAATAAATTTTGTCCATGGAGGCCACATTAGAGCAGCCACGTTGGGTGTCCCCATCACTGATGCCAGCCGAGGTGACGCATGGTTACCCAGCTGACTCCAGCTATCTGTCGCACATGGAGGAAGACTTGGTCTTCCCTGGCACGGAAGCAGAGCATGGCTGTTTGCCCTCTGTCTTCTCCAACCCCATGCACGGGCGCAACGCTGCAGCATACAGACACAGCCCAGGTGAGAGCTCATCACACGCAGACAAGGGTTCTCCATTCCTCACCCGTATGCAGGTACATCCAGCCCTGCCATTGGAAAATTACTGTGGACTTTACTTCTAGTCCTAATGTAACAAAGCTTAGTTTAGTATGAAAATGCTGTTGAAGGCCTTGTGCATCAGATTGAGTTTGTTAGATTCAAGTTTAAAATCTAAGGACTGAAGGTACCAGCACTAGTTGAAAAAAAAAACAAAACAAAAACCCTTAATTGTATTAGAAATTATCTTTGAGCTAAAATTCTATGATTTAGTTAAATTATCTATTTTAACAAGTGTTTTAACAAATGATTGATAACACAAGACCCTATTTAGATATACAGGGTAATACTATAAGTTCTATAATAACTTTATTGGTTTGTTTGATTTAAATACTTTTATGATTCATGTTTTCTTCTCGCACTCTCTCTCTCTCTCTCTCACCAGTGCGGCAGGGGTACTCCGCTCCCTTTCTGAACGCCCTGCCGTGGTTGGAGGGCTCTGGTGCTCATTCTCTCTCTGCTCCTTACCCCTCACCTGCCTCCTCCTGGCATAGCAGTGCCTTCTCCAAGAGCTCGGCGCACCCCCAGTCCTCCAGTGCCTCCGTGTACCATCCGTCTGTCCCTCTCTCCTCTGTTAAAGCCCCGCAGACCCACCTTCAGTCTCCCATCCCGGACTGCAAGGAGAACCTCCAGCTTCAGGATGGCGTGAAAGATGAGCGAGCCAGCCCTTCAAGGGGTGACGAGGGCTTTGGGGGAGTTTATTCAGTTAACCACACCACTGGTGGCGCGTATACCTACGCTCACGTACCGCCACAGTCGCACATCCACACCCAGTCACTGGGACACTACAGTTCTTACGGCAACCAGGTTCAGGATTTCAGCAGCACCCTGTACTCGCTCTCTTTCTCCCCAAAACTACGTGTCAATATGAGACTGTCTCCAACAGGTAGGCAATGACACACACACACACACACACACACACACACAAAACCACTTACACAATCACCTGGCTTGGAATTGACTATGAGCTGGTTTCTTGTCTGAATTCAGTGGTGTGTTGCAAGTTAGCTGTATTGCTGTGTTTTTCAAAATCACCACCATGGCTTCTTAGCCAGTTCTCTCAGAGAAAGCTTTTTTTGTTGCTGCATGCACTGAGCTTTTGCCATTTCGTCACAGAAGCACGGGAGTGTGTGAACTGCGGGGCCACTGCTACACCTCTGTGGAGGCGGGATGGTACAGGGCACTACCTCTGCAATGCCTGCGGCCTGTACCACAAGATGAATGGACAAAACAGACCCCTAATCAGGCCAAAGAAGAGATCGGTGTGGTTTATAAATCATAAACTATCACAGTAATGCATAGCTGATTATGGGAAAACATACATGTCCTAGAAATGTTACACAAATTTCCAATTATGCATTTTTGTTCTTTTCTCTTCCCCTGTGCTGCTGTTTCTTTCTCTCGATACTGCTCTCACTCCCTTCTCCCTTGCTTGCTGATTTGCCAACTTCTGTTTTCTACTATTTCTCTCTCTCTCCTATTCCTCGTTGTCCCTACAGGTCGTCAGTAAGAGGGCTGGCACACAGTGTGCCAACTGCCAGACCAGCACCACCACGCTCTGGCGGCGGAATGCGAATGGCGAGCCCGTGTGCAATGCCTGTGGCCTCTATTTCAAACTGCACAATGTAAGTTCTCCTCCTCTTCACACACCTGCAGAAGTTCACTTTTACTACAGCACCTCCCCACCAACACACCTTTTCAAATCTCTATCAGCAATCTGACAACCTGTCAAGGTAATTTTTATTGTCAAGTTATTCATCAAGTTCAAAGGGTCTGAGTATTGATCCAAACAAAAAGTGATGAGAGGGAATATCACATTGTTACATCCATTGTATAGTTTTGTATGAACACTGGTGCAGTGAGGAGTTTCCTAAACTGTTTTGAAAAGACACAGGAAGAATTTACATAAAGCTCTGTGACTGGCCAGTGCAGCAGCCACAACTGGCAAGAAAACAGCAGGGAAGTCTGAAGAAAGTGTCTGGCTATGAAAACAACACAAGAAAGATGATCAAATATATCTAGAAAACTCATAAGCTTAAAACCTGAAAGCATAATACCTGAAACTTTAAGCATAAGACTTGAATAGTTATGGAGCAGTGGATCTCCAGATTTGAATAACAAAAAACATTTATTCACAAAATGTAGTTTTTGTGAACTTGTATTAACTAGCTCTTTGTTTAAAATCATCCTGCCCAAAGGTGAACAGACCCCTCACTATGAAGAAAGAAGGAATTCAGACCCGTAACCGCAAGGTATCCAGCAAGAGCAGGAAAGGCAGGAAAGGGAAGAACACTGCCGAATTTGATCCGTACTTGGACGCCTCCAAGACCCATGGCTCAGAGCCGCCCTTCGACTCCTTCTCCCAAGGCACAGCGACCCTGGGGGCCTATGGCCACACCTCCTTCCCAATAAGCCCCTCCCCCACTTTCCACAACCCCACCCACCTCTCCTACCCATATCATCCAGCTGCAGCCATCTTGTCCAGCATGATGTGACAGCATAGACCCAGTACTTAAACTGGAAAAAAAAAAAGAAAATGGACAGAGTCTGGCAAACATATATATATGCAAAAACCTCCTTTTAGAGACATCTAGATGGACAAAGATATTTGTTAACTGTGAATGGATTTTTTTTTCCTTAAAGTTTTTTTTAGCTTCTTTTTCACTGTGATTTTTACTAATATAAGTGAGATAAATATGAAGGAAAATGATGAAGGTTTGTACATTCTAAAAATATTTGTACTTTTTATAAGTGTCATAACCCTTAAATTTGATTACTGAAGGTGTCACACTGGAGTGTGAATAATGTGAATGTGTGGTGGATGAAATTTGATTTCCATGTTTTTTTCCCCTGCCTTGCTCTCTCTGTGCCTCCCTCTCTGTAACAGGAAAACACATGTTCACATGTCCATCAACTAACAAATTCCTAATAAAAATTAAGAGACCTTTTAGAATTCAAAACAGTTTAACCAAGTCTAATCAGCACAAGGCATCCACTTAAGTAAGTTCATGCTATCGAATGTGTTCATTGGTTACTTTTTTGGCAGTGTGGTTAAGAGTTTTGGTAGTGTCATTGTGAGTGGAGGAGTGATAATTGCTTCGACTGCTGAACAGTGTGTATGCAAATCCAGCACTTTCCATATTGCAAAGGAGTCGGTACAGATCCTAGCCAGGGTGATATGCCTCAGGGATTCAAATCTGTGGCTTTATGGAAACAGTGAATGACTCAGATGAACCATTTCAGCACTTGTACCATTTCACATGTTCCAGTCCACTACCCAGAACAACAACAAATGAGCGATATATCCTTATTAGTGATGTGGTAATATGGTATGTTAGAGGAAGTGACATAAATATGAATTATTTTCAGTTATGAATGATAACTTTTGGATATGTTGTAAACTCTGCTAAATTTACTTTATGTTTGGATAACATGTAATACTGTGTGTTTCATGGTTTGTGAAATCCATAGAATTTACTAACAAAATTTACCAATTTGCTTTTTCGTGTGATGCTGAATTCTTTCAATTGTGATTTTATTTATTTCTTATTTTTCCCTTTATAAACACTATTATTTTTACTGTGAAATTAAGTATAGAATTATTTTATACATAAGCAAAAAGGCAGCCTAATGGGAATCTTTGGTTTTGATATTCGTCTTGGTGCAGTGTTTGATAATATTAGATAACATCTATTCAGTATCTATAGATTCAGTCTCTCTGAACTTTCTGTACACCCAATCCCACAGTTGTGGCACAACAACCATATTTACATCATTGGGGTGCGTGTTATCCTGTGCCATTGTTTTAAGGAGATGAGGAACTCTTATTGGGTCAGGTTTATGGAATAACATGCAGAAAAATGTTGTAGAAATACTGTTGATAGAGGCAATGATTTTTTTTTTTTTTTTACATTCCCATATTGGGTGAGCCAATCAATTCTATTAAATGTAGTACTGACTGCTGCATGAGGCGCAGAGCATACAGGTACACAGAAGCAGATGTGTTTGTGCGTGTAAGTGTGTTTGGTAGAGGTATTTAGAAATATCTTTTTTTTGTCTTTTGTAAAACCACAAATGCCATCTTTTAAAGAAAACAGACTTGAGTGCTGACAGGAGCTGAAGATAGAGCATATGACAAATGACAGTCCAGTTTTTGCCTTTTTGGACTGTTCGAATATCTCAGCTTTTCATCACTCAAGACTCTTTGCTTTAGAAGCAGAATGTCCAGTCAGCCGTGCCATGTGCAACAAGCCCTTGGTTCCTTTGCAAAGGTGTCCCAGCATAACGCCACTGGTTGATCTCTGTCTGACAGTAGCACCAACAGTCTGTCTTTCCTCATGACTCCCTCTCTCCCCACTTCCCTCTGTCTGTTTCCCTCTCTCAGCATTGACCACACAGCTCTGCTCCTCATGCCCTGTGATGGAGCCCCATTGTGCAACGCAGGCAGCTTTTGGTTTTCCGGAGTGTCTGAAAAAAATGCAGAAGGGAAGGAGAGATGCACAGCAAGAGGCTTCAGGCAATGGCATGGGCCCCGATCGCTCATTTTTTTCAAGAAGCCATACAGGTCACATCACTCTGTTTTCTGTTGCTGGCTTCCTCCGTTCAGGGTGAACCAGGTTTATCTGACTCTTTGGGTGGCTGTATGAATGGGAAATGGAGCAGAATGACATGTGGAGATTAGCAACCACAGGCCAGGGCCAGCCAACACACGGGCACAACCGTTACTGCTCCATTGCTCTGTCAACTAGACCTGTCACACACACATATACACACACACACACACACACACACACACACACACACACTCATTCTCAGAGACTGTTGCATACACTCAAAAAATACACATAATCAACCAATAAAACATTAATATGAAAATGTGAAGTGGGTGGAGGGTTGTTACAATTTACTAAAAAAACCCAAGCATAGTTCTGCAGTCATACATGAATGGCCCTTTTTTGGCCCTTGACCTTCTGACCTTTGATAAAGTTTTGAACTGTATTAAACTAGGCAGGAATATACTGGTGACAAATTGCACTGAAGAAACTGAATGTCACTAAATCACAAGAACTAATGCATCTTTTGCCACAACTAATTGTATAGCTACTTTCTCATGGCTGTTTGCCTGTTGGTTAGTCACTAATCCAAGAAAATAGGAAAATAATCTGCCTTTCTGTGGTTTTTAGATAACATTCTTGTGCAATTTATCAAAACAACCTTACTAAAAAAAAAGAAGAGATGTACAGATATATAATACTGAGACGTTTTTAATCCCTTTTTTCGCTAGGTAATAGTGCCCCCCTGTGTTTTTGAAAGTCCCTTGCTAAACGTCATTTGTTTGCGTCTGCTGTGCGACAGAATGGTGTGATTTAGCGCGTTAGCCTGACTGCGAACAGAGGATTTAGCTATTTCAGAGTTTATTTTGGTTTATATTTTCCAAATTCCATGATCAAGTATTTTACATGCACTCTCTATCGGCCCACACCATCACATCTTTCTCTTTTTTAATTTAGCTTTTCAAAAATGGGTCTGAAAACTTAGCTAGCTCGCTAGGTTAGGATAACTGGCTCCCTAGTAATAGGTCATTACCACAAACCGTCGGGGCTTCCTACCGCGAATTATTTTTAAAAAATCTGTTTCGCTCCAGCTGGTCAAAGTCAGCCAGCAATATATTTTACGAAAGACAATTTGGAAAAATTGTAAGTGATCACACTAATTTCTATAGCTTTGTACATTTAAACATTCCATTCAATTTTGTGACAATTTTATGATAACCGGGAATTGTTCTGAAATGTAGCACTCGGGCTTGGGCGTTTGCTCTGGCGTTTAGATTAGAAAATATTTAACTTCACTGGCTCGTAGGCTGCCTGCTAACTAGGTTAGCCATCTACAACACTAGTTATGATACATCTTGATAGTTTAGATAAGTATCAGAGATTTTGGTAGCTCACAAAATGACATGCTCTATTTTTAGGGTAACCAAATTAGCAGAAATGTATAGTTAGAATAGTTGTGCTAGCTAGGTAGCTAACATCAACCCAAACCCTCTGAAACCAGGTTTTCTGTAAATGCGCTTTCTTTCTTGTTACTTTTTTAGAGACATTAAACACAAGATACCGGGGCTCCTTTCTCGTCCGAAAAATCTGCTTTTCGGGCAACTCTTCCCTATGTCTAATGATATTGTTTAAGTCTTTGGATCTAAACCCTTAGAGAGCTCACCGCATTTCATGTTTGGTTTATTTTGCCCCAAATTAGAAGGGCTGAGGAATTACCTTTATCATGGATTCTGCCTCAGATCCCACTCCACCTAGACCTAAAAACTGCACTGGTTTTCCGCAAAAGCCATCACACAACTCCAAGGTAAGAAAGGATTAGTGTCTTAAAAAATTAAATTGCGTACTTTGAAGACCATTGATGGTACAAAGTTGCTTCGTTGCGAAGGTTCTGCCTGTTATGCACCTGTCAATGTAATACAGCATGTGACTGTTTTGTGATGCCAGGTTTAACATTCTCAGATGCAAATTATTATCCAATGGGAAGAAAACCCCGCAGATTTCAGCATGGACCACACCCTGAAGTTTGCCCACTTGGCCAAGTGTCCTAACCCTGAACTGTGCAGACAGAACCTTAGAGTCACTAATATTCTAACTACACTTCTGGATGAAAACACATATACAGCTGTGCTGGTAATAAAAAAAGTGATAGTTCAGAAAAGCACAGTTTGGCAATTGAGAGCAAGTGTTAGAATATTCCTGCTGAGGAAGCTAATGATAAGAGTGTAGAGGGAGCCTGATTTTAGGACTTTGGCTTTCAGAGGCAAAGCAGCAAACAAAGCCACAAGCAGAGTCTGCAGGAGACCAGGAGGAAGGGCAGAATGGATCGGGGAAAAGGCGAAGACGAGATGACCAATAAGCTCAAAAACCTGGTATGCAACTCTGCTCCATTTTGGGAGAGTGTTTTGATCACACAACATCCTATTTGGTTTTCTCTTGAAAGGTTGTTGTTTTTTTTTTCCTTCCATTTTTTTCATTTGACCATACTAAGATTATGAAACATACTGTTTCCAGCTTGAGTGGTGCTAAGTAAAGTTTTGTGTTGGTGTTTGTAGGATTTGAAATGCAAGCAGAAGGCAACTGGAACAGGCGTTGCTTACTCAGATGCCTTCTCTCGCTTTCACTGCCTGTGGGACACTAGGTGACTGCAGTAATGTGTCTATGGGAAATACCAGTTAACATTTAATACTCATACAGTACTTGTTTATTCATATATCTAATAATTCAATATTTATTTATCAGTGGATAAATTGCTCATGGTTGATTTGTGGGTGCCATACGAAAGTTGTTCTGTAGTAGTGAAGGCGTAGGCTAAAACGTCCTAATGCTGCTCACCTTGCCAGCCACTCGGAGTGTCCAGAGAGGGTGGTCACCATAGTGAAGATGATGGAGGAGGAGGGACTGCTGTCTCGCTGTGTACAGGTGGAGGTAAGAGGCTTCATCTCCATCCTTGGGTTTTCGAGTTAAAGGGGAGCATATTTGGCTGAATGACGCCAACTAAGCAATCTACAGAAGGGAACTATTCAGGCAGATGTCAGTATTAATTTTCCTTAGACATTAGTCACATGTTCTCTGGCCTTTCACGTCTCAGCTGTGTGTGTTCATGTTTCAGACCAGAGCTGCATCAGAGGACGAGCTTTCACTGGTTCACACGTAAGACATGATGCGCAAGATTGGCAAGATATAGATAAAGGTGAAGGAATATCAATTTTTGTCACATTTGATTTTGTTTGTTTTACAGGAAGGAATACATTGATCGGATGAAGTCCACACAGAAGATGACAGTAGAAGAACTGAAGTCTGTCTCTGAAGATTATGACTCTGTCTACCTCCATCCTGTAAGAATGCCCAGAAGCAAGTCTATTGTTCAGTTTGTCACAGTATTTAGTTGTGTCTTGTGTGTTGTATATTGATAGGGCTCTATTGTTCATTGTTTTTGGTGTTTGTTTGAGGGTTTGTGTTGCATGTGGAAAGGGGTAGTGCCAAACTTGGGGTGTTAATTTTGTTTGTGTTTGTGTGTGTGTTTGCAGGAATCTTTCACCTGTGCCTGTCTAGGAGCTGGCTCCCTGCTCCAACTGGTTGACAAGGTGATGACATCAGAACTTCTGAATGGCTTCTCTGTGTGTAGGTGAGTGCTCCTGACATTCTGTTTCGGTGTCTTCCTGTTAGCTGGTTCCTGATCCCAGAGCCACTGGTCCTTCCCTGCCCTAACACACTGCACTCTGATGGGAAAGCCATTAGGAAAGACTATTTAGTGTGGCAGGCATGGTAGAGTGGAGAGCAGTAAACACAGCATGGATGTGGTCCTCTGACTGGGCTTGGGAGTGACTCCATGGTTCATACTTTGATACGGTGTGTTGGGCTTGGTTTGTTGTGATTCTGGTTTGTTCTGTTTCTTGTCCAGGCCTCCGGGACACCATGCCCATGCCGACAAGATGAATGGCTACTGTATGTTTAATAACCTGGCAGTAGCAGCGCGCTACGCCCAGAAACATCACGCCGTCCAGCGGTGAGGTGGATCAGTGTTATGCTCACAAACACAACACATAACATATGCAGGCAGGACGCTTGTCTTTATAACTGTTATAAGTTGTTTTTCTAAATGCACCTACATGAGCACTGGTCTTGCACTCAGTGTTGGTGTTGTATACATATGTACATATTTCCTGTACTGACTCCATGTCTACGGTAGTGCTTTAGTGTGATGTCATGCTTAGACTCTAGCAAAAGGAAAACCGTTTCCATGGAGACAATAAAGCAAAACAGTTTTGTAGTCTCTGGACAACATTTGCAAATGTTAAGTGTCCATGCGCTTGTTGAGCATTGGCTTTTCTCTTTTATATGCTGTACATAGTGTGTGGTGTTTGCATTGCAGGGTTCTGATTGTGGACTGGGATGTGCATCATGGCCAGGGCATCCAGCACATCTTCCAGCAGGATCCCAGGTACAGGGCTGGAAATGAGAGAGGCTTTATACCACTGCTGCTTCCAGCATGGGGTTCCACAGCACAGAGCCATGCCTGTGTTTACTGTGTTGAACAATGCAGTGCTTTTATAGCACATCTCATCACCACAGCTGCATTTTACTTACTCTAATGTGCTGTTTTATAGGTTCACTCTTGGACTGCTTTTGAAGTTGTCTAACTCTCTCTCTCTGCAGTGTTCTGTATTTCTCTGTGCATCGCTATGAGGGTGGTTCATTCTGGCCACACATGCCGGAGTCTGACAGCAGTGCTGTTGGTTTGGGAGCTGGACAGGGTTACAACATTAACCTTCCTTGGAAGAAGGTACAGAACTTTGCCTTCCTGTACTTTCTCTAACAAGAACTGCCTGATCTGTCTCACATATTGTGGGAGCAGCTGGTTTAATCTTTTACAGAAAAAAGTAGTTGAACAAGCCAATATGGAACAAGCGCATGCATGTTCAAAGGGCATGAGTGAAGTTGTGGTTGAATGGCCTTTGGTCTCTTCTCTGCTGCATGGTGTGGTGCTCAGTTAGGGATGGGGGATGGAGACTACGTCACAGCCTTCCAGAGACTTCTGCTACCCATAGCCTACGAGGTACTGCCCACACTCCTCCACACTGAACTACATTGCAGTGTGCAGAGAAGTTCTGATCGATGAACCATCATGAGTAATGAATGAAATTGACTCTCTGTGTGTGTGTGCGCGTGTGTGTGTTTGTATGTATACATGTACAGTTTCAGCCGCAGCTTGTGTTAGTGGCCGCAGGCTTTGATTCTGTGGTTGGTGACCCCAAGGTGTGTAATGCTTAATGAATTTAATACATCTCTTTCTTTACATGCTAAATGAATTAATAGTATACCCAAGAGCCTTGGGTGCAAAATTATATTTCACTTAAAATGTTCCACAGTAATGAACTATAACCTTTGTGTGTGTGTGTGTGTGTGTGTGTGTGTGTGTGTGTGTGTGTGTGTGTGTGTGTATTTGTTTAGGGAGAGATGTGTGTGAGTCCCCAGTGTTGCTCTGTACTCACACACATGCTGATGGGCCTGGCTGAAGGCAGATTGGTTTTTGCACTGGAGGTATGACACTTTGCCCTGCAGACCATGTACTTAGAAATAGATGACCACTGATTACACATTTCTCTGCTTCTGTCTATTGATCACAATATTTTAGTCATAGCACATTTAGCACCAAAATGTACACAGCACATCAGATGAACCAGTTTCTAGTAGCCTTAGTATATAATGCACAGTGTTCTCTTTATAGTTTGAAAACTTGCCTGTCACCACCACATTAATTTCATAATGGCATCACCCACACAGAAGTATCATAAATGGCTTTGTGCTTCATCTTGTGTGTTCAGACTTCTTTATGTCAAGCCATGTGTGTTCCTTGTCAGGGTGGCTATAACCTGCAGGCCACAGCAGCAGGTGCCTGTGCTAGCTTGAAGGCCCTACTAGGTGACCCCTGCCCTCACCTGCCCTGCCCAGGAGCACCGAGTGAGAGGTAAGACCCTGCACAACATCTCCCTGTGTCTGTCCTCCATGGTGTGCGATATCTTCTCCACCTTGTTTGATTGGGACTATGGATGGTGGTCTGTTGCAGTGGTCTGAAGTCCATCTCTGACACAGTCTCTGCTCTGTATCCATTTTGGACCAGCCTGCAGACTCTGGGTAGGAACCCTGTGCAGAAATCTACCCACAGTATCAGATTTAGAGTACATACATTTGTAATATGCTCGTGAATGAGATATACAGAATATGTATAAAAAGAATATGTGGATAAAAAGAATGAGTAACTGGGTAAATTTGTCATTTGTAGTTTGTTGTTGATTTGCATGTGTTCGTGGCCTGTGTGCACGTGCATATCCTACAGAGGGAGGTCCTCTCTCCGAGAAAGAGCCTCTTCCTTCTCCAGTGTGTGTCGAGATTAAACTGGAGTCATCATCACTGGGCACTGGTCTTGTGTATGACCAGCGCATGATGGAGCACCACAACATGTGGAATAGGTTAGAATATGCACACACACACACACACACACACACACACTTGTGTTTACATAACAGGTTATAATGCACTTAGACAAACATACATGGCCATAAATGTCTGTCATTTTGCAATCCTATTTATTGCAGTGTTTTTTCTCTGTGTGTGTGTGTGTGTGTGTGCACGCGCATTTGCTTCTCCAGCCATCACCCTGAGCTCCCTCAGAGAATCTTTCGGATATTTTCCTGCCATGAGAATTTGGGGCTTGTGACCCGCTGTGAGCGCATACCGGCCCGTTTGGCCACGGAGGATGAACTCATGCTCTGCCATGGGTAAAAACCACAAAAGAAACACCAGAGCTTCCATTAGACAGTGTTTTAGTGTTTTGAATTAAATTTTGTTTAAATATGAATTAGTATTTAAAAAAAACAGAACACTTTTTCTCTCTCTCTCTCTCTCTCTCTCTCTCTCTCTCTCTCAGTTCAGTTGAATTCACTTCAGTAAGCTTTACTGGTACGACCATATTAATTTACAGTATTGCCAAAACAGAACTAAAACAAGAATGAACTCTTATGTTAAGCTATATAAGAACTGTGCTGTGTTTATAATAATGACTGTGAAAATAAATATAATTAACATGAATATTTGAAAGCAAGATGAAAAAAGTAGAGAAAAGAAAAGAATTATTAATAATACCAATAAGAAATAATAAATAGTTAGACATAACGGTGTTTATAAAGATGATTTGGGTAATGGAGCTTTGTCTTTGACGTGTAGCAGTGTTTAGTGTTTTTCATGCACTTCTTGTCAGGTCCATCTCTCTGAGGGCATTCTTTTCTCTGCTCAGCTCTTTACATTGCAGACTTTTATAGTGATATGGAGGCCACTATTTTTTAAATGTACCAAATATTTAATAATCCTTTTTAGAATTTTGAGTAATAATGGAATTCATTTTTGTTGGCATTATAATTAGTTGTTTACCTGTGCACTTGCAGGAAACTTAAAGTTAATTGTGCATAATTTAATTTGGGTGTTGCATTGGTCCTTAACCCCCATACCTCAGTACTATACAGCAGAATAGGTTCTATGATTGATTTAAATAATTTAAGATACATTTGAATTTGAAACTCACACTCTGCACTCTTTCTCTACCCATTCCAGCTCAGCGCACATAGCCACCATAAAGAGCACAGAACAGATGAAGCCCAGAGACCTGCATCGGCTTTGTGACGAGTACAACTCCATCTACATCAGCAACGAGAGTTACAAGTGTGCACTGCTGGCGGCGGGCGCCTGCTTCAACTGTGCCCGCGCCGTCCTCACGGGCCAGGTCCGCCTCTCGCTGCTGCCTCTCGCACAGTTTAGTTCTCTTCCAGCTCCTAATACTTGAGTCAGGCAGTCATAGGCTGTAGAGCACGCATGGCCCGATGGCTGGGAATAGAACAAAACCCTGGACTGGCTAGGCTTTCCCAGGGACTGGACTGAGAACCTCTGGCTTAGCTGACCACTCACGAGCAGTTTTAGGATATAGCCACATGAGTCAAGACTTTACCAGGGACAGCTTCTCTGCTTTTTCTTGTGAAATCTAGACATCGCTGAACATGAACAGCAGTGAACGTTGGCTCCAAGTCATGAAAGTCCACATTATTCAGCAGTTAGATGTTTGGTGCATATTATTCAGTTTTTCAGGAGTCTGTTATTCAGTTGTCTGCTGATAAGGTCATGGGCAAATGAAGCAGAAGTTTGAAATGTCAGGAGATGCTTATGACAAATGTTAGAAGTTATTAGCCGATCGTTTCCTCTCTCTGAGCTTATGTTGCATCTCTCCGTCCCTGTGCAGGTGAGGAACGCCGTAGCCATTGTGCGTCCCCCTGGCCACCATGCCGAGAGTGACACTGCCTGCGGCTTCTGCTTCTTCAACACGGCCGCCCTCACCGCCCGCTATGCCCAGAGCATCACCCACGAAGCCCTGCGCGTCCTCATCGTCGACTGGGATGTGCACCATGGCAACGGCACCCAGCACATCTTCGAGAGTGACTGCAGGTGTGCTATGAGTTTTGTGTTCTGCACACTGTGTGTGCTATTTGATCCATGTAGATGCAGTGTTTCTTTGGGAATAAGGTAGACCCCAGTGTAGGAAGCCTTAGTTCAGTTTGAAGGGAAAACATTGCTAATGTACTCTGGCGCAAGGCTTTTAGTCTTAAGCTGTTCCAGTAAGCTTGCTAGTAGATGAGCATGTGTTTAGATCAGGCTTGTCCGTGCTGCGTTTCTTTTTTTTGCGTTTCTCTGTTGCTGTTTTCTCTGTTTTATCACAATTTTGCAATTAATGGGTGGCCTGAGGTGTGTTGGAGCAGAGACAGACGCCTGTCTTAAACCCTCTGTCTCCTGCAGCGTTCTGTACATTTCTCTCCATCGCTACGAGAATGCCACATTCTTCCCCTCGTCGGAGGACGCTAACTACAATAAGGTAGGCCAGGGGAGAGGCACAGGCTACAATGTCAACATCCCCTGGAATGGAGCCAAGATGGGGGACCCTGAATACCTGGCAGCTTTCCACAACATAGTGATGCCTGTAGCACGAGAGGTAAACATGAAACACATACACCTCTTACTTTACGTCTCATACTTCAGTGCATGCACACGCTCACAAAATCTCTCACTCAAGGAAACTTTAGTTAAATTTTAACTTTTTTTTCCCCTAATGAATGGATTTAAGGGCAATTTGGAGCATGACCATGCTCTCGTTTTCTTGGTCTAGTTTGCCCCAGAGTTGGTACTGGTTTCGGCTGGGTTCGATGCAGCACGAGGTGACCCTCTGGGCGGGTACCAGGTGACCCCAGAATGCTACGCCCACCTCACCCACCAGCTGCTGAGTCTAGCGGCAGGCCGGGTGCTCATCATCCTGGAGGTATGTCCCTCTGTTATGCTCCACCCTCCGTTTTCAGTGTTACTCTCAGTACTCCACATGGGCCCTTGGCACTGAACCTGATGCTTTTTCTTTGTCTTCCTAATCTTTGGTAGGGTCTTTATTTAAAAAATGAATAAACAAACAAAAAAGGCCCTTGGGACTATTTGGAGCTTGTAAGTTCAGTGTTGGCAGTAGTTCTTATTTCCTTTTCACATTCTATGTAGGGGGGTTACAACCTCACCTCCATCTCTGAGTCCATGGCCATGTGCACTAGCATGCTGCTGGGAGACACACCCCCACTGCTGCCCCCTCTTCCTCCTCCACACCCCAACGCCACTCTCACCATCAACAACGTGCTGAGAGCGCACGCCCCCTACTGGAGATCTCTCAGAATACAGAGTAAGGCTGCTGTTAGTTTTGCTTCCCACATGGTAGTACAGTTCGGACATGCAGCACACTGTTTTATGACTGTTTTATGGTTTCTATATTCTCTCTTGTAGCGTGTGACAGATGCATGTTAGAGAAATACAAAATAGTTGGTTAGTTCATGCTGAAAGACTGGAGTCGAATATGATGAGTAACCTCACCCACTTGTCATTTTTAAGTCTTGTTAACATGCCATGTCGGTGCCAACACGGTGCTTCTGTGTTAATCTCAGTTCCAGAGTCTCTGCGTTTGTCCTTGCCCTCTCTGAAACCCAAAGGCAAGCGACCATCAGCAGGCAAAAAGTCTCCTCCTCACATCACCCCTGACCAGCGGCGACAGCAAAGTATCCCAGTGACGACTTCTCCAGCATCGCCCGCTACTGCTCAGGAGGACTCTGGCCTAGATGAGCTCACTCAGGGCCTGTGCTTGCTGGACCTTAGCACATCTTCCTCTGCCAACTCCAGCCCCGCCTCTGTGCCTGTGGGCGGGGCAAGACCAAAGGTGAAGCCCAGCCCACAGAGGGACGCCATGGCGATGCAGGAGGTGTCGCCACTAAAAGTGATGGAGAGAGACAGCGAGGAGGATGGCATGAAAGCTGAGTCCACAGCTGTCAAAGAGGAGAAGCAGGTAAACATTGGAATCTCTCTGATGTTTCCATAAATAAAAGCTGGCAGGTTGGACATTGTACTGCAGAACTGCATTGCAGATGTGATGCAATGTTGGTTATACATGTGGGGTTGGTTGGTTTGTTTCATCATTTGACATATTTTAATAATAAAGAGAAGGGTAGGGCTGTTTCTGCAGTTTTCACGGGTTTGTTAGTAGGTCCCCCTCCTGATGAAAACACAAGTCATTCTCTTTATGACTTTCAGTTAGCGTCAGAGGTGGCGGTAGGAGGAGCTGCTGTTGCCATGGACGACCAGCAGAGCTGTGAGCCAGAGGGAGCGTGTGGCTACACGAAGAAATCTGTGTTTGAGCTGGTGTGTGGCACTGTGGACGTGGGCGGGGTACGGTACCTCTTGGTGTTCGGCAGCAATTTTAGAGACTTTATATACCCACTGGGAAATTAGAGAATCACAATAAACAATCTGTGTCCTGCTGATTCTGAATATTGGATAAATTGTTAACTTGCCAACAAACTCACTACCACCAATTGCCAGCAGGTGTCTGTGGGGTGTTGTTTCATTCTGACCTCCCCCCACAAAGGCCAGAATGTTTGCTTAGATTTTGTTGTTTTTAAGTTTTGGATTCCAAGCTATTTGTTGGGCTGATGAGAGTCAGATATTTTGTGAGCTGTTCTGTGTTAAGGGTGCTGTTGCTATTCAGATCAGGTGTGCTCATGAGGTTTCTTCTGGCACGTGCGACCCAGCAGGTGGACACGTGCTCACTGACGTCCACGTGTGCTCTAGAAAGCCTCTGGAAAGTAAATAGGAGGGCTAGGGGTCTGACAGAGCAGGGGAGTGCAAGGCTAAAGTAGCGTTCCCTTACGGAACGAGCAAAGAGGCAGGATGGCTGTATGTCAGAGGGATTTATTCTTTTATCTGTAGCTGACCATTTAGTTTAGTTATTTAAAAAAAAATGAAAGGACCAGATTTTGTTGATGTTCATCACATAACATTCTACAGATTGAGTAGTCCCAAGAATGAAAATGTTCTTTATTTATTTTAGTTTTTTTATGGTGAGCTTAGTGAAGGGTTTACCCTTTAATTTAATTTTCGCCACACTGCTTGACAAGTGAATTTACATATCTTAGAACCGCTTAGAATGAGGAGGAAAGATTTGGCCAGTGAGGAGCATTGTTTGTATATTCACTTAGAGCAGTGTGAACAGGGCCATACATGGTACACAGCCCTCAGAGTTAAAGACCCCTTTGCCAGACTAGCAGCTGACTTCCTGTGGCCTCTTCACCAAGGTCATCGTGCCGGTTCTCTGTTCAGGACACAATGTACGTGGTGGAGCCGCTGTCGTGGTGCCCCCACCTGGACTCGGTGCGCCCGGTGCCACCGGGGGGCATGGATGTGTTCCGGCCGTGCGAGGAGTGTGGAGCCGAGATGGAGAACTGGATCTGCCTCTGCTGCTACAAGGTGCCACCCTGCCCCACACTCCCACCCCCCCAAATAAAACCAGCGGCCCTGGCACACCCCTGTGCTGTATGGGCCCACTGATGTCGCAGTTATCACCAGCATGTTGCTGTAGTGTATTTCCTGTTTCTCATTCTTAAAATTGAGCGGGTACAAAGACTGCAAAAAACCTTTTCGTGAAAAATCTCTGATATAACTTAAAAATCTCTGGTTTGACACGTGCACACCTATTGACTAAAGTGTTTGAATTTTTCAGCTTACTTATTTGAGCTACGAACAGCACCTAATAGACTGCTTATGTACCATAATTTTATAATGCATGTTTTATTAGATAACTGAGTTCAGAAGGTTAAATGCTTATTGTAGGCCTCTTCTCTCTCTTGCACTGATGGCGTTGTCCTCTTGGCGCTGTTTAGATTGTCTACCGTCACCATACAGTCGACTGCACAGTTTCTGTCCACTGCCCAGATAGCCTGGCATGGATTCAAGGACCCCAGCCGTGTTCCGTTTTTTTTGCCCTCCAGTTCTCGCACGGTGTGATGGGGAAGGCGTGGCGTGCGCTGATAACATGGATCGTGTGTGCCGAGGCCTGAGGTTGTCAGCATCTGGGATAGGAATACTTCACAGTAGATCTAGAGAAATTTATGGATGGAGTTAGACTTTCAGTAAACGCTTCTGAATGTTGAGATGAGGAGCAGGTTCCCAATCTGAGAGAAGGTGCTGGTATGTGATCACTGAGTGGGAGATAAATTGTTAAGATTTTGTCTTGCTGATGCAATTTGTGATCATGATGACATGTATAGTGACACTTTAGGAACTGTTGAAGTGATGTACTGTTCGTTTTCCTGCCTGGCCAGGTGTTATGTGGGCGCTTTGTGAACGAGCACATGGTGACCCACAGCCAGGTGTCTGGCCACGCCCTGGTCCTCAGCTTCGCTGACCTGTCCGTCTGGTGCTACCCCTGCGAGTCCTACGTCCACAACAAGGTCTGTTCACCTGCCAGGTGCATGACTCTCACACTGCCAGAATGACCTCTGCAGTGCAGGGGGTGAAATACAATGCCACTTCTGTCATGCACCGGGCTTTAAAGAATACCATTTTACATTAATATTTTATTAGGTTTAACATTAGGATTTTAGAATCATATTAGATCTGTCCACTTTTTATTTCATAAATTAATTTTATTAATTTATCTTTGGGGTTTAATCATCTAATATCTTTTGTTTTCACACTTCTCTCTGCTGAGTTTCCACTGTAGATAACTATTAAAGGAATGTGTTTTTTCTGTTTGTTTTGTGTGTGTGTGTGTGTGTGTGTGTGTGTATAGATGCTGTATGAAGTCAAGAACTCTGCTCATCTTACCAAGTTTGGGGAAGAAATCCCCCCCATCAACTAAAGTAGAGACAGCAGGAAGACAGTGTGTGGAGGCATGTGGAGATGTGTGTGCTTGTGAATGAGTGAGACGGTTCACATCTTTCTTCTGACTCATCCTTGGTACTCATGAGTGCAAGTGCATGTGTGTATGTGCAAGTGTGTATGAGCAAGTTATGTGATGGCACATCTTGCGTTTGAGAAGCCGTTTTCACATTGAACACTTCCTGCCCCAACTCTTGACAGCCATCTCATCACCTAAAACAACCTTGTCTCTGTTCGTGTGTGTATGTGAGAAAGATATTGATCAGCAGTATGCCATGTTCTTGACGCATGCACTCCTTGCCAAAACAGATCATTTGAAAAACAAGGTTTATAGATAGTGTTGTTTGTTTTGCAAAATTTCACATGGTACCAAACTTTCCTTACTAATTTCCTGTTTTCCTTAACTGCACAAAATTACATTTCTAGGTTTTCTACTAATTAGAAGTGAAATGTTTGTGAACAGTAGTTCAGTGAGAAAGAAAGCTCAGATGGTGCTAGCATAGTGCTAAGTACACGTGTGTCATCCCTTGCCAGTATTACAGCGACCAGCATGTGCTGTGCCTGCTAATGCTCATGCAGGACTGCGATTATTGCAGTTCAGCAAAGCTCATCATCCAGGTAGTAGGATCAGCAGTAATCAGCAGTGTGATCTTCAACCAATCCAACTCCCAAGCAATAATCAGTGCAATATTTCTCTAAATGAACAGTAGTTCTGAGTTTAACGTTGTTGATGTCTGTGTTCTTTAAAAAAAAATTTTTAACGGTCCTTTTGTTCCTCTATCTGTGTAATGGCCACTTATTTTAAAACCGCAACAAAAAATGTATAAGTTATGATTTATAAACTTTGGTACACAATACCCCACTGTAAAATTTGTCTCTTTGTCTTTCTTATTTAACTTCTTTGGATAAAATAGAGGTGATTTTTATGAAGAAGCGGTGTATATTTTATTTTCTGTTTCAGTTTTTATGGTTAACCTAAAAAAAAAAACCCTGACCAATACAAAGTATCTCTTTAAACATCCTGAGAAAGTGCACACACACACACACACACACACACAGTCAACACAGTGTGAATACAGTCGTTCATTTCGCTAATGGATCAGAGCCATCGATCATTGTTGCATCATCTGTAAGGGTAGAGCAGACCCTTGGGAAGGGTGTGGTCATGTTGGCTCTAAGAGCGAGATTGCCCCTCCCACCGTGTGTGTATGCTCCTTAACAGCCCATGCAGGCTCACACATGGGTGCTTTATGACCCTGCATTTGAAGATTGGTCTCTACTCCTAATGAAGCAGCAACGGCAGGACCTGGATGTTCAGGCAAGAGCCCTGCCTTCCTTTCTCCTCTACTCCTGCTCCTGGCGTCCTTTTCACCTCCTCTGGGGAGGCAGCGCACTCTGCTCTTCCGGAGAATATGTTGTCTCTCTCTCTCTTTCTTTTTCACCATTTTTTTTCCGCCCTCATTCCATGCCGCATTAAACATGACAGAATTATTCTGCATTGGCCCATGACACTGCACCACTGGCGTGTGTGTGTGAGTGAGGGAGACGGAGCCGCTGGATGGAAAATTCTCCCTCCCTCCCTCCCTCCCTCTTTCTCTCCCTCCCTCCATACGTGTAGGAAGGGTGCTGTTGCTGTTGGTGTGGGTCCGTCGTTAATGTCGTGCATCGTTGCTACCGTAACCCTGCAGGAAGGAGGAGGAGGAAAGGATAATTCCACTCGTTTAATTTTTGATTTCTTCCCTCTTGCTCCCCCACTTTGATGTGCTTTCTGGCCTTCACTTCCGGCTAAAGGGGAAAGACTGTCACAGACGACTGGCCATAGGAGATCTGAGGTGATTTTCATCATCCCATCCCATCCGGTCATCCCACCCCCATCTGTTCATTCTCATTAGGATGCGGATCCTGTGAATTTGGTTTTGGCTGGCTGTCATTTTTCTGTCAGCGTCGTCTCCTCTCGTTCGGCTGTTTATCTCTGAAGTGTCCTCCTCTGAAGTGTCCTCATGACTCTTCCCTACAGCATTAAACAGTGCTGGTGTTGTCATGTATTGCTCGGCCTACTTTCCTGGGATTAATGCTTCAGCTGTCCTGCAGGTTGTCTGCCCTTTTAATACTTGTTGATCTTGGAGACTGATGTGGGCTGCAGATCCTGTTACAGAGTATAAGTGCAAAATGAAAGGTTTGAAGTCCCCTAAAATCCTGTTTCTAAAACTATTTCAGCAGTTTTGTTGTTCCCAGTGCACAAACCAATAGTGATTTAACCTAATGTAGCAAATGGAAGTATTGCTTATTTATATGATTATTTTGACTTGTGAACTACAGAATAAAAAGGTTTTACCTGCAGAAATCCCAGAAATGCTTTAAACTGAATGACGTTGTGCCTCGTCTGTTGACACAACAGCCGGCAGCTGAAGTGAGTGAGCTGTCCCTCCCACAGGTCTCGTCATGCACTCCCATGCCTCGGACATGGCTCGGCTCTACCAGACAGAGTTTGTGCGCAGCGCACGGGCTGTGGGTGTCCTGTGGGCTGTGTGCACCCTCTGCTTTGCCGTCATTGAGGTGGTCATCCTCATCCAGCCATCGTGGGTCGGCACGCGCGAGCTGCGTTACCGTGGTGGCACTGTAGCCACGCCCCCCCAGGCAGGCACCCTGGGCCTGTTCGAGGTGTGCGTGGAGACGGACTGGCCCGTGCCCGAATGCAGGGGTTCCCTGCGCACGCTCACCCCCCTGCCAGCGTTCCAGTCTCCGGCCGTGCTGGTGTGCATTTCCCTCACCATGGTGTGGGTCAGCGTCGGCTGCCTGTGTCTCTTCCGCTTTTGCAATGCTGCTACCGTGTATAACATCTGCGCCTGGCTGCAGCTGACCGCAGGTGAGGGCACTTCACACGGACTACCATACCAGAACCTGTCCCGCCATTCAGCAAAAAGCTTCAGGGATGACCCTAAAATTAGCCAGGACAGCAGAGCCCTAGGACTTGAGAGAAAAGCTTTGTTGTAACATCGGTATCCAGCGCACTTCTTGAGGACCTTAGCCAGTACATAGTGATGTTCCAACTCTCGCCTTATGCCGAGCCAACCCTTAATACCTGACTAAGCACGTATTTTCAGTTCCAGTGCTTTGTAGAATGCACAGTTTGCATTGTGATTTCAATGCCACCATTGTATGCTGAATAACCCAAAGCTACAGCTCACAGAAAGTGAATTTGGATGCCTTGCAATAAATCAGAGGATTTTAACCTTTGTCCAGTGCATTCCATCTTTGTTGTGTTCCCCAGGTTTCTGCCTGGCTCTGGCCTGCGTGGTGTTCCCGGACACCTGGGAATGCAAGGAGATGCGGGCTCTCTGTGGCGAGGCTGTGGGCAGTTTCTCCCCGGGGAACTGCACCGTGCACTGGGCCTATGTGCTGGCCATTCTGGGCGTGCTGGATGCAGCCATCCTCGCAACTCTCGCATTTGTGTTGGCTAACAGGCAAGATGCACTACTCCCAGATGATGCCAAGGATGGTGAGGGTAAACACTTTTAAAATTCAGTCATTTATTCAATCAGTGAGAATTATATTTAGAGACATTTTACATGTTTGATGTTATAATCAATAGTTTGTGATTTGATTAAATAGAAAATTTATATATATATATATAAAGGTCACCACCTGGATTTAACTAAGCAAATAGATAAGCGCCTCCCATTGGATAATTACTGCATGGGTGATTATGTTTCAGCTGGCAACAAGTTATTGAACCCTAACTGCTGCAGTGAGTGGCTTCTCATTTGTTAAACTACCATGTTGAAAGACACGTCCTGTGGTCGTGGAAAAGATGTTAATCTGTTTCAGAAGGGTTAAATGATTGGCATGCATCAAGTCGAGAAAACATCTAAGGAGATTGCTGAAACTACTAAAATCGGGTTAAGAACCATCCAACGCATTATTAAAAAGTGGAATGTGTATGTGTTCCTCAGTGACTGGGCTGTTACTGGCAGCGTAGACTGGTGTTGGAGCGAATGCCACAGGTATGGCTGCCTCTCAGCATCTTGTGACTAAACAGAACATTCCTATATGTGTGCCTTTCGTATTTTTGTCCGGAGTAAATATATTTAGATGTTTTCTGTAATAGCTGAAGATGTACGATTAGTCTATTAGGACTTTAGCCATACCCCCACCCCCCCGTTTGAATCCTGTTTGACTTTGATGTCTCTTTCTCTCTCTCTTTCCTCTTCTCTTACACCTTTATCCCATTATCCTCCATTTCCTTACTTTATTTCCTGTTCAATTATGCCCAACACCTCCCTCCCCCACTGCTTTAATCTTCACAGTGTGTTCCTTTTATCCTTGGCTGATCGTTCTATCACACTGCCCCTCTCATTGGTCATTTTTCCCATCGTATCCTCTATTCCCTGAGCAAAAAAGTGTAAACAGCTCACTTCCTCCTCCCCCTTAGTATGACATCATCTTCCTGCTAACGTAACCTTTCTGCATAGAAACAGTTACCTGGCAACTGTATCCAAGTGCCCCTGCCCTGGAAGGAAGAGATATGGTCCCCTTTCTGAAATGGCAGAAGACATCACAGGCAAAGGCACACTTGACTATCACACATTCAAATCTCCATGATTCTTACATCTGTTAAATGTACAGATCATCACAGAGTCTTTTTCAGTAAAGATTACAGGTTTAACCTGTGTTTATCTGTCATGCTGCTGTGTGCCAAACTCATATGTGGGCTATGCTGTATTCCTTTTGTACACTGATTTAGTGGCTGAATATTGTTTTTCAGTTCATAGTCAGTTCAGTTGCTGTGGTATATGGTAATATTATAATAGACTTGCAGGTATTTTACAGATGAATGAGTGACTTTAACTAGGCAACTTTAAGAAATTTTGACTAATAATAACAGCGTTTCAAGAGCTGTTCACACATTACCTACAAGGTAATTGAGTGATTGCTGAACTCGGCATCAAACATCTTCATCTTTGGCAAATAAACGACTTTTCCCCTGCAACGCCCTATTCAGTGCGTATTCATACTTGTGTAAGGAAAGCATCCATATACTGTAAATGTAAGTTTGTAACAAATAATAAAAAGGGAGAAGCTAAACTTATGGGAATTGTAACTTAATTGAATGATGAAAACACAGGCCAAAACAAAACTTTGGTGTTCACATACAGTTTACTTGAACTTAAAGTGATTTTGTTTTACAAGAAAACCTGCAGTTCACATGTGCATTGTTGTATAAGATTTCATGACCACACAGATAGAGAAACACAATGCTATAATATGTCAAACGCAGCTCCTTGCACACACACTCTCTTAGGATAGTCAAAGAACTCACTAGAGAACGTGACCTGGGAAAGCCAGCGTAACTCTTTCATTGGCACGTTGTGTACTGAAGCCACTGGCAAAGCAGAGGGGAGGACAACAGCGACTCTTCAAAGCGAGGATAGTCAGAACACGGCGTGCCGTCGAGCAGGAGATCAGAGAAAAAGAGACCAGAGAGCCTACTTCACTGCCAACATACCGACCGTCTGCTTGCTAGGCAGAACCATTTCGTGACTCACTGGCGCTGCTGACAGATGAAATGAGATTAATTACGCTCATATAATATGCCACATGGTTTAATGTAGTGGACAACTTTAACCCTTGTGCACAGTCTGGCATCCAGATCTAACTACACACAAACAAGAAATTACAGACAGCTAAAATGCTCTTCATTAAACCTGGGAAAGCACACAGTAAAGGAGCAGATAGCCAGTGTGAACTCAGCTATTCTGTAGTCAATCAAACATCATAATTTCTAGTGCCAAATATGTGACCAGTAAAGACTGAAGTGAACCACTGCACCTGTCCCAGTGTTTGGTTTGGAGAAGTTTATGCAGAAGTGCTTACTATGTCACTAATGACTAAAAGTAACTTTCCTAAACCAGCCCCATTAAGATTTATGTAGCCTCACAATATTGCCAAGTTTTTATAGCCATCAACAAGCAATTTGAGTATTTTATAAAAATAAAAACAAGAATTTGAGTATTTTTAAGAACAACAAATTACAAATCTTTTCTTAATGTGTAGTGGTAAATCAGGTGCAATCTGTGCACATTATCATCTGTGGAGACATAAAGCAAGATTAATCAATGAGTTATAACTTATTCCAAAGTGAAAAGGCCCAATGTTTTTTCTCTCTGTCTTGGCACTGGATTTTTTTTTTTTGGACCGTTTGCAAATTTCTAGCTAGCAAAGAAATCCTGCTTCATGAAAAGCCCCAATTCTGCTGGGACGACTCTAAGGACTTTGGGAGAAAAGCATGTGTCAGCATTGGTAGAATAATACAGGTGCCAGCTGTGAACCTTTGCAGGGCTGGGGCACTAGTAAGAGTCTGTAGGCCTTGCCTGGTAAGAAACCTCTCTTTTCAGTGCCTTATATAGACAAATGGGTTACACAGTGGACACAAAAACAACGCGACACACAAAAAACAAACAGTATACACATATAATGTGGGGAGACTATCCTTATTACCTAGATTTACTTTGGTATTTTGCATTGCCTCAAGCTTTGGATAGAAAGGTTTAAGGATTTCACTTATTTTAATGGAAAAAAAGGTTCAAAATCTTAAAAATAATCCATGTTTGGACATGGATTACAACGCACTATATCATTTAGATCTGATAAAAGTCTTGGCATTCAGTATAACAAAACAGAAGTGAATTTCTTACATGGGATTTATCTTGGTGCACTCATGATTTCCATAAAGTCTAAAAAACCAAAATATGGATGTTTAAGAAACATCATAATTTGGTATTGAAAACTACAAGGGTCTGTCTTATGAGCTGCACGCCCATAAATATTCTGTTCTGTTTGTGTGCAGTAGCAGCTAGCATAGTTAAGTAAACATACTTGCAATTTATTTATAGCACTGGAGTAGGTACATTGATTTGCTGAACATTGTCATGAGACAGTGGGTTCTCGCATATCTGTCAGCTTGGGAACCTCTAGAATCTATTTTCTCTCTCTCTCTCTCTCTCTGTCTCTCTCGCTCTCTCTCTCTCTCTCTCTCTCTGTCTGTCCTTATGCTGGTAGGTACTGCAGGATGTGCTGAGCAATGACATTGGGATCGTAGGTCACTGCTCGGCGCTTACGGCTGTGTTTCTGAGGTGGGGTCAGGTCTGTGTCGATACGTTTCATCCTCTGCAAACCAACACGGGGGGATCTGTTACTGTGACTGCCAAAACCTTCATCATCATCATCATCTTCACCCAACCTCTTCACCCGTATCAGGGAGGCCTCAGCATTGGGAGCAGACACAGGGACAGAGTCTAGAGAGCGTCTGGCCCGTCTCAATGTGGTAGCTCCTCCCTGTCCGATGCCGGCCACTCCGCTCACATCACGCTTGGCTCGTCGATTGGAGGGGCTCAGTTGGTTCCCTGATGCCAGACTGGAGAGGATTCTCTTAACCAGGTACCTGAGAAAAGTACTGACAACTCAGGAGATTTATTCTTAAAGGCAACCAGTATAACTCTTTGTTGATAATTTCAAGCTAATTTCTCTAAGTATTTGTTGATATATTGTATTGCATCATACATTGTCATATTGCACATATGGTCCAGAACATGAAAAACAGTTTATTGAATGGTGGTGTTCTCACCGGAGTTCTTCCTGGTCTTGCTGCTGCCCACTCTCCGGGACACGGCCAGCTGCAGAGCCAAGCCGTGTCTGCAGCAGCCTCTCCTGTCGGTAGCGGTTGAGCAGAGCTTCACTCAGCTGTGGGTCCAACAAGGCCTGGGGATTCACAATGCTGAGGGTCTGCTCTGTCTCATCATAGTCTGGAGGGTACGGCCCCTGGAAATCTCCTTCCTCCCCCTCTTCTTCTTCCTCCCGTTTGCCTTGGCCATTGTTCTCTGCCTCGCTCAGCAGGCGCAGCAAACCTGCCAGGTATGCTGCCTCGTGGTCCCACTTCTGGTCATTCTCCACCAAACGCTGGATGGCTTGGCCCAGCTCCTGTGCCCTCAAGGCATCTGGTTGGTAGTACAGATCGTTGCCCCTGCCCTTGAAGTCTGCAGGGGCGTATGACATCATCTGGGCCTCGTAAGGCAGCGAATCCCGCAGGTCACGGCGAAGGCGTGCAGCTCCGCCTCCATGAACTGCAGAGAGAGGCTGACCAAGAGAAAGAAAGTGAGGGAGCAAAAGTCACAGCCATTTGCTGCATTTGCTTGTTTTTCCTTTTACCAGTGACACACGTGACATCTTAAATTACTAATTAGATAGTTATCACTTTAAAGTAGTGGGCTGTTGCAAGGAAAGGAAAAAGTCAAATTAAAAAAGGCAAGTAGATATATAAAATGTGTACTGGAGTTTGGTCTGCCTTTCTCATGTCAGAGGCAGGTTGGGATTTTGAGCAGGCTTGGTTCTTAAATCCACAGACCGTAAAACTGAACTGATTTTACTTTTCTGAAAACCCTGACAGGGTTGACAGAGTCTACTCAAATACTCAAAATCTTGCCATGCTGCTGATATTCAAATCTACATTAACATCAATCCCACTGAATCATTTCTACCTTCCTTATGGGTTTCCTGTATTCAAGAGATAAAGTATTGATTAAGCACTAATTAAATGTCAAGAAAACCAAATTTATGATCATAGGTACTAACATCTACCATCTCAGCCAGTTATTTCCTCTCGATGATACTGCAGTCAATCTATCTGCAATTGTTTGAAATCTGGGTGTATTCTTGGATCCCTGACCCCTAGCTCACCTTTGACTTACATATAAAATCTCTGACTACGACTGCATTTTGCTGTCTTCACAGTATTGCTCAACTCCTTTTCTTTCTTTTAAAGATACAGAGATCCTGGTATATCTAGGTTAGATTACTGCAACTCTGTTGTGTGGGTTACCTTATAAAACTCTGCGCTCTATCCAGTATATTCAACATTCTGTAGCTAAATCGTAATATCCACTGAGAAATCAGCCAGTATTACCTCCATTCTTTACCAGTGACATTCGCTACCAGTTTCAGACCGTGTGTGCAACAAAGTCCTGCTGTTAGTCTTCACAACCCAGCGTGGGCTTGCACCCACCAGTCTTTCCTCCTAAACGTCTACATCCATATGCGCTATCTCACAGACTGAAGTCCTCTGACTCTGCTCTGCTAGCTGTCCCTAGCTTCAGGCTGGTCACTATGGCTGGTAAGTCCTTTATTGTTACTGCCCCCACCCTCTGGAACTCCTTACCCACATCTAGTCATTTTTTCTCACATGCCTACAAAGCCCAACTTAAAATCTAGCTTTTCTCAAGACTTTCCTCCCTTTCTAATTCTTGGTAGAGGTTTTTGTTGTTGTTGTTGTTTTGTTTTTATTGTTTTTCCTCCCCTTGAAATTGTAAAGTTACCCTGAGCACGCGACAGGCCCTGTATAAGTATATATAATTTATTATTGTTAATTTTGTATTGTAACTAATGACAACAGTAGAAGTAAGAGTAAAAAAGCAAAAAGATAAGCAACAGCAATGACAACAGTAAAAGAAAAACGTTTGAGTCACCTTTCAAACCTTCAAAGCCATTAACATCACGGCCAAGTTCTGTATTAGCAGTGTCTGGAGTACTAGCTGGACATCATGTAAAGTAATACTGCCTGGGGACCAGAGATGGTTCGAAAGCCACCACCCACATTTACCACAGTGTTTGCTAATGCTATGAGAGTTTTAAATTTGCAGTGGGAAGGAAGTAAGACAGATTAACATTCACTTACCAAATGATTGCACTGTACTCTACAGTATATATAGTGCACTGAATGTATTGTGCTCATTGCAATCAAAGCCTGAATTCTGGTTTAATCACAAATGGGGATGACACAAGGACAGAGCCTACACTGTTTATAGGAGGACACCCAAGATGGTTGAACAGAAAACGAGGGAGAGAAGGAAGGAAAAAATCAGATGAAATCAGGGAGAGACAGAGGGAGCTGGAGACCCTATAACCTGAAATCACTGGAGTCTGCAAAGCAGTCAGATTCTGAGAGCCTGCAAAACCAACCCGTTCCTCCCCGTATACATCAGCCCTACTGCAGGCTTTGATGAACGCAATCCAATACTGCAGCTAAAGCCAAAAAACTGCGGGCCCGTAATATATTACATTTTATAGCTGGCGTGGATAAGCTAGTGATTCATAGTGGGAAGTGTCCCATTTATTTCAGTTTAAACAGACTGGCCAAAGGGAAAAAAGGGGAAGTGTGTGAGCCCCAAGAGACAGATACAGTGCTGAGACATGCATGCATAAAGCTGCTTAATGCTGCCCGTACCTTGGGCACATGCTGTGCTGGACCTTAGCTGGTGTTGCATTCAGAATAATGGCCATCTGTCCCGGTTTGAGGCTCTAATATTCATGCTCATGTTCTTCACAAGGTCTTTAAAATCTGAGTGCAAAAGGTATCTAATTGCTGGAATTAATATTAACCTATTAGGCTGTTGCATTGTAGAATAATATAGTGTATTGTATAATGATTAATTGCAACAGTCATGTGTCCATTGTAGCTGAATGATAAATGTAATCATAGTCAAATGTGAGAACTTCAAGATGGGAGCACAGCATCTACTAACAGTCAGTTGTCTGATGATGAAAGCATTGCCCTGGGTGTGAGGGTTTGTTACATGTTTGATGAATAACAGGTGAGGTGTGAGTGACATACCGAGGTGAAGAGAGGGAGGCAGAGTGTGAGTCAGGGAACTGATGACTCACTCTTGCGCATTATGACGTCTGTGCTTCATGGGAAATATGCATGTGTGTGTGTGTGTGTGTGTGTGTGTGTGTGTGTGTGTGTGTGTGTGTGTGTCATATACATGCATACATGTGTTTTTGAATGTAGACTGAAACAATCTGTTCTTGTCATGCATCCAAGTACTGACTTACTACAGTTCTTCCTTACCCAACAGTTTTGCACTTTAGAAGTGTTCCAAGCAAGGCACTTGTATTTCAGTGCAGAAACTGTAGTGCTACGTGCAATCCTGCAAGATCTACTCGAATTCTGTGTCTGTATCTCCATTAATCTACAATTCTGTAATTTGTTCACTGTTTAGGAATACAATGCTTATTTGCATAATAATAAAGTTAGGACCAAATACCAATAACAAAATGTCAGGAAAAGACCAACCTCATGGGGGAAGAAATACCAAATATTGTGAGGTTGAAAAATCATTACTGACGTCTCGTTATTTCTTTGTACTGATCAAGATCACTCTGTTCATAAATCTAAATTGTTCATGATATGTTTTACTATTAACTAACGTTTTCTGTCTGTTTAAATAGCTAAAAAAATGGCCGAGAATACGATGAAGATGAAGACTTCAGAGCTTCAGACATCTGTGAAATTAGACTGTATCTTTCTGCGCATCTATGTGTATTTGCAGAGGAAAATGAGCGTACCCATACCCACGGAAAGCAGTTGCCATGGCAGCACACCGCCTCCGCTCGCAGCATTGTGTTTTCAGCTAATTAGATTGCGCAGCCACTCCTATCGACTGCGTTCAATCTTGCGGAACATAATTTTTTATTCTTATAAAATGTTCCTAAACAGCTACTTCAGTTTCGTTTCTCTGTACATATGAGAGCTATAGATAAAATAAAATCGCTGTCCAAAGTAGGCTACCGAAAGAAGCCGCTAAAATGTGCAGTTAGGAAAACTGAATTCTATTGTCAAAGGTCGCTTGCAAAATCTAACATTTCCATACTGGTGATTCTATACTTCGATGACTCGAAGCCACTAAACTACTTACCTATTAGGTGCAGATGGCCTGGTCGATGCTCATATCTTTAGCTTCCAGGATGCTTCTAGTATGGACTTTTGTGTTCTACTGCCAGTTTACGTTTTAAAGGTAAACATACATAAGTCGGACAACTAAAAATGCAGTCATTGGAACTGAGTTACCTGACAAATTTCTTTCGCTTTACCAGGGAAAACAAATGATCACCACCATTTAGGCCCACCGCGTTGTGATTAGAGCATGATGTTCTAACGTAGAGCACACTCAGTGAGCTTCAGGATAACAACCTTCCAGTATTCTTTCAATTTAATCTTTGTCATGCTTGGAAAAAAAAGTTAGAATATATGCCATCGAGTTTCATATGGGGAAATGCCAAAATTACCCACATATTGCATAGGGCAATAAATATCCATTAGATCTTCATTACTGAGCCAATCATTTTCTTAGAGATAGTAAATGCTTAACATCAGATGTAGGGCTAATATCTCCTTTCAGTATTATGAGGTGTGATGTCATCTATAAAGGGGCCTACAACACATTAGTCATTTCTCAATCTTCTTTTATGCTCAAGGCTATTAAAAACAGCAGCATAGTCAACACATCAATCAACTCACAGATCCCCAGATGCACAGAACAGGAGGAGATCACATTTATCAGGTTCTGCACTGAGATGGCTCCGTGCAAACCAACATCCAGAAATAACCTGGAATGCTCTGATTAAAAAACTGGTCCATTGTTTCAGAAGAAAAGTTCTGTACATCGTTAATACCACTGGGTCTTGATTTTTTACTTTAACCATGATAGCTTGTAAGGTCAGGAGGATTCTTGCATCTGTAAAATGCTTCTGCAACCTACACCAGTATGTTTTTTAGCTGCCAGTATATGCCTTGCTGTTTTGTCTCTCAGAACTTTCTGGAATTTAATAATGATTTTATAAGGGAATGGGATCATGGCATCCGACCCTTTCTCATGTTGCCTGGTAATGAATGCAGGTCTATTCACCTTCTCTGCGTAGAGACATTGTAAGACAAACACCAGCCCAGCACAAATGAATGCAATCGACCAGATGTTAACATGCTATCATTACTGGAAATTCTAACAGCGCCTAGACTGCAGACTACATTCATGTATTTTAGACTGCCTAGAAGATAGGTCATGAATAGCATCAATCACTCTAGACCCACCCCAATCATTTTTTAGAGAATATTTATATTTACAGTACCTAAACCAATAATACACAATACCTAAAATAATGTTCATTCCTTTATTTTGCCAGTGCGTTTCTATATTAGATTCTTAAGATTTATTGAATGAAATCATAAGCATTAAATGATCTACAAAATGATGACAATGACATGTTTAAAGTACAACTATTCTGACTCCTTCTAATTCACAGAAGCAGTTGCATAATTCTGTAATTGAGTTTTAACTGATACATAGCACATTTTAATGCAAATCAAGTGCAGACTAATGAAAGAATCATCCAAAATATAACACAGAATAGCAATAAAGACATGCTTTTATCTATATCTGTCATCCATTAACCCACTAAACAAACCACTGAGAAATCCAGAATGTGTGTACTTCCCATGATAAACAAGTGTGTGTGTGTGTGTGTTACCTTGGCGTCAAGCAATGGGCTCTGGAGGAAGGCCACGGAGATGAGGAGCAATACGGAGCTGGTCCAAGGGCCCGACATCCTTCAGGAGAGAATGAAGCTGCCCCAGTGACAGAGACATACACTGCCACTGGGCTCCTAAACACAGATGGAGAGATCCCGAGATGCAGGAGGGAGGGGGAGAAGGGAGGAGTCTGTCTTTGAATAGAGAGGGATGTGAGAATACTTAGGGGAGGGAGAGAGGGAGAGGATAGCAAAACAGAAGGAGCATAAAATACTGACGAGAGAATATTAGAGGAAGGTAAGGAAAGGCCAGAGAGATGGAGAGGATAAAATGGATGATAGCAAGCAAGTGGAGAGTGCAAGAGAGAAGGACTTCATGCACAGAAAAAAAAGCATGAAAAATGATTTAAAAAAAACAAAAAACATTTCTTTATCAAAATCTCTCAATTTTCAGGTGGTTACTGTAAATGGTTTATATGTCCAAATAGATGTGGTCCTGGACATTGCTGACTGAACCTGAAAAAAAAGCAGAATATTACTTCCAAAGCCACATTATTATATTCCACCAGGAGGCCTTACATCTATCTATCTCTCTCTCTCTCTCTCTCTCTCTCTCTCTCTCTCTCTCTCTCTCTCTCTCTATATATATATATATATATATAGATAGATAGATAGATAGATAGATAGATAGATATTTTTTTTTATTTATTTATTTATTTTTAAAGTACTTGCCTGAAAATGTAACAGTTACCTGTAGTTCTATGCCCATGGCTGTTTGAATGCTTAGTTATAGCAGCAGCAGAAAAGCAGAAATATTTCCCTATGAAGACAACCTAATGGATTTGAAATGATGTAGCAATAACATGTTGGTGTGAATGGAAGCTGAATGCTAATGGAGAACATGTGAGGAATTTATCACTGTCAGGAATGTTCAAGCAAGCACAGAGAGTAGTAATCCCAGATCTTAAAAATCTTGTAATTGTAATTTATTACATTTCACATGCAGATTCTAGATTGTGCATGAATTTATTTATGGCTAAAGTTTGTCTACACAGAATAGTGCACCACCTAACAAAGCACATAAGATCACTAAATCATCCCAGCTTCATGACAGCTAGTTTTCATTGCTTTAGTCATCTCTACAGTCCCTGGGTTTCAACCCTATTGATTATCTTTGAAAAGAAGTGAAAAGCATTGTTCACGTCACGAGAGTGCAGCTGTCTGATTTGCAGCAACTGACAAATGCAATCATTTTTGCATTCTCTATCTTCATACTCAAACACATTTATGCTGTTCTAAAAGACAGATTAACCACTACTAGGTTTGCCTAGTAAATGGGCAACTCTGTGATTGCATAAGAAGTTAATTGTATATGAAACAAGATGCTGAGACCCTGATTCACACCTTCGTCACCTCCCGTCTTGACTACTGTAACTCTCTCTTCGCTGGCATCCCAAACAAAATCATCTGCTCACTTCAATATGTCCAAAATTCAGCCGTGAGAATCCCCCTTCATATAAGGAAATCAGCCCTAGTCACCCCTAGTCTACGTCAGTTACACTGGCCCCCGGTCCCTGAACACATTCAGTTTAAAACCCTCCTCCTTCCATTCAAAGCTCTGCACGGTCTTGCACCTCCCTACCTAGCTGAGCTCCTACACTCACACTGCCCCACCCGTACACGTCGGTCCTCTGATGAAGGTCTCCTCTCCATCCCCAAGTTTATATTGGTCTCTGTAGGAGGCAGATCCTTTAGGGTCATGGAACTCTTTACCTCAATCTCTCCGTCTCTGCTCTTCTCTTTCCTCTTTCAAATCACAGCTTAAAACATACCTCTTTTCTCAACATTTCTCATGACTTCTCTCCCCTTTTGTATTTAATTAATGTGTTGATTATGTTAATTAATGTCTTTTTTCCCCCTTTTCCATCTGTCATTGTAAAGCAACCTTGAGTCTGTGAAAGGCAGAATCTAAATTATGCATATTATTATTATTATATTGTAACTAAAGCATGAATAAATTATGACATATTTATAACAATGATAGCAAACTTTGAAAATGTGGGTCGAACCTGTCCATGATGGAGCTAAGATAAAGAAAGATAAAACATGTCTTTTAATATAAATCTCTTTATTAATAATACTCTAAATATACTAGACTTGTGTGAAAGTATTTTTGTAGAATAGCAGCAGCACTGTTTGTACAAGGTTAAAAGGTTCATTATCATTAAACAAGGTTACAAAGTTCATTAAAATGTTAAAAGGTTAATTATCAAGCATTATCTGGAGGTAAAACCATGTAGAGGCAAAACAAAAGTTCAATAAAAAATAACTACAGACACATACAAACAACAAAATTCTTTCTAGTAATCAGGGACTTAAGAGTACACCTACTATAATTTAAAACTGTAAATTTACAGTACATTTGGTACCCACCAAAATAAACATTGTATCATTGCTAATTCAGAACACAAAACAATTTATAAAAAACAAAAACAAAAGTCAACACTTACAACACATTGACCAAATTGCCAATAAGAAGACTATAGGATTGTTCATTCCACTTAGATGGCAGAAACTGTTTCTGTTTTCATAAATGGAAAGAGACAGATAGATCAGCAATTCAACATAGTGTGTTCTTAAGGTATTCAATGGGGAGTGAAACCTAAAAGCTAATTAGGAGGTCTATAGTATCTTCTCAAAAGACTTCTAATGTTTGGAAACAAAGTTTTTTAGTGCCTCAACTTTAATTAACCCACTTTTATTTCCCTATGTTGAGCTATGTTGAAATCGTGCAGGTCCTCCATGAAGTACAATTTAGCAGACTTTGGAATGTGTGACGTTGCAGATGTAGAGCGTGATGTGTGTGGATAGAACACAAAAAGGGGGTTTTAATGAAAAGCAAAAATCAGACACAAACAGGGAAAAAGGCACTTGAAAAATCCTGCACATGTCAGCAGTAAAAGCAGCCAAAAGTAGCATTGTAATAGATGGGAATAGCCACAAGTTTATCCACCACTACTATGTCCAGTTGGTTAGCCATTTCCCACAGGCTCTTAGCATGGTCATTTTCCACAACCTTTGGGAGTGTATCCCACTTAGACCTTGGACCTTATTAGTGGCTTCTATCTCCTCTTTTGGCCAGCTAATTATGCCAGTGGGGTATTTGATGACTGCTAGAGTGTAGGTGTTGGGGCGGTGGCGTCTGTTCCTCCTAGTGGTGCCACTGGAGATTTCCCCCTACAAGGCGGCGCTGAGCTGAACACGGACCCGACGTCAGGCTGTGGCCACAAACCGGTTGGTCATCTTTCGTCGAAGCCTGACGAAAGGATCAAAAAGATCCGAACAGCTGACCCTGCACTGGCAGGACAATGCTAGGAAGAAGCAGAGCGTGGCATTGTCATGATTCTCATTTGCCTGTGGGATTCCAAGGTATTTGTAGCTGCTCTCAGCATCTCTTATGTTGCCTTCTGTTAGTACAGTCTCCTCAGTTCTAGCTGTTTTCACTCTCTTTGTATCCATCCAACCACACTTATTCAGTCTGAATGACATTCAGATGTCATCCGTATATCCTGGTGAGATGGATTAGTGAGTCAATGTCTTGTTCATTTCTGGCATACAGCTTGATGTAATCAATGTACAGGAGGTGGCTTATGGTTGCTCCATTCCATATCTGGTATCTGTAGACATTCTTGGTCTTCCACAGCCCCATTGTTCTTTATGAGGGACCTGTCCATATTATACAGCCTCAGGCTTTCTTGTTGGTTGGTCTGTCTGGTCTTACAGACTCAAGTGACTTACAGAAGCAACACCAGGTGCTTGGCTCCTCTGGTCTTCTTGCTGATGCCAATGTTAGCTAACAGTAGCTTACCACGTCTTGCTTTACTCTCATGTGCAAGATCTAAAAACAGTGGATGAACATAAACCTTCTAAAACTAAATCCTGGCAAAACAGAAGTTCTACTTATTGGTTCTAAATCTAAAATTCTCTGATTTTAAATTAAATCTGTATGGTGTCTTGATCAAATACTCATCTGGAGTTAGAAACCTTGGTGTACTTTTTGACTCCTCACTCTCTTTTGAACTGAAGTCACTGGTTAAAAATGCCTTTTATCATCTCCTCAATATCACTAGACTTAGGCCCATACTCTCCAAACAAGACTATGATACTCTCATTCACGCTTTCATCACTTCCCATCTCAATTACTACAGCTCTCTTAATTGGCATCCCAAACAAAACAATTTACTCACTCCAATATGTTCAAAATTCAGCCGGGTGAATTCTCTTACATGTTAGAAAATCAGCCCACATAACCCCAATTCTATATCATTTACACTGGCTCCCGGTCCCTGAACACATTCAGTATAAATTCCCCCTGCTTACATACAATGCTCTGCACGGTCTTGCACCTCCCTACCTACCAGAACTCCTACACTCATACTGCCTCACCCATACACTTTAGTCTTCTGATGCAGGTCTCCTCTCCATCCCCAAGCTTAGTCTCTGTAGGAGGCAGATCTTTTACTATCATGGCTCCAAAATTATGGAACACTCTCTCCGTTTCTGCTTGTCACTTTCCTCTTTCAAATCCCAACTTAAAACATACCTCTTTTCTCAACATTTTTCTCAGTTAAATAGTAGTTTAGCGCCCAACTAGGTCATTATTGTTAGTATAGCATAGCTGTCTCATTAGCCAAACACATCAATTTAGTAGTTAGCTAGCTAGTTCACGTACATTTAATCAGCTAGCTAGCTGTGTAATGTTAAACTTGTTTTTAACTAGATTTAACCTGTTGCACAGTGGCAATAGTTCCGTTTTCTCTTGATTATTGTGTAGGGAGCACAGAATGGTTTAAACTCGCCAGCTCTGTCAGAAAGTCCACCCGCTGTCACACAGTCTCTTCACGCTACAAACTTTAGGCCCGCAACCTTTCGGTCATGGTACAGCCTTGAAGGACAGTATCATTTGATGCCAGCTGCAGAGGGATGGTCCTTCCCGTATCGCTGCTGCTAAGGACGCACCTTATGGTCATGTCCAAAATTGCCTACTACATACTACTCACATACTGATTGCGCCCCAAATCAATATATTGTATACAGTAAGCGACCAAAATAAAAATGTTCCAGTATGTGAAAGATACCTGGAGACGTACTACTTCTGCCAAATATTCCAGTACATGACCAGGGGTTTGTCCGAAATTGCATACTCCCATGCTATACAATACGCGAGAATGGGTAGTGTCTCTGAATACTTGCAGTATGCAACTGCAACACACAGCCATTCGTGCTGTACTGCATCTAGCCATGCAACGGTGGCAGGAAATCTTTCTCATGTGGGTGGAACCGTCACACTTTCACGTGGCCTTGTAGTCCAGTTTATTGCATACTCAATACTATACAGTATACAACTTTGAACAGAGCCTGTGTGTGTGTGTGTGTGTGTGTGTGTGTGTGTGTGTGTGTGTGTGTGTGTGTGTGTGTGTGTGTGAGAGTGCATGCCTTTCTCTCACCCATGCTCTCACTCACTCTAAAATAAATAAATAAATGAATGAATGAATAAAAATTCCAGGATATTGTTTGAGCCCATATTAAAATGTGGAAGGACTTGTTAAACTCTGGCTTAAAATGGGTTTGTTCCACCTAGAGATCACAGATTTTTTGGGAGCTAAAACCTTTGTGACATCTCTGCAGCAGATTTAGGAAGACAAGCTGTGAGTAAGCCTCTGAGAGATAACATAGCTAAAAAAAAAGGTGTAATACACTGTAATTTCTATGAAATAGTGTATAATGAGAACATTATTTCATTACAGAATTCAGTGTTGAAAATGATATATGACAATTATATATGACAATTAAACAACTGATACTGTTATAAAAGCAAAGGGTGGGCACACCTAATTTTGATTTAGGTTTCTTTTGTTTACTGCATTTTGTAGAAAGTTTACTGAGAAATAAAACAATATGTCATTATTCTTTGAAGTAGATTTACAGCAGTTTCCACAATGGTCAAAAGTTTTGCACAGTACTATACACACTACATGTGTGTATAAAACTCACTAGTCATTTTGTTAGGAATATTCTGGACCAATATTCGAGAGCAAAAACTTAATGGAACACCACATGTTTAAAGTGAACTGGGAGATTTTGTCTTGTTGTGTCATAACATCAGTTTCTTCGTTTTGCTCAGTTAATGTTCAATGGAATGGGATAAAATGGGTGTTGATAACAGTTGAGAAATATGCACAATGATTCATCTACAAATATAACATGGCATGAATGCAAGTGAACATGAAAATGGTTGGGACCAGAGACGGGTAGTACTGCGCTACATTTACTCAATTTCATTTACTTATGTAGGCTGAACTTTTTGAATAAATGGTACTTTTGAGTTGTCTTAAAAGAGGGTAGTCACTTAAAATGGTACATAAGAGGTTACATTTTTCATTTGCATGGTCAAAAAATGTACTTTTACTTTATATTTTATGGTGATCTATGCTTTTCCTGTTACATTTGAAATCATTTTAATTCAATGCACATTCTGTGCATTGCATTCAACTCCCCATGTCTACAAACTGGAGGCTTCCTAAGATCTCTAAAAATGACCACTGAGTGGCACCGTTTTGCTTCAGTTGACTGGCTGCAAAAATCGAGCGAAACTCGATTTTCATTGGCAAAACAAATTGAGAAAAGCTCAACTTTTCAACACATGCTTTCCTCCATAATCCTCCACACACAACCACCACCTCTCTCCATATAAATGAATGAGAGGCGGAGTGAAAATCACACCTCTTCGCTACTATGTAAATGTACTGTTACGTGATGTTTGTTATATGCACAAGAAATATTTGAATTGCGTACTATTAGTAACCATTAGTAATCATAATGTCATCATAATGCCATCATAATCTTCAAATGAAGATCCATATTGGCTGGTAAAGTGGGTCAATTTTTTTCAAAAAGCAGGATGTTTGAAGTTTACGCCACATCATTCTGTGAGATTACTAGCTGGTTGCAAAGTTGGAGTCTGATTATTGCCTGACTCTTGTAAACCTGGAATTTTTCCATTATTTTTTCATAATAGTGCATGTAAACATGTTTGGATTACTGACAAAATCTGATTTTCTGTACTCAATGACACTGTGTGCCAATGTTACATGAAATCTGACACATTCATTTAAGACCAGTTTTTTTGCTCATATTTCATGTGGAGTTATATGTATACAGCAGAGGAATTACATTTTATGTATTATGTATTTATGTATTATGTATTATTATAACATGCATCAAACAAAAAACAAATTCACTATTATTCAGAAAGACCTTTCCCCAAATAGTAAGTGTACAAATATCGCTAATTAATATTTATAATTTGCTGAAAAATAGTATTAAAATCATGTTAATATGTAAGTAATTACACATTACTACCATTGCATTAATATACAAAAGAATAAAGCATTCATAAGAAAACCCATTGCACAAATCTGAGAAAATCATAATATATTATTCAATTATCAAATACATTAGGTATGTGCCAATAATGTGACTTTTATATGAGTGTTTTATTAATAGATTCATGGCAACAAGCACAGGTTCAGTAAAATATGTCAATAGACTGCAAAAAGTTTTGCATTAATTCCAACAATGTTTTACAGTAACAAAAACTAATGATCTCTTGTCACTTACATTACATTTACAATTATGGGATTTAGCTGATGCTTTTATCCAAAGTGACTTACAATTATAAATGAATACAATTTGAGTAATTGAGGGCCTTGCTCAGGGGCTCAACAATAGTAAACTGGTGGTAGCGTGGCTTGAACTGGCAACCTTCTGATTACTAGTCAAATATCTTATGCACCAAGCTACCGCTGCACGTCATGCACATTGACAGTGACAGCATGATTGTGCTAGATGCTGGGTAACCACACACACAAAAACAGTAAAAAACAGGAAACATCACATTAGACACATACATTTCTGGCACTTCTGTGAGAATACAGGTGGCAATTCATATGTATGCAATTTTAATACTTTGGCATATTTGAAAAAATCTTTTACATTTTCATTGTGTTGATAGTATTATTAGTTTGAAGTCAGTTGTCTAATTTAATTTTCAATATTATCAGATGGAATTCAGAGCAAGGATCTGACACTGCTGAGTGTTTTTACCCAACACACCCATGTTTTGGCTGGGCAAATGAACTTACTAATGCTGCCCATCACAGGCCACAGTGTCTGTAGGTATTCAATCCACCTGTGCACTAAGCTACCTGATTTATACTCGCTGTATCCCCTTCTTTGTTAAAGAATGAATGAGAAGGTGGTTCATGAAACTAGGTGGCCCAGCAACGCTGGGCCACTCTACATCACAGAGCAGCAGCATGTGGCTGGATAGTTGTCTGCATTCACGCTTGACTCAGTCCCATACACAAAGTACATATAGGACTTTTCTTTCCATGTGTAGCTCACCCGGGTAATGGGGATCAGCTCTATGGTGTGGCGCTGCAGTGGAAAGATTTTTATTTAGTAATGGCACCAAAAATAAGTACTGAAAAACTGATGGTTTTTTATATATATAATGTCAATATGTCACCATCAACTTTAAAAAACTAGAAGTCATTGTGGTGAAGAAAGAGTAATTAAAATTAAAATAATATTACAATAAAAAATCCACAGACATGTTTGTAATGACAAAGTGGCTTTTAGTGTGTGTTCTGATCCCTCATAAACTAGTCTTAACAGGACTAAATTTCCAAAAGCAGTTAGTGTGTTCTTATTTGTGGACTATATACATGACAAAAATTTGCAGAAAGAGGCACCTGCACATCGGAAAAGAGTAAACTCTGCAAGTTTGAAGCCGGCCATGGAGCATAAACACCCCCCACCTCACCCCCACCGCCCACACACACAAACACACACACAAACACACACACAAACACACACACAAACACACACACACACACACACACACACACACACACACACACACACACACACACACACACACACACAGACACACTATGGCCACCCCCACCCACAAGAAAAAAAGGAAGAAAAAAAAAAACCCAGACAACCAGCGAGAAAAAGAAACCAAGACAACAAAAAAAGCGAGGCTGTAACAAAGATAGAACACTAAACACATTTTCTTTCATACTAAGATCAGTACTGAAGCAAATGTGGTCACAAAATTAGCAGAGGAAAAAAACACACATACACACACACACAAAGAACTGCATCACCTGCTGCAGAATGCGGGAAGTCTGGAAGTATCTGGATTGGTGTTCTCTTATTAAGCGCTCAGAAGCTTGGACAATGGCATGGTTTGGGAAGCCCATCACTGGGTAAAGCTGAAACACAGATGCAGAAACACAGATAATGAAACAAAAGCACACGTTAACAGTGGATCATTGTTTCTCTCTGCACGATAATTCTCCCTAACAATCATCTCTTCCCCCTCATCTTCATATTTTCATCCTCTCTGACAATCTCTAACTGGTCCTTTTTATGTCTTCCAAAATTTCTCAAATTAGGCTTTTTTATTGTTTTATTTTAATTTGTTCAATTTATTTTTATTTAAAATTTTTACATGCAATTGTTTTACATCCATCATGCAAGGTAACCTACTTTGTGAGTCTATAATAATGACTGACTAATTGCTACATGTTTAACTTTTCAAGACATAAAGAGCAAAAACATTTATTTTTGGCTACAGGTGTTAAGATTACGATTAATTTTACAGTTAGACTTAGAAAATTATTTTTACATATACGTAGTTACATCACAATAATACATATATGTGACACCTGTTTGACCAGACATCCTGAAAAGGCATTACACCAAATGTAAGTGTGTGTGTGTGTGTGTGTGTGTGTGTGTGTGTGTGTGTGTGTGTGTGTGTGTGTGTGTGTGTGTGTGTGTGTGTGTGTGTGTGTGTGCATGCATACATTTACCTGATACTGAGAGTCTTTGAACATTTCCCTGCCTGTCACTTTGCAAAGATTATCTGACTTCAGGCCACTTGACTGCTCCACCAGATAATCATCGTTATTGTTTGTCCTGAGGAGCAAAGAACACAAGCAGATTTCACATTATAGACAAATTACTCACACCCATATGTCAAGTATCATGGATATGTTGGTGTAGTTTAGTGGGTGGTGTAGTGTAGTAGTGGGTTATGAGGTTGCTTCTCCTCTGGGAGAGCTCTACCCACAGTATCCTCTGAACACTACATTTTCCTACCTCCAGAACATGACTGAAACTGTAAATTGCTTTGGAAAATAATGTCTACCAAATGCATAACCCTAAATGAAGAAAAGCATCTTTTCCAAATACATGTTTTTCAGCACTATTTAATTGCTTGTACAAACTTGAGGTTAACTGGGAAGTAGTTTGGGACTTTAACATTTAAATCAGGGGAACTACTTTAGTATAGTGTTGATAAGGACGTTCTGTTTTAAAACCATGTGTGTCATTTTAAAACATTGAGAAAGATGCTGCAAGCACAACTAGTGTAATGTGAAGTGCTCACCAACACTCACCATTGCACCTTAAGGTTGATGAAGACAAGGAGCTGTCTCTTCCCATGACAAGTGTCACACTCGCAAGATCCCTGCCCTTTGCATCTAAAGCAGCTGCAAGGAATGCATCCACCACAAATTAAACTACACAAAACTTTGAATCTTTGAATGGCTAATCATTTTGGCTCTCTTAAAAGTTCTCAATAACTGATCACAGATGTACATTTGATACAGCTGCAAGAAGTCTGTAATAAAAAAATGGGGGGACTATTCTGATTTGATCATTATTTCCTCAGTTGTAAACATAACTTCAGTTTAGCCAAGCTGTTTGTGAATACTCCAACTTAAAAATGCCAGCAACAAAGCACAAAAACTTGGAACACACACACACACACACACACACACACACACACACACACACACAAAAAACGACAACATCAATTCCATTCTTTTATCCTAAAACATTGACAGAAATAAAAACACTGACATAAACAAAATGGGCAGGGCAAATGTCTTACTTATCCCTCCCACGGCCGTTGCAGTGCGTGCAGCGATCGTTACCATGGCGAAAACCAGAGCCATTACATAGCCAGCACACTTTCTGTAAGCAGATCAATTTAGAAAATTCTAATACCATTAAAGCACATTTTAATAACCCTCTACCATGTGCCAGTGACATCACAAATCATTTTGTAAATCTATAATAAATAGAATGCTGTAACACTGTAGTAAATGGAATAGAATAAAACATATATAATATATGGAGATATAGTATAAACAGAGAAGTATATACAATATATTAAATCAGACCAATAAAGAATAACTCTGAAGCCCAGAGTAAAAGGATGAATTGATGCATAACCAGCAAACACGACTCACGCTTCCACAGCCAGAACACTCTTTGCATGGTGTTCTGCCCATACCAAGACACACATGGCAGTTCTGCAAGGGAAGAGATACAACCATCACAATTCACATTCCCTGTATTTTATTTGCTAACTAACCAATACATTTACATAATTTGAGTTGTTGTTTTTTCAATATGATACAGATAATATATTCCCATGTCTTCAATACTGTCCTCTGAATTTTAGCACCCCAACAAATGTGTCTTCTCCCTGTCTTTTAGTAAACCTGCAGCTGGGTATGACACTTCCCGATTTAATATGAGCAGCTTGGAGTTTTTTCTTCTCTTTTTCCCTTTACCTTGACAGAGGACGTGTAGGGCACCCTGATGTTCTGCGTGTAATCCTGGAATAAGTTGGGTGCCTGGGCTGCTATTTCCCATGGGCCTGGTGCAGGCTGGATAAATGCATCCACAACCTGGTCTGAAACACAGGGAAGACATTCACCAAAAGTCGTCCCTAACAGCCCTAGCCTCTGTGACATACGAGGTCCATTTTTACATTTCATTAATTCATGTGAGGACGTATTTATTTGGGTATTGTAACATTGTGATTATGTGGACGTCAGAGTGAGTCTTTCTTGAAAACATGGCTAATTGCCCCCCCTGGAGTCTCAACAATGCATAGCACTTTTCCATTGCAAGCCAGTGTGTCTCACTCTGTCACAATTTTTCCTATGTCATTACATTCTATGAATGCAAATTCGTACTTTTTACTGTAGTGCACTACACATTTCATGATAGAGAGACCTGTTTATGTGTTCAGTTACATGAATTATCATCTACATTGCAATCAGAAGTGGGTCAATTTGTTGTGTTTTAAGGAGAAGTGTTGCACAGACAGATTTAAAACAAGACACGCTCTGTGCACATTACCAATGTATGGCTCCTGCTTCCACTCTGTAGATCTGGTCTCAGTGAAGGTCTCCAAACGATACTAAATGGGAGATGATCATAAGTGGATAAAGAACAGAAACTCTATAAAGTTAGGTCATAAGCATAAACTGTAATTTCTTATTACTCAGAAACCTAGTGCACACACTCATAGATTGCACACAAGTGCTACTGCACTGTAGTTGCAATAGCACAGTTTTCACAAGAGGAAATATCCTTATGCAACTCATGTTTCTGTCAGTTCTGTAATTTCTGTTTGTGTAATGCTTTACTTTAAATGTATAAAACCTATAAGGCTCTGGCAAAACTATAAGCATTTACCTAAAGAATTGTCACACACAATTCTAATTTGCTAATAACTAAACATTAATAAAAGATAGTGGTGTCATGCTGTTCCATGACACTAGACATCAGAACTCCAATTCACATGATGCCTCATGAAATTATTGGAGATCTCTGATGATTATTCTCACCTGACTCACATTAATCTCAGTGTATTTAAGCAGAGCTGTAATGTTTTCTCATTGTGAAGTATTGCTTCTAATTAGTATGCTTACTGTTCCTGGATTGCTTTTCTGGTATTTTTGGGTTCGCCTGTTATTTGGATTATGTTTGCTTGGATTTGCCCCTTAAGCATGTTGCTTGTTTTTTTAATCATTCTGGTTCTAATATATGCATGTCTCTGACTTTGATTTGGACACCTCTGTCTTGTTTTATAGCTTTGTGCAGAATCTTACTTATTCCTGTCTCCTGATAACGTTTTGGACTTACCCATCTCCTAGTAAACTTATATCACAAATATTAATCCATGACTATCTGAATTCATTTCGAACCTTACAAGTGGAAGATGTGTCATCACTATCCAAACAGGCTAATGCTAACTTTCCCCCATCTTAGCTTTCAATCAATGGAGTCATATGTTGTGACATAAACCAAGATGATAATGCATTTCCCCATACCCTGTAGGTGTTGAAGGCTTCCATGTTGGTGATGACTCCATCCCGGGCCGGATCAGTGCTGTAACAGCATTTACTGGAAGCATAACTCACAAAGGCATCACGGGCAGTGTCCTCGGTGATGGAGGGAATGCTGAAAAGAAGTCAAAGTCAAAATTATAGTGACATAACCTCCCCTTAGCTCTTCGCAAGGTCTACCATGTCACACAGGTTGTGTAACAATTCAATGTTCTGTAGTTCAGACAGTAGGGGGAGTTTATTATGTATTAAATGAATTATTTACATTTATATAGCTCTTTTCTCATACTCAAGGATGCTTTACAGACATACACACACACACACACACACACACACACACACAAAATAAGATATATAAACATTTTTACACACACCAATGAGAAGCAGCTGCAAATCTGCGCACAGTGTACTCTCTATCACAAACAGCAGTCTTGGGGGACTGCACCAGGTGCAGGGGAAGTGCAACAACCAGACACATCTATATATAGTTACATTCATATTCATACAGGACAATGTACAGTATCCAATTAACCTAACCTCCATGTTTTTGGACTATTGGAGGAAACTCCACCCAGAGAAGGCCGAGAGGCCAACATGCTAACCACCAAGCCACCGTGCTGGGTTGTGTCACTTCTTTTAAAAGGCAATGTTTGATGAGGATGTGGGTATCTTGTTGCAGGTGGATGCTTAAGCCAGTGGCAGGGTGTGTATGTCTAGTGCACTGAGAGAACAAGCACTTACTTCCAGCTGGCCTCAACGGGGCCATGTTCTGGTACAGGCATCGGTAGTGTTGGTACTGGAGGAGGAAGGTATCCACCTGCAAAGGAGGCAAGAGAAAGAAAGAGAAAGGGACAGTAAGCATGTAGAAGAAATATGTATTTAAGATAAGATGGAAGTGATAGACAAGGTGCTGTACTCTGGCATAACTGAAGTAAGATTAAAGTTTTTCTTGTCCTTTAATCCCTAATTGTAGGACTTTGCACAATCAAAGTTTAATGAAATGCCCAAGATCAAATGATCAATAGAGAAGTTCAAAAATATTTTACTGGTTAAAATATTTTGTATATAGAAAATATATTAATTAATGTTTATAACCATAATAAACAACAACAAACAACAACAACAACAACAACAACAACAATAATAAGGTGTGTGCACCTCCTCCACCCGAAACCGTGCCCTCGTAACCTGGTACGCTGTCAAACATACTGGCAGGGGGGGCTGATGGGGCCCCTGAGTCTGCTGCTGAGCCAGTGATCATGGCTGAAATGAAACCAGGCACACCGGTTAGGGCAGGATAAGTCACCACTACCCTAAAGATGGATTCAAAACTCAACCTGCTTATTAAAATATTCTGGACACACCTCCTCTGCTCTCCTGTCCGTATATGTAGGCTAGATATACATCAATTTTAATTTGGCATATTTAGGGATTTTGTATAAATGTTAAGGCAGCCAAGAAGTCGTACACAACACATGACTATTTCTTCTATTCACATCTGACGTTCCTATGGAATATTCCTAATCTTCCTAATATTTCCCTTTTCTCTGTAATTAAAGCTACAAGGAATTTCTCATAAAATCAAATATCAAAATACAAGTAAATAAAAAAGAAAAGACAACCTTTAAACGGCATATTTGGTTATGCTGACAGTGTAAAAGTTTGTAATATTTATAATTTATTGGCTCAAAATCACTTACCCCCAATTCTTTAGGCTGCTCTTGGAAATCTAAATCTTACTGAATATGGAGAGTATTACAGTAGGTCTTTCCAACAGATTCAAGTGTACTGCCTGATTTACTAAGTAATACTTTGACGTGGTCTGCATTTACGTGTTTGCCACGAGCGCTCTTTATCGGAAATGGTCCTTTACTGATCAGTGAACCTGTGATGAAATCCTGTTCATTCTCACTATTGCCAAATTTATTACGCTTATTACGCACTTATTTTTCTGTAGCAAATATTGCTAGTCGCAGGTTGCGTTTTGTGGTCTTGTTTCTGTAGTGTATTTGCGTATTTGAGTTTTCTTCCCAGTTTGTCATGTTGTCCACAGTCCCGTTCCCTCTTCTCGTATACACACTGGTGACAGTGGCCAACAAGATATTTGCGTCTTGCCATCGTTAATATAATAGGCATGTTCAGTTGAGCTTCGCCTCGTCTTGGTCAGCGAAAGTAGCTACAATGTATATACAAATATATAACATAAAAAACCCCCATAACATTTATTTTCGTATGTGGGCATAATATCCACACACATTGTATATTTCACAGCATACGTGCTGTATTAACTACAGTCTGTGGGTACATGTTTATTATCGGATATTCTGGGCAATACGGATTAAGCGCTGTCGTGATCAGGCAGGCTCTCGACTGCACAGCCCATGCAGCGCAGCGCAGCACCAGTAAGTGCAGAAACTGCAGCGACTGGCTCTGAAGCCTGCAGCCGCCTGGCGGTCACGAGATTGTAACGTCGTATGTCATCGTGACGCGCCGGATAAAAAAAACAACAACAACGCAAAAAACAACCCACTATGTCGCACGCAGGAGCGCACGAGAATCCACTTCAAAGGATTTCTCAGACTTCTGACACCAAACACACACGATCCGAATTACTAACACGTAAGAAACGGACACACTGACCCTGTGTTCAATTTGGAGTACATAAATGTACGTGCACCAATAGGAATACACACTGAACGTCTGCAAGAAAAAAAAAAGACTAAAGCTAACGAGTGAGAAATGAGTAACCTTCTTTAACAGTTTAATTCACCCAGATCTACGAACAGCATATGTTTAAGTTAAGACGCATAGCACAGGCGAAAGACATAGCCTACCTGTTCCCCCCGCTGTTGAAGGTACGTACGCAGTGTTGGCGGTCCCGTAGCTGGACCCATAGTCACTTTAAGGTGAAAACAGTTAAATTAATGTTGTGTACAACTCACTCGAACATACTGTAACGAAGAATGAAAATACAGCGAATGTTAAATTTACCTTAGAATCGGTGTCTTCTCCATATCAACTAGCAGGCTGCAGAAACCGTTTGTGAAGAGTTAACAATGCTGATACCCTTACAACTTCCCGTTAACTTTGGAATGTATCATGTGATTACCGTAGTTTGTATTCTATGGTGATGTGCGTTACTGAAGCGTCTTCGCTGTAAATATAAGCGGGTCATATGCATTTGCTCCTTGAGCACAAGTATCTCTTGTTTTGCCACTGTTTTATATATTTGTATATATACACGAAGCACCTTTTTCCTGTGTGCTTTAACGCTACCGTTCTAGTGCAAAAGACTGATCAGGATCACTTTCGTTTTAAATCTTGTCTACGTATCTCATCCGTTTCAGTACACAGTGGTTTAAAGGAGAAGCTCGACAACTAGACGTTGTCCTGCTCCCTTTAGTGACCCTTCAAAACAGCACAATACGGAATAATTTCCTTAATTTCCGCCTCTTTGCAGATCCTCTGAAGGAAGACTGCAGACAACAGAATTTATTGTAAAGGCTTGGTCACTAGCGTGGTCAACCATAGGGAAACACACAAACACAATTTACATAAAAATAGTGTCGTTTAAATAATACTGTTGGTTCTGTTCTGCGTCAAGCCTTTGGTCCTCCACCCACTGGGGTAATAGGATGTGCCAAGAAGCTGGCAGTGACATCTGGCAAAACAAACCTCCTGCATTGTTCAGAACAGGCCTACAGAACATATGCAGAGTTAACTAAGGTGCAGATTCCAGCCAGCTATGTCCTGCTGATACCACACAAACCATTGCAGAAAGCTAGTACTTTACATTTGTTTGATTTTACTGCATTTATAGGGCTGTTTTTCACTTAGGCTGTTCACACTACCCATATAAACAGCATTTAGAACTTGCCTGCCAGGTATGCATATTTTTAGTGTTCCTCATTCTCTCTGCAGGAGTGTCTTGTTTGCATTTTAGAAGTTCCTATGGCCTCTAATGGGTGCTTGTGAGTGAATGAAAGTATTGAGAATCATTCTTTAGACTATTTTCTTAATTAAGACATGGTTCAATCAGGATAAACTGATTTCTAAAATCATATTGTCACAAACTGCACAGCCCTGTCGTAATCTTAGTAGTTATACTAGGTAGTGTGGTCTAAATCACTTTTGTGGGGAGTGAAGTGGAGTCACATGAGATGTGTGAAAAGGCAGTAACACTGGCAAAACAAAAGGTGTCATAACAGCTCTTATATTTACTGCCACGTCCTATCAGTCTTCAACTGGTGTTATCTTACTCTGCTGTCTCTGACACACTCTTACTCTGACACACTTTTTATTAGAAAAAATATGAGTCAATATGTCTGCTTTAGCTTCTGGACTGCATTGTTTTCTTTTTTATTCTCCAATTGTTCTGACTTCATTAGTCAACAGTACTATAAATGTGCATATCACATTCATCTTTAATAGTCACTTTGGTTTTATAGTGGTGGGGGTAATGCCTCTGTTTTGCTGGTAATAAAAAACGGGCCTACTGGCTGCACTGATTCTTTTTTGGGACTCTTACTTTAACATTCACTGTTTTACTCAACCAACTATTGTAGTAGTATAATGTTGGAAAATGTGTGTTAGCTGAATGACATAACACGTAAGTGTTATTTTATGGTGATTTAAACTTTGGTTGGTTACTTACAGTTTAAAGACTTTGAACTATGACTCCACTAACTTTGATGCCACAAAAAGAGGCAGAGCATTCTTTTCAGAGTACCTGCACTGATGGAACAATTAGCTCTTTTGCTGACTTCATAAAGAATGTATATGGGTTAAGTCTCTGTGAAATACAACACCAATTAATGCATCTTACTTTTGATAAGTACAATAAAAGACAGTTGTTTGAACAGCACATCTACACTGTCAGTCACAAATTCACTGACACATTTGAGGACATTGTTTTCTACTTACTTTATGCATAAAATCTATTTAGTTATCTATTTATGCTTAAAATTTAACACAAATACATTTTAATACATGTTCAGTACATTAAGTTTCTAATGTTTCACTTTTTATGGAGTAATATGTTATTTTTACTTCTACTCTGAAAATAAAATAAGGAAGCATTTGTGTACTTCTGTCAACCATACTATTAATATTATAATGTCATAATTGATTATTGGATTCTACACTTCCATGTTAATATTTTAATGCAGTTTTTTATTGTTAGTGTTACTAATGGTAATGAAAGCTCCTCTGGTGCGCTGCATCCTGCAGTAGATGAGGTCGGTTGTGAGCCATGGGCTCTGGATGGGACGTGTCCTGTGGTTCTGCCAGACTGGATCTCTGCGGAGAGAAGCTATATTCCATCTGCCTTCTGCGCTCCCAGCCAGAAACACACACATGCGACACGCGCGCACACAAACATAGCCCACCGGCACTTTGAACAGCATCCGTTTATTTATTTGTGTTGTGGTGGCAGTGTTGATCAGGCTTGTCTGTGGCGTGACTATAGGAAGGTTTATGATATGAGACATTGCGTCTGTCGTCCAACTGTGAGACAAGCTCATGGATGCGTGTGAAACGACCCAGACGACATCCATCCAGGAATGAGAACAAAACTGCCAAGAAGGAGACGGATTGAGAAGGCAAAGGAGGAGATACAAGGAGACCCACAAGCACGAGTGGGTGAAGAAGGGAGATGCCGGATTGCTCCTGCTAGAATATAGGCTGTTGGAAGCCTGTAAGAAAAGATAGAAGGGAAAAGGAAAAGTGAGTGATAAGAGCTTGTGAAAGGAGCAGAGGGAAAGAGTTGAGATGTGGCGTGTGAGTTGCAGCATTAATCCCAAACGCCTTCCCGATGGAGTTCCCTCTCCTGTCAGCTCTGTGAAGAAGGGACCAATTGGAGGACTCAAAGGGAAGAGGAGAGTCTTCTTCTCTCTGCGCTGCCGCATGGGAGTCATAAAAGGAAGAGCCAAAGGTATTTGGGTGTGTGTGTGTGTGTGTGTGTAAGAGGAGAGCTTGTGATAGACTGATGTACAGTAATTACTGTATGTCACAGGTGCAAAGCTGGGTTTGTACTGTGTGGGTGCGGTCAGCAGGGTGGATGTGTCTGGATGCATATACTTGGTCAGGAATACTTTAATACTGTTGTCTTAGCCTGGCTATGAACTGATCATGTTCAGTTGTGTACAGTCATGATTGTAGTTCTTAGATGATGACCTGATCTGTAATACTATGCCCAAACCACAAGAGAGCACTGTAGTAACAAAATCAATTAAACCATTCAGAGAATTTTTTATGCACAACGGATTCAGATTCTTTAAATATTTACATTTAGCTTAGAGCTAGATGATTTCACAGATTTTTAAAATATCTAAATGTCCACCTGACATTTTTGACAGAGTATATGGAGTATATATACTCTATAGAGAGTACACAGATTATTCATTATACACACTGCCTGGCCAAAAAATAAGGTCACCACCTGAATTTAACTAAACAAATAGGTAAGAGCCTCCCATTGGATAATTACTGCATGGTGATTATGTTTCAGCTGGCAACAAGTTATTGAACCCTAACTGATGCAGTGAGTGGCTTCTCATTTGTTAAACTACCATGTTGAAAGACACGTCCTGTGGTCGTGGAAAAGATGTTAATCTGTTTCAGAAGGGTCAAATTATTGGCATGCATCAAGCAGAGAAAACATCTAAGGAGATTGCTGAAACTACTAAAATCGGGTTAAGAACCGTCCATCGCATTATTAAAAAGTGGAAGGACAGTGGGGAAACATCATCTTCGAGGAAGGAATGTGGTTGTAAAAAAAATCTTGAATGATCGTGATTGGCGATCACTTAAACGTGTGGTGAAATCAAATCGTAGAAAAACAACAGTAGAACTCAGGGATATGTTTAATAGTGAAAGTAAGAGCATTTCCACATGCACAATGCGAAGAGAACTCAAGGGATTGGGACTAAACAGCTGTGTAGTAGGCTAACTGGCAAAAATGGCTTCAATTTGCTAGGGAGCATAAAGACTGGACTCTGGAGCAATGGAAGAAGGTTATGTGGGCTGATGAGTCCAGATTTACCCTGTTCCAGAGTGATGGGCGCATCAGAGAGGCATCTGAACTGATGCACCCATCATGCCTGGTGCCTACCGTACAAGCCTGTGGGGGCAGTGCTATGATCTGGGGTTGCTGCAGTTGGTCAGGTCTAGGTTCAGCAACGTTATGTGCCCAAAGAATGAGGTCAGCTGACTACCTGAATATACTGAAGGACCAGGTTATTCCATCAATGGATTTTTTTCTTCCCGGATGGCACGAGCATATTCCAAGATGACAATGCCAGGATTCATTGGGCTCAAATTGTGAAAGGTGGTTCAGGGAGCATGAGACATCATTTTCACACATGGACTGGCCACCACAGAGTCCAGACCTGAACCCCATTGAGAATCTTTGGGATGTGCTAGAGAAGATTTTGCACAGTGGTCCAAATCTCCCATCATCAATACAGGGAAAAATGAATGCAACTCTGGACAGAAATAAATGCTGTGACATTGCAGAAGCTTGTGGAAACGATGCCACAGCGAATGCGTTCCGTAATCAAAGCTAAAAGCAGTCCAACGAAATATTAGTGTGTGACCTTTTTTTGGCCAGGCAGTGTGTGTGTCTGTGTGTGTGTGTGTGTATATATATATATATATATATATATATATATATATATATATATATATATATATATATATATATATATATATATTGTCAAAATTGCACACCTGATGGACCATCCGAAATGTTATGTTTGTGCCATGGCAGGATAAGCCTCTCCAAGGAATGTACCACTGACAGAGGTGGCATAAGACAATCCTACCAATGATTGGAAAAGGTAGGATTGAAGGAAAGGACAGAGGCACTAATCATGGCACAACATCAAGTCCTGAGCAATAGATCGATTGAAGCAGGGGTGTATCACACCAGCCAAGACCCAAGATATAGACTGTGCAAAGGAGCCTCTAGACAATCCAGCACAAAGGAGCAGGATGCAAGGTGCTGCAGTGCAACCACACTCTGAGAGACACAACCGAGTAGGAGATCATATACAGAAACATATGTAAGGCATATGAGCTAGACACCCTCAAGTCCAGACAGGAACCACAGAGCGTGATGGAGAACAACACAGCTAAGATCCTGTGGGACTTCCAGATCCAGACAGATAAACAAAGTAGCAGCGAACCAACCAGACATCATTATAGTAGACAAGGTGCAGAAAACAGTAGTGGTAATCGATATGGCAGTCGCAAGTGATGGAAATATCCAAAGAAAGGAATATGAGAAGTTGTAAGGGACTGCAAGAACAAATAAAGACAATGTGCAAGGTTAACCTCAAGTTTGTCCCAGTGGTAATAGGGGCACTTGTCACTGTGACCCCTCAGCAGGCAGAGTGATTTCATCCCAGGAATAACATCAGTCTCAGTCCAGAAGTGTGCAATTCTAGGAACAGGGTGGTGCACCTCACCCTCAAACTCCCAGGCCTCTTAGAAGACTGATGTGTGATTGTGTGTGTGTGTGTGTTATTGTGTAGGGGAATTGAGTTTTGGGTATCTGGTGCAAGTGATAAATGAACAAATGGAAAGACAGGTGGGGGAACTGGGCAAGCTTCCCCTTTGCCACACACACACACACACACACACACACACACACACACACACACACACACACACACACACACACACACACACACACAGAGAAAGGGAGAGAAAGAGACTGTTGAGGCTGAAGCCAGTTGTCCTCGGTAAGTGAAAGATCCTAAGCAATGAAACATGAGAGCAGCCACTCATAGACCCTCTTGGGGCAGAGTAGAGTTGCTGTAATTCTTTAGTAGAGAACTGCAAACCTTATCTAGATATACATATTGTCGTTTCAAAGGGAAACAAACCGAGAACTGGGATCTGTAGCTGTGTGGATGTGGAAGGTACTGACACGGTCAGTGTTTATGTGAACAATGTATTTGCACACATTTTAGGAAAAACTATGGTACAGCAAATAAAATGGTACATGTTACAACAGACAGTCAGCATGAACAGTATTTAGTGATGTGGTTGTAACAAATGAATTAAGCTAATACATTTTCATTGGCAAAATGATATATATTTTTCATTCCATACAATATATATTGCAAATCTTTCTGCAGCTATCTATTAATCTGTCCTGTTAAAAGCTGTCAGCAGTAATCTGAATGGGAAAGACTCTTTGCATGTTGAGTAGTTCAGCAAACTGTTAAATGGAAAAGCTAAGTGCCTATGGGAGAGAGGGAGAATGAGAGAGTGTGTGTTTGTGTGTGTTTGTGTGTGTTTTTGGTTTGTAAGCGATAGTTTTTCTAGTGGCACTTGGGGGTTGAGAGCATGCCAAAAGAAGGGGATGTGGCTTTTGTGTTGGTGTGTGTGTGTATTAGCACAGTAAAGATGAGACTACAATTGTCAGGGAACAACTCGGCACACTGTATGTGTGCGCTTGTCTGTATGTGTGTGTGTGTGTGTGTGTGTGTGTGTGTGTGTGTATGTATGTGAACAGAGATGATTAATAGTGCAGAGCAGGAGGGAAAGAAACAAGCGTGAACACCTCATGATCCCAGGAAGAGAGGGAGGAGCTAAAGAAGAGGCAGGAGCCTTAGGGACGGAATTCGTTCCCTTGCTCTAGGTCGTGGATGTCTTGGGAGGCTTGCAGGAGTTCTGCTTCCTTCCCAGGCTGCAGTGCCGCTACAGCCAGACCCTGTCCTTTCTGCGCCCTCTATTCCGACGCATGGAGCAGCCAGTATGGTTTAAGCCTCGGAGTTTAACGTCTGAAACCCCTTGTTTGGATAGTAAAGCTTGAAGGCAGAGGAGTAGATGGTCCATGCCTGGCTGGTTTCAGGGTTCTGCTGGTGGTTTGGATGTATATCTGTTTTGGATGCTAAAGTTTGGAGTTTGCAGTGTGGACATCTGATACCTGTTTGAATGCTGAGTTTTAGATATTATGGTGCAGGAAGATGTTCACTGAGAACAGGTTCTTTCGGACATTGAATATTCTCTATTTTTAATAGGATCCTTTACAGAACAGGATGGTACAGCTAGTGTTGTAGGATATGGGACTGAAGACACACATGCCTTGTGGGCCACTGTAGCACCACATTCCATCTTTCTTAGGGAAATGATTCAATGTAAACTGGATTGCTACAAGAGCCTTGACTCAGGGAGTGTACCAGGTCAGGGCCATTGGAACTGTTGTGACAGTTCCCAGTGAATGCTGACAAATTCCATAATGCTGAGCTGTTGCGTGGTATAGTAAAGTCTGACAGGTGTAGCTAGGGTCTAGACGATTTTCATACTCTGGTGCGTGGAGTTCTGGAGTTGTGATTTTACTGCCATGCTCTGTGGTTTACGGAGGGAAGGTCGCAGTGGTAAGTCATCTACACCAAAGTGTCCATTTCTATCTATCTATGTATGTTGTCCAGTAGAGCACTGTAACTGGAGAGTTTGTGGGTTGTTGTGACTGCTAACCTTTCCATTTCAGATGTCAGTCAGCTGTTGTCCAGACTGCATTATATCTCTCCATCAGCTCTTATAGCTGTCTGCTCACAGAACGTCTATATGTCTCTGCTGATAGAAAGCATGATAAAGACTTATTGGTTAAAATGAATGTAGTATTGTGGCAATATTGCTATTTGAAAACAGGACGCGCAGGGTGATTCATAACTGGTAGCCTACTCTAACACTCTTTACCACATTTCATTGCATACGTATGGCATAGTTTGTACTTGTTGGTTGGGGGGGTGGGGGGAGAGAATGTGGCGTACAAAGCTTTGCCCACTAATGGAGTTTGTAGGCAAATATGGAAATGGATGTTCAGTGCAATGATCTGAGAGAGCAATGACAACCAGGTCTTGTGTGAGCTCTATAAATAAAATTCTGAAAATAGACTGCAAGCTTCTGCCAGCATTGTTCGTACATGGGGGCATTTAACCTACATCAGTAATGGTGTCATCATAGGCAGGGCTGATGGAGTGTCACGCTCTAAATTAGTTTCTGACTTTTTAATTGACTTGGAAAATTGGTTTTGTTGGTTCTACCGCAATAAAGGATGAATTTTACTTTTTTTTTTTAATCAGGCATGACTTTGGGAGACTCTCTTTCTGCAGAGACTTTCTCTCATTGATCATATTTATTGAACCTGTTTACTTTCAAATGTAAGCAGACTGGATATTCTTTGGGTAGTAAATGACTATTTGGCTTTGGAAGACTGGATTGGTACAAATCTGTAATTCTAAGTATTTTATTTAAAAAATGTTCTTTTCAAATCAAAATCAAATTCAATGTGGATATGTGGCTTGAACCTCTGATAGTTGTCTGCGTTTAGAGATTATTTATTCAACAAATGCTTACATATTACCTAAGCAGAGACAAAGCCATTTGTCACCTATATAAGGAGAGACTACAAGTCAAGAGGTCACCATGTTTTACATGTGGCTACGTGTGTGTGTGCGCATGTGTGTCGTTTTACAGATGACGGCCCATATTCAAAAGGGAGCAAAGATGCAACAGTGGGTGACAGCAATGTGGCCTCTAAAAGATGCAGCATCGGTGGTAATCCGGCATCAGACGTCTCCTTCACACTGTCCCTTGACTGACTCATGCCAGCTGTGCATGCTGCCATGGGTGAAGGGCTTAGCAAACACCCACAAATGCGCGTCCACACCACACACACACACACACACACAGAGACAGACAGACAGACAGATAGACACTGTGACAGTCTTGTGTACTGAGGTGAACAGACAGCTTGTCTGGGCTTGTGCTGATACTGAACTTCTGTCTCTTTTGAACTCAGCACCGTCCTGCTGCTTTCTTTCTCTCTGTTTCCATCTCTTCTTCTCTGTCTGCACATCCACTTCTCTGTCTCTCTCTGTTCCCTTTGCTCGCTACACACACACACACACACACACACACACACACACACAGTTTCTCTTTCTTTACCTTTCTCACTCTCTCTGGTCATTTAGAAATGTATGTAACAAACTTATTTCTGATCCACCCCTGGTTTGTAATTTAGTATTGGCCTTATTTTTAAACACCTTATTCACCTCTTGCATGCCATTGTCATTTGATAGTCATTAGAGTTTGCTGTGTTTGAAAATTAAAATGAATAACCCATGCATTATACAGGGGCTACTTTGGGTAGTAGGATGTAGACAGTGATCTTTCATTTCTACCATTATTGATAGCCTCATTTTCTGCCTTATAAATGACATCTATATAATACACATTTATTGTATTCAGTAGTAATAAGTAAGGTTTACAGAGGCCTTTAGAAATGTAAGTTGCCTATTGTTGAAATACTAAATTAACATTTACACTCGTGTCCCTCGTCATTTTATCTTGAGATTCACCAACTACACATGCGTCGTTGCTGCCAGCAGTCTCAGCAGTCATCAGCTGGGCTTTGGAGCTATAGGAAAGACCCCTGAACCAACCACACCCCTGTTCATCTTTAGCTGAATAAAGACACAGATTTCCTAAAACTCCAAGTGGAATATATTGTCCTGCCTTTTTAACCAGTCATTAATGTAGCCAGTAAATAGAGACCAGCAGAATAGCCTAGTGTAGGTTTGTTACATGAGTTTCAAATATGAAAAAAATACTGTCAGTATATTGTTAGTCTGTAAACATTTTCCTTTACTAGATCATTTGGTTCTGGTCATAAGGTGTCAGGTGTTACTTTGCTGCCCTAAATTAGCAGGATGTAGGTTGTACTGGCCTCTTGTGCAGCACCTGTCCTCTTCTGACTGCTGTGTGTGTGTGTGTGTGTGTGTGTGTGTGTGTGTGTGTGTGTGTGTGTAGAAGAGCACAGAGGGCTGACCACAGTGGAGCTAATTAAGAGAGAGGGGTGTTGTCTTGGTCTTACCATCTCTGGAGGCTCAGACAAAGACAGCAAGCCTAGAGTGTCAAACTTAAGACCAGGAGGCCTGGCAGCCAGGTAAGACCCTGCTCTCTTACACACACACACACACACACACACACACACACGCACGCACGCACACACACACACACACGCGCACGCACACACAAACAAAAACAAACCATCAAGTGACTCACTCAATTCCCTCATTTTATTCATTTCTCGAGTCTATCATACTCTGCAAGTGTTCCAAGTCAACACTTATGGACTAAAACCTTAACTTTAGCCCCAGTACATGAACTTAACCTCTGAATTAGCCTCCTAAGTGTGTGCTTTCAATTATGAAAGGCAAACAGTATTAACTTTAATTGCATGTAGTATGTATATTTCTGAATATATGTATGTACCTCTAGGTGCTGTTTCTGTGTGTGTGTGTGTGTGTGTGTGTGTGTGTGTGTGTGTGTGTGTGTGTGTGTGTGTGTGTGTGTGTGTGTGTGTGTCTGTGAGAAACGTATGCTGCTGCATCATATCTACCCCTCAGAGTACAATGAATCTGACAGCACAAGCTGATGTAAACATCACACACATACACAGACAATTCATTTAGACATTAAATAAAATTTAAACTGAGTAGTGAATCTAACCTGAGGGCAGCTGGAAGACATAAGCAGAAGGTTTGTATGTATGGGTGTATTTATGTTATGAGAAGATGGGCATCCTCTCATGGTTTGAAAGAAGACACTCACTAAAGTCCGATATCTCAAGGACTGAGAGATGATTGTTTTCTGCCATAGCAATCTGTAATTATGTGAAGAATGATATCCTCTTAGTGACTGAGAAGACTGTATCCTCTTGGGTATTACAGTGGTACTTTTATTTATTCACTGGATTCTTAATTATTTTTCCTCGTTTTAATTTCATGTCTTAATTTTTTACTGTCATTACAATAGCCTTTCCGAAGTGTTAGATTTCAGGAATGTCTGCGCATTTATTTCTTTTTGTTTTAATCATTTTTATCTCTATTAATTTTTAATCCTATTTGTTTTCTTCTGCTAAATCTGTTTCTTTGTATTTTCATATTTGTAAAACACTTTGAGTGAAGGCATTGTATGAAAGGTGCAATATAAATAAATTTGCCTTGCCTTAAAGAGGCTAAATGTATGTGTCTTAAGGACTAAATGTATGCATCCTAAGGAATAAGGACTAAATATAAGTCCTAAGGAAAGATTCGGTGTGCATCTGCAGCCAGATGCTGTTCCTTAGATAAGAAAATTCTTAATTCTTTTGTTATTCAATACATGTCAAACAGCATACTTCAAATTTCAGGTACACTATATGGACCTCTCTTGCCATGGACAACTATATGAGATTGTTGGATTAATGCCCATGCCTTTATGGCTAAAACAGCCTCCATTCTTCTGGGAAGGCTTTCCCCAGTGAACACCCTGACAGAGTGTAAAGACACTGGCAGCATATTTTTAGATGGTTTCATACTGACATTTATTGAAAGTAAGATATGACATTTAAAAATATATATTTAGGGCTGCCTTGGAAATCTGTCCTATTTTTGAAAGGTTTGGATTGAGGTGGTTGTTAGCGTTAAGTATGTATTAGTGTACGTAAGCTTAATTTAGAAAGGGGTAATGAACTTGTCCTATGTTACTCTCTCTCTCTTGGTAAATTAAGTCTCTGTGCAGCGTGAATGTCTGGGGCTGTTTGTTTGTGTGTGTGTGTGTGTGTGTGTGTGTGTGTGTGTGTGTGTGTGTATGTGTGTGTGTGAGAGAGAGATTTATTGCCACTAACAGGCAAATGCTCAGTGCTGGGTGACAGCAGTCAGAGTTCAGAGCTTTAATTAGCATCCACACAAACTCATTGTGAGTCAGTTCAGGCCTTATTACACACACACACACACACACACACACACACACACACACACACACACACTATTATACTTATGTCATGTCATTGTCCTCAACATTGTACTGTCAGGGCTAAACACTGTGATTGGGTATTGGCAACACGCAGACCCTTCCATTTTATTTGAATGGGTTGAAGATATGGCACTCCTTTATTAGTCATACAATGCCTAGTAATCAGTACTCTGATAAAAAAAAATCATTCATAACTCTCTAATTGTTTGTATGAACCTCTAAATGATTTACACACAGGATTATAAATGAAAGGTTCTTTAACCTTTAAGGGCTGTCTTTTCTGTCTTTGTGAATAAGTGTGAAAAATATAATAAAGTTTCTGTAGGGAAAAAAAATATCACTCAATATTACAAGCTGTGGTTTTATGTAACTTTCATGATTGTGACCTGAATCCAGTCTCTGTGTGTGAGCTTCAGGAGTGACCAGCTGAACGTGGGGGACTACATCAAGTCGGTGAACGGCATCAACCTTAGCAAGCTGCGTCACGATGAGATCCTCGGCATGCTGAAGAGCATCGGAGAGAGGGTGGTGCTGGAGGTGGAGTACGAGCTGCCCCCGTTCGGTAGATACACAGCACACCTGGGCAGAGAAATTCCGCTGAAACCTGTGTCTCCGTTGACTTGCAGTACCTTGATGGAAAGAAAACATCCAAAGGAGAGTTCAGCCAAAGACAGGCGCAACAGTGTAATAGTGTGCCTACAGGTTGCATACAGAGTGCCAATTTGGACAACTTGGATAGTGCAAGAAAGCTGAAATATCTTATATTTTAAGTTTGTATATACCAAGTAAATGTATATACCAAGTAAATACAAGTAAATGCAATTTGTTGTACTGTATGTGAGGGATATATTGTATATAATGATGTGTGGAAATATACTGTATGGCTGAATGCTGGTATGGTGTAAGGCTGTGTGACTGTATGGCTTTATGTCTGGTAACCCACATTCTTCTCTGTTGTCAGCCCCTAGCAGTTCAAACACTGTAATCTCGAAGACCATTGAAGTGCGTCTGGAAAAAGAGGGTAACACTTTTGGCTTTGTTCTCCGAGGTATGGTGCTGTCTTCTGCTTTTCTCCTCAGACACGTTCAACTAGAGGTATTCAGCTCCAGACATTGAATCCGAATCCACTCTTAGATTTTAGAATCATTTAGTTGATGTTATAGTTTCTCAACCCAGTACTCAGGACCCACCAGATGGATCACATTTGTTCTCTTCTATAGCTCTCAGTCCACCAGGTATTCAGTGTTCCTAATGGCTTAGGTCATTTGGAAATTGAAAAATTGTCCAAAGGAACTAATTAGTTATTCATTTAGTTGTAATGGGATATAGGTAGAGCAAAGTTGTGTCTGGTGGGTCCCAGCTCTCGAGATTCAAGTACTAAAGATTTTGCACTCTTCCTTAAGTCAGGTGTGATGGCAAAAGAATATTAGTTAGATTAGTAGCAACTAATTAGTAACTGTTAGAATAACTACAGTGAATTACAAAATGCAAGACCAGATTTGGACTCAAAGTTTAGAGTTGAATACATCTGCTTTATATATTTTTAACACAAAGTGGGGGCATTCATAAAGAAACAAACCCAAGAATAGACTAAACCTTTGCTTGCTGCAACACAGATATTCATGTGTTAGATGTAATTCCTCTTTGTGCGCATGTGTTTGCACGCATGTGTATATGGTTGTGTGTGAACTTGCACGCATGTGTTTGTGTGTGTGAACTTGTGTGCATGTGTTTGTGCGTGTGCGATTCTTTTCAGGGGGATTTCATGAGGACTGGCATAAGGCGCGACCTCTAGTGGTGACCTATGTCAGACCCGGAGGCCCCGCAGACAGGTGAGACCAAGTGAGACCAAGATGAGTCAGAACATCTGTGTCTTTGTGTGTGTGAGATTTGTCAGATGCATGTAATGTGTGTTTGTGTACTATAAAAATGGGAGTGTCAAAATGAAATGTGTGATAATGCATGTGAAAATAGCCGGATTGTGTGGCATGTAGTGCACTGAAGCTTATGAGCTACATTCTGAAGCCTGTGAGCTGGTGAGAATAAGTGAAAACAGCAGGCACTGTGAACCACAAAAAGAGTAGATCTCACGCACACACATACTGTGAACCACAAAAAGAGTAGATCTCTCGCACGCACATGCTGTGAACCACAAAGTGTAGATCTCTCTCTCTCAAACACAAACACACACTGTGAACCACAAAAAGAGTAGATCTCACGCACACACATACTGTGAACCACAAAAAGAGTAGATCTCACGCACACACATACTGTGAACCACAAAGAGTAGATCTCACACACACACATGCTGTGAACCACAAAGAGTAGATCTCTCGCACGCACATGCTGTGAACCACAAAAAGAGTAGATCTCTCGCACGCACATGCTGTGAACCACAAAAAGAGTAGATCTCACACACGCACATGCTGTGAACCACAAAAAGAATATATCACACACACATGCTGTAGTGTACAAAAAGAATAATCACACACTTAACTTTTAGTGAGACTATTAGTTTCTTTCTCAACTGTTAGTTACACTGCATGCAAAATGCATGGTGGCGTAAAAGATGTTCGGATGTGTTCTGCGCGTTTGTAGTATACATTATATACTTCATTCTTTCCCTTTCACTGTACCTCTCACCTTTGTTCCATCTATTTCCACATTTCTTCTGTGTGATTTTCTTATTTCTCTCATTTCACTTTGTGTGATTGTTGCTCTTTAATATATTGTTCTATATTTTGCTGAACTCACCCTCCCTCTGTCTCTCTCTGTGTCTCCAATCCTTTCTATTCATTTGTGCCAATCTGTTTCTTTCACTTTTTCACTTTCCTTTCTGTGCGTCTTTCACGCACACAATTTGTCTGCCCCTTTATTTCTTCCTTTGGACCTGCTCTGCTCTCTCAGGGAGGGAACTCTACGTGCCGGGGATAGGCTGCTGAGTGTGAATGGAGTGGCTCTCAACCGGCAGAAACACGCCGATGCACTAACCCTCCTGATGCAGAGCAGCCAGGAATGTTGCTTCCTCATCGAGTACGACATCACTGTCATGGGTGAGCACACACTCAGATGTGCAAAAGCACACAGACGGCAGCCTGAACACATGCATACGAAACACCAACTCCCACCGCTAACTTTTCCCCAGGGCTCTGAAATCATTCCAACTTTCCCCACATTGTGCACGAGCAGTAGCTGCGACAACTTGCTCACACTCCTCTGTTCCATTCTTCCACGTGCTGCTGTTTTGTGTTCCCTGGTGTGGTCGCTCTGGATGTGTGTTCAAATGTGTGTGCAACCTTTTCATTGTGTTTTTGTGTGTGCGTGGTTGTCCCAAACGTGTTTGCCTGGTTGCAACGGGTGTGTGTGTGTGTGTGTGTGTGTGTGTGCGTTCGGGCAGACTCAGTGCAGCAGTCATCAGGTCCTTTGCAGGTGGAGATTTGCAGGACTGTAGGCTCTGTGCTGGGACTTAGCCTCACCACCTCCCTCTATAGGAGCAAGCGAGTTATTACAATCCAGAAAATCAAGGCTGCCAGTGTTGCAGACAGGTAAGCAGCCACTGAACTAGCATACACACACATGCAAGAACACACTGACTGAGTTCCTAAATGGCTTAGTAATTAGAGCAGGGAAAACACAAAGTGCACAGGTCATGGGGCTTCCAAGACTGAGAACTGCATTAGAAAGTTATAATTGTTTACTATTTATTAACACCAAAGTTTTCCATATGTTTATTATAAATATATTTAAGAAAGGTGGTTTATGACTGCATCTGCTCGAGTAATAGAACTGTATGAGGTTAAACTGGAGCCTAAATTAAGCAAACAAAACAACAGCACATGCTCTGGAAGATGGCACAGTATCCTTAATCCCTGCTAATATCATGTAGATGAAACACAGTAAAGTAAAACAGCCTACACATGATCCAGTTATAATATCATGGATGTGGCTTAACATGCCACTTTGAGCTTTTATGTAAAAATTAAGTCTGTGAAATGCAGAGTAGTTTACATTATATCAGCTGGTTAGACAACCAGAAAATGCTGATTTAATTGTCATAAAACAGAGAGAAATGAATGTTGTATGATGATCTGGCTTTTTCTCTATTTCTATCTCTCTATCCATCCATCTATGCATTAATCTCTCTCTGTGTGTCTGTCTGTCTGGCAGGTGTGGTGCTCTGCATGTGGGTGATATCCTCTTGGCTATAGATGGCATGAGCACAGAACACTGCTCTTTAATGGAAGCCCAGCAGTTGCTATCCAACTCCTCAGAGCACACCAAACTAGAGATTCTGCCTTTTCAACACAGCGCACATGACACTGGTAAACACACACATTCTCTCTTCTCTCTCTCTCTGACCTTTCTGCCATGCTGGGTTTGGAGCTGATCAAGGGACACTGCTTTAGGCAGTTCTCTTGCACTTGCAGTGAATCATTCTTAATCTGCAGAATGCTGTAGGCAAAACATCCTTCTCCCTGCAGAGAGAGACACACACACACACACACACACACACACAAGCACCACCCCCTGCCACCCACACACTCTGGCATGGACACAAAACAGTGTAATGATTCATTATATATGGCACTGTGGGTGATGCTTTAAAACATGATGAAAAAAAAACAAAACAGACCAAAACAAAACAAACCCACAATAATCTTTATTAATGTTGCTCTCCAGCATCACAAAAACCACCCCGGGGCCACACTTTCTACACAGCATCCTACACACCTTTTCACTCCTTTTCCTCAGCTTTTCTGCAATGCCCTGTGTTTAGGGAACAGCTGTCAGGCTCTGTAATAACAATAACATAAGAGTGTTCTCTCAAGGATAATCAATTTTGGCTGTGAGGCCAATCAAGCGCTTACAGTTTAAACTAACAAATCCACCAACTAAATAAGGAACAGTCAAAGCAAATTCGGAACAGGCCCAGTGCTGTGCCATATCTATAAACCCACAATTCCACACTGTGACAGAGTGGCTGCTGTGATTTAGATAAAAAGTGAGAGAGAGAAACAAAACAACTGAGAGAAGGCTTCGAGAAGGTTGTCATCTATCTCTGCCACACAGTAAGGCTAGTGGATAGAATGTGTGCATATGTGCTTCAGATCTACCAGAAGCAGGTTTGACAGAGCAGGGTCATATTAACATTTACTAAACACATTTGAAGACAGACCTGTTCTGTCAGGTTGGTTCTGATGTTTAATTCTCTTTAAATTCTATTGGGTAAGCTTTGTTACTTCATGGTTCAGCTGAGCTGAAACAACAATCAGAATGAATGGCAGTAGCAACCATTCAATATATTGCTGACTTTAAAATAGACAACATACTGTTAGTTCATTAGTCAGAAGGCCAGAAACATTAAGTACATGAATTTAAACTAGCAGTGAAGGATACTGGATGATGGACTATGAAATGTGTGTTTGGAGAAAATCCAGTGTTTGAGGGCATGTATGTGATCATCATTCTGGCAAGTGTCTGAAACACTCAGTACAAGACACATGCCATTTTCACAATATTTAAATGAGTGCTATATATTATAAGGCACGGTGTTATATGGAATACTTGACCTGTACAAGTGGTGCATTTCTTAATATAGTGCTAGTAGTGTGAAAGATTATAAAAGTTTACACTTAAGGATTTACACACAGTATTTATTTTACCTAGCCACCAAGATATTCTGGTCATCAATGGCAAGATTCTAACTGGTGTAGAATTGCTGGTATGCATTAATAAACATGTTTTACTTATATAGTTTACCTATATATTTATATAGTATACTTATATATTATATAAACATATAGTTCATGGTAAAAGAATCAGTATCAATACAATTGTGTATTGTGATGCAAAAATGGTGTCATAGCAAAGTATTCAAATGATACAATACAATAAAAAGAAAATCATATAATGTACAGTACTGCAGATTAAAATGACCACAAAAACAATATAGCATCATCAAGAATTATGTTAATAAATGTATCATTCAGTAAGATTTTTGTCAGGAATGCA